>NC_138157.1:11571020-11581020 GCF_964199315.1 Orbicella franksi
AACTTGTTTACTTTGATCATCAAAATGTAAATTCTCTGCTCGCGCAATCATTATGTCAACAGCTTGTGCTAGTTCTGTGTTTCACGAATGGCATTCTCTGATTGGCTACGCTACTCACTATCTATTCTGTGATAGATAGTGAGTAGCATAGCAGTGTGCCCATGTTAACGAAATGACGGCCGCTTCTTGGCGTTTTCGAAGTGTCTGTGAAGAGGATTTAGATAAAGTTTTGAATGCCTAGTAGATTTATTCTAAAACAATTAGATTATTCGCTGTCGATTTCTATGCATGATAGAACACAATTCATGATAGAACGCCAGTAGATTTATACTAAAACTCGATAGAAACATGGTACATGATTTCTATTTCTTAAATAGCAAGAACTGGCAACGAGTGCTTCTCACAAATGTAGCAATGGCCGCCTTTTCTCGAAAACAATCACTCGAAATTCCTAGTACCAGTCTACCCTTCAGACTATTCATGCTCCCAAAACTCTGTCATGTGACATCATGGCTAGCGGTATTGCTCGTGGGCATGTACGCACAACGACGGCGACGACGACGGAGTCGCGTAAGGTGGCGGCCATATTCTAGCTAATAGGTTGACAGAGATGTGTAATCTCGGATTGTAGCGGAAGAATGCCTTCTTTTCTTGGTGGGATTTTTAAAGAATGGAAAACTCATTTCAACAAACGATAGTGGAGGTTGATCTAATGGTGTTAAGATAGGGTTGTCCTGAAGCAAGAAATTAAGATAACAACAGAAAGCAAGAACTAATAGAGCCCAGTAAAACATAAACAAACGAAAACCACACAACAACAAATACAGAGCCATCTCAAGAAGGTAGATGTCTCCAGGTTTCCGGTAGTTTCAAACGAAGCAACATTAGAACTCAACTCTTTCGCTGTGAATAAACATAGTCAAAATACGCCCTGCTCCACAAAACAGTGAATGAGCGAACGTCTTACGAAGCTAGTGCCAGTCCCGTCATCTTGAAAATATCTTGAAACAAATGGCGCCGCAAGAACTTGACAAAGTCCTGAGTATTGAGTCCTACGCTGAGATAACAAAAAGAAATGGAAATGATAACGAGTTGGACTCCCTTAAAATCATGCCATTAAAAACGTGCTATCCACTGGGCATCGTGCACTTGAGGGCGTTTCACAACTCAAAAGAAATCCATCGCAGAATTACACAGGATGCACCTTCAAATTCCTTCTCCAAAGACCATGAAAAGTGTCAGCCTCAACCACAGAAGAAAGGAAGGCCTTCCATCGTTGATTCAGGCGACAAGAACTGAACTTTTAAACATGAAGTACGTAGACTATTTTCGTTCTGACTTAAGAACCGCTTGTTTCTTTGTCATGCTCGAATGCGTTTTCGTCACATGACATCGTTTTGCATACTAAATGAGATGTAAAGGCGTTTCCGGTGTCGCTCTTTCATATTTTCAACAAACCGATTACTGGAACAAATACACAAAAATCTAAAATTTAAGGTGATAAAATTGAGCGATTTCAAAATGGATCTAATAAAGTGGCAATTGAACTTCGTGTCGCGCAATTTTGGTCTGAAATCATACTTGTGATTTCAGATCGAACCCGCGCTGTGCGCTCGTTCGATTTTGAAATCACGTGTATGATTTCAGACCAAATAGCACTCCACTCAGTTCAATAACAATCACTAATCTGCTGATGTAAACTTAGTTTGGGCTGAAACTATAATATCGTTCGCAATTTACCTCACCAGCATGTTGGATTATTTTCATTAGTAACAACATTCCAAAAAATAACTGAGGAGCTCTGCTTGTAGGCTTGGCTAAATCTAAATATTATTCATAACACTGCAGTAACTGTCCAGTCAGTATTTCCCGGAATGGGAATTTGAATTAACTAAACCTCTGCAGGGCTTTCAATAAGGGGCCGTAAGCCATCGCACCTATGACAACTGAGCATGCTTGATAGGTCCTCGTTGTTGCAGGTGATACATGGCAAATAAGCCTTCAACCTCGATGCGTATCAGCTGTGTTTAAAAGAACATCCGCTGGATACAAGAAATTTTTCATAATATGGAGCCTAAGCATATAATTTACATTTCCTGTCAGCAATAATTAATTAGGCTTCTGCACTTCTTAAGAAGGCTGAAGGGTAAATTTCCGTATTCAAAGTATCACATACATCAATTTAACCAGTCATGAACTGTATACATTTTTATTCAAAACTAGGCTCAGAAGGCTCTGTGAGCCAAGAGGATGTTAGCTGCTCTGATGACTATTATGACGTTGTTCCAAGTAAGTAGCAAACTTTAAAAGAACTGAGAGAACAGCTACATATCCCTCAATGTTGGCTTACTATAATTTATTATTGTAGCCTACAATAAAAAGAAGGCACTCATTTTTGTCAGCTGTTGTAAAATTAGGCATGTAGCTTTAAGGACCTAATTATTTATTTATTATATGGTATTTTAATTTGCTTGTACAATTGCCGGGTCTTTTTTTTTTGTTTACGCAATCCACCTTTTTATTCACAAATAGGCTGTGAAATAGGTTTGGCAAACCAAGAAGAGTTTAGCTAATCAGATGAAGAGTTTGTTGGCAAAGCTGCCGTGAAAAGTAATTATTAATGACACTGCAGTAATCGTGCAGTCGGTATTTCCTGAAATGGGAATTTGAATTAACTAAACCTCAGCAGGGCTTTCAATAAGAGGCCGTAAGCCATTGCACCTACAATCCTGGCCATAAGTTGTTGGGACACCTCCCCTTTTGCGTGCAGAAACCCACGATTTTAACTACGTCCTTGACGTTTTAGAAAAAGATGAATAAAAGTAAGTATAATAGACCCCCCCCCCCCCCCACCCCGAGCAATGTTGAAAGAAAATGAAGCTATTATGAAGATTAGATCGGATGGTGCTAGAAAGGAATCAAAGCCTCCCTGAGCCAGCTCATGGATGAATGGTTGATTTTTGCCTCTGTAGCAAAATGAGTCTGTACAAAACTATTTGTATGGAAATGCATGTCACCTGTATGTTCATTCTCAGGAAAACCAAGTCATTTTCATGTGAAATGTTTTGCACAAGCATTCGTTCTAAAAACGAGGCAAACAGCAACTCCGAAGTGGAAGTAAAGTCTGCATATGAGCTAAGTGGCCCATCAGGTCGACACTTTTCCTGGTTTCTGTAGCATGAAGTGACTAGGAGTATTTCTACTACCCCCCAGATGGGATGGTAGTCAATCGCAGGGTTGCCCCGCAATATTAAATTTGCCAGTACTTATTTATACACCTGAGTGGAAAGAGGCACTGTGAGAGTTAAGTGTCGTGCTCAAGAACACAATACAATTTTCCCAGCCAGGGCTCGAGGCCAGACTGCTCAAAATAGAAAAGAAATACAAAAATCAAATAACAGGTTGTTTACACAGACAGCTAATAAATTTTAAAATGGATAATAATTAATTTTCATTGGGATTGGAACATTGTTATCATATTAACTTGTGCATGATGTAGTGTCAAAGAATAACAACAGTCTGTTTCAAAATGAAATCATTAAATGAGAGTTCACCATATTTACCAGTCAGTCCAAAATTGACAATATAATTATGTATATGAGCCAGCAGTGCATTTTGGGTCAAGGTAAATTGGTTATGGTCCTTGTTCAGTTAACATTATGAAACAGCTGTATAACAATGATTACTATTATGCAAAAATTACAATACATGATTTTGAAATTTGCTTTAGACAATCAACTTGAGAATGCCAGGACTGCCAAGAGTATTTTGCCGAAACGTCTTTCACAAACCTAATGTGGCCCTCTAGATCTCATTTCTGGGATAAAGAATCAATTAATGTTTGAAATCCCTGTCCTAAGTCTTATGATACCTCCAGCCTGAAAAAGTGCACGTTTAGTCAACTGTAGGAAAAAGTCCCCAGCTTGGTGCAATACAATAATAAGGGTACTACATATTGTAGTGCATGCAAGAAAAATAACAATTTTCTTTCTTGGAAAAAAAAAATCACGGTATAATTTTATTCCTATATATCTTGGTAATTGTTTGTGCTAGTCTCACTAGCAATGCAGTAATATTCAAAAGGATTGCAGATATGTCTCGGCTAATAGATTTTTGCAACGATTACAGAACATAGTTAAGTTGACAAGTATCAAGCATTCTCTTCTCCATAATTCAAGTTTTGATGTCAATTTGTTTAAATCTCTCATTTCTAGGAGCAAAAAAAAAAAAACAAAAACTCTACATTACCAGCCACCATGTGTCCGGCTTTTTGACACAATTCGACAGCATATCTTTCTTGCAAAAAAAGAAAAAAGATATACAGTCTCTTGGACTTAATTTGTTCATCCATCACTAAAATATTGCAGTGTATATTTACTCAGTCGTACATGTAGGTTGCCTTGCACATCATCCGTGAAGAATTTTTCACTCTGATCGAACTGCATGGAATACAAAAGAAATGTAGTGTGAACGGCAACAAAACTAAAAGATAAGGCAAATCGAATTTTTTCCCCTTAGTATTTAAAAACAAGCTTAAAAATTTCGAGCTTGCGATACTAACACAGGCAGAATTTCAATGTGTGCGTACAAAATAAAACAATAAAGAAACAATGAAACCAAAACCTAACAAGAATTTAAGCTTACCTTGGAAGCCACAACGAGAGAAAGCGAGTGGAAACCATCAGATTCTCTTGCCAAGAAAAAAAGCGACGAGCTTAACTTCCCCCATATGTTAATCATGATCTCACTTTCTGGCTTTGTCTTCTTGGGTGTCATGTATCAATTCTTTGATCTCGCCGACCGTGCTGTTGCAAGCGATACATGGCCACAGTCATAAATACTTCTACCAACTTTCATCTAGGTGTGAGCAAAAGCCGATAGGCAAAAAACAACATATTTACGAAAGAAAATCACTTGAAACCAAAGTGGCCGACTTCAATCTTCGAGGTGTTCATTAAACTCGTACCCAGGCTCTCGATTTATCGGACAAAAGTGTACGCCTTTCTAGTCCCCCGCTCGTCAAACAACCTTCCTGAAGACGACAGAACACTCTTGGACAAAAACAATACTTAGCAGCGGAGGTAGGAGAAAATTGTTTAATCCAGATTTAATGAATAAATTAATTAGAATGGAGTGAGTGAGTGAGTGAGTGAGTGAGTAAGTGATCGAGCGCCAGCCGACTGCCTCCTAAGCTCATGGATGTTACCAGGAGCCATAATCGGGGACGGAGACCGTAAGCGCGCGTCATTTCAAGTATTGGGGTTGTCCCCATGATATGGGACAATAATTCTATTTTTAGAACAAATTGCGCCATCACCTGCGGCACACGCGCGTACATGCTGCGAGGATTTTTGCGGATGTCGCGCGGGGGAAATGGCGTCCGAAATTCCCGAAATTTTTCATGTTTTGGGCCCACAACTCAACGCGTTTACGTCTGTTGGAATTTTGCTTAAGTATTTTCGTCGTAAGCTGCTCCAGTTTGAGTGAAGTAAGACAGTGTCGAATTTAGGTATGTTCCGCTCTAAGCTTATATATATCGCTGACCAAATTGTGTTCCGACGGATGCTTCTTTTACATGAGCTGTACATTACTCCACTTTAAATTTCACATATGTTGAAGATTAACAGCTTTTCCATTACACAGCAAAAAACTAGCTAGATATATTTAGATATAGCAGAGCTTCAGGACTTCATAGTTTCCTAGCTCCTCTTGCCACACGCTTGCAAGGAATTTGTCAGTCTATCGCGACCGAAAAGTAAAACAAAATAATTGCTAGTTTGAGTTTCGCTTGAATTTTAAGCAGCGCTTGATGTTCCATCAAGGCTTAATAACTTTACGTCCGTAGATACTGCTCAGTTTTATTCGTGCAAAAATCCAGTAAATTCTCTGTTGTCGATAAATGAGAGCGCCCGCCGATGCGTGTTTCGTGCAGCCAGTAAACATGACAAATTGCACCGAAGTTCCATCGCACTTTCGTGTGAGAGCGTACATCGAACTCAAACAATAGCTCTACAGTTTTTAAATGTGTTTAAGATTGATAAATGTTTGAGAACATATTTAGCTTAGCTGAAAATATGTGAATAAAGCAGAAATAATCACCAAAGTTACGATTACGCTTTCTTTAATCAACTTGGAATAATGATTTCGATTTTGTTGATCGAGTTATCAAAACTCCTTGTCTATTTTCATTTTTGCAGTGTAAAACTTCACTATGCTTATGTTGAAGAAACACACATGATGTTAGTAGCCTTTTTTGCGTTCGTGAAATTTGTTGTAGCATCTCAGCACAAAAGATAACGAAAGAAATCTTTGTCAAGATTTGTTGACAATTGAAAACACCGACTCGGACTTGAAAGTGCACGAGCTGCACTATGCAAATGAGCTAATTGTACGCGCAGACTTTCCTTTCACTGAACTTTTGCAAACTCACCAAACAAGCAGAAACAATAAGAAACCATCAAAACAGGTTTTGGTTATGATTAACCATTGTCTGAGAAACTCACAAATTAACTCGATACCAGAGTAGAGAGTTTTCTTGCTATATTCTTAAGTCAGAACAAACGCAAAAACATACGCGTAAGCTTACAACTAGCGCGAGCAGATCTTATTATTCATTTCCAGCGCGAGATTAAAGTCTTGTTTTCTACCCTGAAAAACCCACCTTTTCCGTTAGTTCTGAGCATAAAACTACATATAAGTGCCTTGGTTCGTATTCCCTACCTTATTCCCTGCCATCGCTGTGAAAAATACGCAAGAGAATCTCTCAACTCTCACCATTTGATCACGCAACGTGACGACATCCACGCGAGAGCCCCGGACATGTGCGTGAATCCGCGCGGATATATGACGTCAGGATGGCGCAATTTGTTCTAAAAATAGAAATATTGTCCCATACCATAGGTGCGCGCGGATCCCAAGACTTACGGTCTCCGTCCCCGATTATGGCTCCTGATGTTACTTCATCCATGAGCAAAAAGGGACAATAGAAAGTGGTCAGACAGCTGTGTTGGAAGCAAACGTGATTGCTGAAAATCGTTATTATTGGAATAAGACATGAATATCTATGTTATCGTCACTTTAGTTGGAGAAGACTGTTCTAGGAAGCAAACAATTCTTGAAACGTGGCTATTCTGAAGCTACTATCAAGGGTTTTTTTGTTTTATGTTATCAACATTGACAGGGGGGAGGGGGGTAGGCGGGCTTCCGCGGGCTTGTTCTTAAGAGAGGCTGCCTGTGAAGTCGTCTGCCATAAACTGTCTAAACCCATTAGAAATTGGGGAATTACTGGTGAGAAATGTGCAGTTCTCAGACGGGAGCCGTGACTACCGATTGCGTTACTCCCTTAAACCTTCCTCGCCTGCGTTTGTGATTATGAATGTTGCGAAGCAGCACCCACAGGGTGACAAGTCTTGTTGCCCCTCCTTTCTTATGGGATTCCAAAGGCGAAAAAATTGCCAACGTACTTTCATCATTTCAGTAAAGTTAACTTTTATTACTAACTTTTCATCTAAATAGTTCCTTACTTGAAGCCACCTTACTCTCGGCAAGCTTCACGGCCATGTGAAAGTGGTAGCAGTTCATTTCAGCACAGGCGAAGCTGCCAGTAGGTGCACTAGGTGCCTCTATTGATACAACCCATTGTAGAATTCTCACACTGAAACTCTTGGAAGAGTCAATACGACTATATGTTGTGAGATAAACTGCCCGTTGCCGTTCACTTTGCAACTCGTTCATCCTTGTTTTTACTCCCAGACAAAAACTCGTTATCAGTACATGCCATCAACAAACAGTTGTAGATTACGCACACGATCTTTATCAGTTATTATTTGCAGGTTTCCTGGCAATTTCCCGTAAGTACTCGAAACTTCACCGAACAAGCATAAACTTTAGGAAAACAATATTTCAGCATTGATTTTGATAACATGCACTGCATAAGGATAATTTCCCCGATTTTTTTTAATCTTTTTAGATTCAGACAATCCTGGCCATAAGTTGTTGGGACACCTCCCCTTTGCACGCAGAAACTCACGATTTTAACTACGTCCTTGACATTTTAGGAAAAGATGGATAGAAGCAAGTATAATAGATCCCCCTCCCCCCGAGCAATGTTGAAAGAAAATGAAGCTATTCTGAAGAGTAGATCAGATGGTGGTAAAAAGGAAAAAGGGACAATGGAAAGTGGTTAGACAGTTGTGTTGGAAGCGAACGTGATTGCTGAAAAATTGTTATTATTGGAATAAGACGTGAATATCTATGTTATCGTCACTTTAGTTGGGGAAGACTGTTCTAAGAGGCAAACAATTCTTGAAACGTGGCTATTCTGAAGCTACTATCAAGGTTTTTTTTTTGTTTTCAAGATTGTTATTAACATTGACAGGGGGAGGAGGGGAGGCGGGCTTACGCGGTCTTGGTCTTAAGAGAGGCTGCCTGTGAAGTCGTCTGCCATAAACTGTCCCAACACTTGTGACCAGGATTGTATGAAGCCTGAGCATGCTGGATAGATCCTTGTTGTTGCAGGTGATACATGGCAAATAATCCTTCAACTTCGATGAATATTAGCTGTGTTTAAAAGAACATCCACTGGATACAAGAAATTAGTATTTTTTTCATATTATGAAGCCTAAGCATATAATTTACATTTCCTGTCAGCAATAATTAATTAGGCTCCTGCACTTCTTAAGAAGGCTGAAGGGTAAATTTTCGTATTCAAAGTATCACATACATCAATTTAACCAGTCATGAACTATATACATTTTTATTCAAAACTAGGCTCAGAAGGCTCTGTGAGCCAAGAGGATGTTAGCTGCTTTGATGACGATTTTAACAGTGACGTTCTGAAAGGTAAACATTGTAAGTAACAAGCTTTAAAAGAACTGAGAGAACAGCTACATATTCCTCAATGTTGGCTAAGTATAATTTATTATTGTAGCCTTCAATAAAAAGAGTAAATTCATTTTTGTCAGCTGTTGTAAAATTAGGTATGTAGCTTTAAGGACTGAATTATTTATTTGTTATATGGTATTTTAATTTGCGTGTACAATTGCCGGGTTTTTATTTTTGTTTACTCAATCCACTTTTTTATTCACAAATAGGCTGTGAATTAGGTTCTGTAAACCAAGAAGAGTTTAGCTCGTCAGATGAAGAGTTTGTTGGCAAAGCTGCTGTGAAAGGTATTTATTAGTAACACTACAGTAATTTTCTAGTCAGTATTTCTGGAGACGGGAATTTGAATTAAGAAACCTCTGCAGGGCTGTCAATAAGGAACCGTAAGCCATTGCACCTATAAAGACTGAGCATGCTTGATAGGTCCTTGTTGCAGGTAATACTTGGCAAATAAGCCTTCCACCTCGATGCAGTTTCTTTTGTTTTATTCCGCTGTGCCTCAAAGCCAAGTAAAAATTTTAATATATTAAAATTGGCCTACTCTATGGGTGATTTTGGAACAAGATACTGAATTTTTTTTCCAGGATTTATATTCAGAACTGCTTAAGTTGTGTATAATTGTGATGATCACTGATGTCTTTATATCTTTCTCCGCAGTTCAAATATTTGTTCTTTCACACTGTTACTTGCATGATAAATAATGGCCCCGTCTTTCACCAGCCACTGGCTGTTAAAACCTGTTTGAAAAATTATTGTTTTACAATATTATGCTATCTCAACCAATTTGATAATAATAATAATAATAATAATAATAATAATAATAACAATAATAACAAAAATGATAATGATAATAATAACAGTAAATGATATTCAAATCTCCTAAATATATTTTGTTCCTTTTATATATATTTGATTCCTTAGGCAAAGTTGAAATTAAAGATGACAGTGACACTGGCACAGCTGATGATGAATCAAGTAAGGATCATACATGATCATTATTTTGTATTTATTCTCTTTTGTATTAGTTGTAATCATTGGCAATATTTTTGTGTCAAGTGAAACAACTACATGTGCATGCACATTAAGTGTATGCACATTAAACCTACAATCAATGTAA
>NC_138157.1:11586020-11628520 GCF_964199315.1 Orbicella franksi
GAATATGTTTTCGAATACTTTCACGACAGTCGGAGAATTTTAGCGTCTTTAGCAAAGTTTTTTTCAAATCGTTTTTCGCAATGTGATCGTACCGTTGAACCGGTACCAGTAACGTCATCCAGCGCGCGATCAAGCTCCCCTCCCTCTCCCACACATGCTTTTTGACAAGACAAATTTTTACAAACCCCTCCCCCGGCACGCAGTTTTTCTTGCGCGCACGAAGTCGCCCTATCTCCTCACGGAAATGAAATGTCGTGGGTAAATACCTGGAGCGTTTTAACGAGATCTCTTTTTGTATATTTCCCACAAAGCCTGGCCCACAATGGAACAAAAACAGACTAGAGTGCTCAACAGTATAGAGTTCTTTGAACATACCTCATTATGCAAATTTGAGAAGAGACTGTCGCGAACTTTTGCATTTTACCTGTGTGCACTTCGATTGCCCAGAAATGTTCTTCCATATTATTATAGTAGAAACGACACTCTTTTGCACAGTACTTGTTTTAGTTCCATATCGGACATACCAAGATGCGTCTTAAGCCCGTAAAACTACGCAATTTTTGCCTTTTTCATAGGGGCTTGAAAAGGCAATTCTTCAACGGTCGACGGAATCCTTCAAAATCCTTGAAAAATTTAAAACTTCCTATTGTTAGATAGAAGAAAAGTAAAGCTCTTATGCTAAGTTTACCCCGAGTTCTAGTTTTGTAAATTGTTTCAAAGCGAATACCGAGAACTTTGTCAATTTTGCAGAAATTTTTTGCATATTTAATGAGGCAAAAAGCTATATTTACGTTTTTTGCGAATTTCTCGAAGACTTTAAATTCTAAGAAAATCGGACTAATACTTTCGAAAGTGGCTCCCTTAAAGCGTTCTTTAGGCAAAGTTTCAGGATTTTCAATTTTTCTAACCTCGCCAGCCATTGTCGATATTTTGTCAGTGACTCTTAAGTTGTGTGCATAACTGCGATGATCAATCATGTCTTCATAGTTTGGTTTTTGTTGCACAATTTCTGGACTTTACTGCTTAGATTGGGGCTCGATCAAGTAGTGATGGAGAGTGCAAAAAGTATTGTTAAACTATCTTATTTTGTTGCCCTTTCTGGAGTTCTTTCACTTTCTTTTACACCAGTGAATGAGGTTTCAGGCATTTCGTGCTCCTCTCGTTTCGCTAAGAATTGCCACTTGAGATAAGTACCATTAGAGGTTTCGTCTATCACCCTTTATCTAAACCTTCCTTATTGTCATATTGACCATAGTTAGTAGAGGAGACTCTACTAACTATGTATTTACCCACCCTTTTTTATACAGAACTGTTAAGATGTGCAGTAATATTTTTCAGGATTAGGCAGGATGCATTGGAAATAGTAAACACAACTTTTACTTGTATGGTAATCCACGATGGAGGCAAACTGTCTGCTATGCGCAGAGACCAGGCAGTTATGACAGTTATAAGTAGCTAGGAAACTGGTGACTACCCACTGGGAGTCAAATCTTAGGCCAATTTTTACATATTAGAGTTTTTCAAGGCTGAGCACAATAAAATGAAAGAAAATATTTATTTATGCCGTATTCTCGATATGATTATGTGAGGTTGATAGCCGTTTTACGAAGATAAGATAGCCCGGTTTTATAAGCGTTTTAATTTCGGAACACTTTGCTCTTTTTGATTGAATATTTTTTTTGTCCTGATGATTGCTTTGAGTCTTGTCTAAAAAGAGCAAGAGGTTTTAAAATTTTCAGCCACTTTGGCCTTTTTGCGTGAATCATATTTATTTTGGCCCGATACATTCGAGTTTATTTCAGAGGTATCGAACAGTCCCATTCAATTTAAAAGTGCTCTCAAAATTGGGCCTTTGCTCGAATTACTCGCAAAAATTAGATGAGTGCTCGATTGCTCGTGCTCGCAAAATTTTTGCAACTGCTGGCGTGCTCGGATTCTGTAGTCTGTTAGCATTTAGGTTTTTCTTGCGAATAGAGACTGGCTTTAGATCTCCTTAAGCGTTAGTCCACTGACGCATGTGAAGCTAAGTGACGTAATTTGGCATCAAACAAGGCATACTGGCTGTTAGCGCAGTAAGCGGCTGAGATTGGTTGAGCCGCGATAAGATCCTAACATGCTGCCTCTAGCTTTGTGCGTATTGTCCTCTTTTGGAAGTGTCAGCCAGATTACTTGGCACAAAACAACTTTTCCTTTTAATTTAAAAAAGAAATTCCAACTAGCGGAAAATTTACGAAGTGCTCGATGCTCGCCATCTACATTTTCTCAAGTGCTCGCTGCTCGTAAGACAAATTTGATCACTGCTTGTGCTCGCAAAAGTAAACGCACTGCTCGCATGCTCGCAAATGATGGCAAAGACCATTGGATACCCCTTATTTACACAGATCCTATCTATAGATCGTTTTCACGTGACGTCATCACTTTCTAAAATCCAAAACTAAAGAGCCGCCAAAGTTTTTATCCTTATCAGGCATAAGATCTATGTTAATATCTGTTTACAGTTTTACAGCTCAATAGTGTTCGTTTGGAAACCAGTCGAGAGCATTTTGAAATTCAGGGTTATGGAGGTGTACGACACAAGGCTGTGATTGAGTTTGTTGAAAAATATATACTTATCTCACGATTTTGAGCGTTTTTAGAAGTTAGAGCGTTAGGAAAAGGGCTTATGTAAATGCTTGTTTCTTCCGTACTGATAATCAGTCACCTAGATAGCCAAAGTAAGTTCAAGATGTTTACACATTTTCCGGCCGCCATATTGCTGTACCACAGATGTACACCAACATGGCGTTTTCATACTGGGCCTCTGTAAATATCTGCGAAACATTTCGACGAATATCTGAAGTTTGGAGAAACGCACAGGCCTAACACTTGGAGAACTGTCTTATTTAGTTTTATTACGTGACTATGAAAACGATCTATGTACAGAATTCGTCCAGGCATGCGGATAAAATGTGATTGGGAAAATTCCCGCGCACTTTGACTCACGCAAATCTTGACCTTTTCGTGGCTTGCGCCACTATTTTTCAAAAGCTTTCACTTTGTTGCGCCAGGCCTTTCATCCGAAAAAAGTGATTTTGAGGATTAAGATCCAGTTCAAAGCTCTTAGATCTTCTTGTTTTTCATCGAGGTTTCGAGGATACTCAAATGGCAGTTGAGTTCCCTCATGGTTTGGAAGTGGGTTCCATGGTAGAGGTTCCTATGTCAGATGCTCTTCCCCGATATGGCGTCATTCGTTGGATTGGATTTCTTCCACAGATTCCGGATAAGCTGGTGGCAGGTCTGGAATTGGTAAGAATTTAAATAATTGATAACCAGATATAGTCGGGATAATGCTATGCCGAACTGTTAGAATTCATACAATATGCAAAGTGTCAGGGCCGTGTAGGGAGAATCATTTTGCCCTAAAAATTGGCACTACGGATTTTTTGCCGTGAGAGGAAAGACCAAAACCTCATGAAAAACTTCTTTGATCGATCTCGAAAATGATGCGACCACGGTACGCTATTTATACCTCGTGTTAATCCGCCGGAGTACCAGCTTACTCATTCTCAGATTTGTGGCTACCTTGATCCGCTAACTGACATTGGATGTTTCACAACCTTTGATCCAAAATAGAGAGGAGCAGATTAATTCGGAGGAACCTACAAAACCTCGTCAAAGAATGTGAACCCTCAGTCACATTCAAAGCCATGTGGAGGTTTGCGTAGCAAGTATGACGTCACAATTTTACTAGTTCCAACCCCCATTACTGCGCGATATAGGTAGGATCATGCACCACTAATGGCGGACGAAAAATCTCGAGAAATATCGTCAAATAAAACGGACTTCTCTTGTTAAGATTAAAAAACGGCTTCAGTGGCCTTGTGACACTGTCACGCTTTCTCTCGTGGCCTTAAATAAAAGCGACTGAGCAGATAAGTTTTAAAGGAGTTCTCTCCATAAAATGGGCTTTCCTTACACTTCCAGTTGTTGCTATTGTCAAGAGTAGCAGATTGTAAAAGTTATCACGGAGCGATAAACCAAGAGCGATGTCTGTAATGAAATCTTGTCGGCGAAACGCAAAGAACAAATTGTCCGTTCCAAGGTGTACTGTTGCATTTCAATTTGCAAGAAAGAAAGCAAAAACAAGATCTTTGAATTACCGAATAGGCTTTTGTTGAATGTTTCATTGAAATGTTGGTCGGAGTGAAGCCAAATGCGACGCAATCACGTTAACTTTGGAGGAGTATTTAAAGCCTAAACCTTGGCGCTCAATTAAAGTCCACAGCTCGAGGCAGGATTCAAGATTCGAAGTGGTTGATTCAAACAAAAGCTCTCCGCTTGATATTTTTAAAGGTCGTAAAGGTCGCTCTCAGTCTAGAGGATTTATGCCCAGTTTACTTTCAGTTTAGATATCGGTCATGAATCAACCACATTCACTAGCATGGATTTCATTTCAGTTCGTGATCACTCTGAAATCAGTTTGATTTGATCAGTTTGCGTCTCGACGACCCTTGAAGAGCTGTGTACATCGCACTTCATAGAAATATCCTGTAAATACAGGTATCCAGTTAAAAAAAAAAAAGCCACAGAATCGGGCCTCCTTGCAAGTTACTGTTATTGACTACCTTGGAGCTCTGGGATGTCCTAGGGATTAGATTCATGAGCATAAACGGCTAGTTTCTTTTCCATGTTCACTCTTCTCGGCGCGCTATGAAAGTAATAAAACCACTGACATTACAAGGCTGTTTTAGCCGTGCCAAGATGGCCGCTTGTTTTGAGCTCAACATGTCCACATTAAGCAGCTAAAAGAGCATTTCCGCGCACCGTTCGCGAAAAAAAAGTTGACAGCATTTGACAATAAGGTTCAAACTTCATTATTAAGAAAAAAATCAGTCTCAGATAAGTAAATTTCGTTTCAGGGGCACTTAAATGCTTTGCAATGAAGAAAGTACTTAATAGCAAGAATGTAGTGGTTTAGGGTTGAACAAGAAGACCAACTATTTATTACGCCTTAAAAAAATTCGTTCTTGGAAAGTCTGGGGGGCTTTTTGGAGAAAGACTGATACCGTTTAATAAAGTCAGACCAGAAAGAAGCAAAGCTTTGCGTTTTGGTGTGCACGGAAAACATTTTGAAAAAGCAGCTTTTCAAAAACGATGACGTCATGATAATTATTTGATACCGCAGTCCGATTTTTCCTCAAATACAAATCCAAAATGACCGGCGATTGTTGCGTTTTCAAATTTCTCCAGCTAAGTGTGGACGATAAACATTATTTTTTGTGTTTTCAGAGTGAAAACGCCGTTTTCAAATTTCTTCTTGTTTCTTCATCCCAACATTGTTTGGAGGGGGGAGGGGGGGCCATTCTCGGTATCCATGTGGTTAGAGAAGTTCATATTACGCTACATCTGATTATTTGATAAGTTAAAGATGTGGAAGCAAGGTTTTCCATAACTGCGGTTCCAAGGATTTTTGTCCTCCATTGTAGAAATGGAATAACCCGAGGTTTAGTATTCACTAAAGGCTGACACAAGCACAAGCATAAGCACAAGTGAAAACAGCCGCGACATAAACATAAGCATAAGTAGAAACATAAGAAGAACGAACCCACTTATTTGTCTTGTGCAGTTTTCACTAGTAACGCGCTCGACATAAGCATCAGCATAAGCACAAGAAAAACGAACAGTTCTGTTTTTCTTGTGCTTATGCTTATGCTTATGTTTATTTCGCAGCTGTTTTCACTTATGCTTGTGCTTGTGCTTGTGCTTGTGCTTGTGCTTGTGCTTGTGCTTGTGCTTGTGCTTGTGCTTGTGCTTGTGCTTGTGCTTGTGCTTGTGCTTGTGCTTGTGCTTGTGCTTGTGCTTATGCTCATGCTCATGCTCTAGAGAAAACCAGCCTTAAACAGCAGTTGTTGACGTAGCAAATTGTTTGTGACTTTAAAGGAAGATGAAGAGTCTCTATGCTCAGATGGCACATTTGGTGGAGTGAGATACTTTACTTGCCCTCCTGGGAGAGGTTTTTTCACTCTACTGGAGCACTGCCGACAAGACTCTCGCTTTGATTCCAACACACCAGCTACTGATGCGAGGTTTCACGTTGAAAGGTATGAATTGTTTCACAGATGTTCTTCTGTTGTGTTTCCTATGAATGTTGAATGAAATGTAACGACAAAGTTGATTTAGATCAAGTGTCAAGGCATTTAGCCTTGCCATATATTCGCATGAGAGAAAAAAATGTTTGCTGTAGTCCTACAATGTGCAATTATTTTGTGTCCTGAACTGCTATAAACAAGTTCATTATGTAATTTCGGTTGCTAAAGCCCCACGCACATGCGTAAGATCGTTGAGGCTGAGATAAGCCCATATTTTAAGAACATACTAACACCCCTAAGCTGAGGGTAATCACAGGAAGTTCATTTTGACAACATTTGAGAAAAGAGTACGAGCTGATACTGTCTAATAACCGAATGCTTTTGGGGACATATTTGAACAAAAACGATAATAACAATTTAAAGCAATCGCAATATTTGATTATATAATATACTAAGAACCTTCCCATTATTCTTGCACCTGAAAAATTTGAATTTCAATTATCTTTGTCAATTTGAAGTTTGGGAGAGGGCTACATGACCTAGAATTACACTTGTCATGAAACATATTTCAAGCAAACTTTCATCATTCACGTGACTAAACCTAAAAATGCGTTTTATCTTGCTGCTAGGGTAGACATTGATAAATTGGAAAGTTAAATTACCAGGTTACATTCAGCAGTTTCAAAAATAAGGGGACAATCCACTAGGTCGAGGAAGTAAGGAAACTAGGTCGAGGGGCATATCTTTTCTTGGCTGAAGGGAGGGATAAGAATTTGCATGTTGATAGATATTGTATGAAGAAATACCCTATGAAGCCTCGTCTTTGTGACGTCCCTGTTATGTGAATGGCTTTAAATTAACATTTTTGTCCATTGATAAGAAAGCTTTTTCTTTGAAATTTTAGATTTTCAAATTCGATTTTTGACGTCTGATAGTGTAGCTAAAAGACATAATAGACGGATTCGATGTACCTGTTTACATCCTGGTTGCCCCCAATTCAGACCAGGTGATGATTCATTTGACGGGTTGCAATTGTGCAATTTGCCACACGTAACTGATTGTATAGAGTTACACCATGTACAGTCAGAACAATTGTAACCTCCCAAATGAATCATCACCTGGCCTGAACTGGGGGTAAAAAAAAATGTAAACACGTTAACCGAATCCGTACTCACTCTGTCAGTCGGTCTGTCAATAGGTTTTTGGTGGTAATTCTGCTGCCTAACATGACAACTTCATGTCGATTTAAGTGTGTACCCACGTTTCGTGGGTCGTTTAAGTGCCTATGAAGGAAAAACAATAATGACTGTTTAATTGGAAAGCTTTTTGAAGTAAAGAAGAATGGCGTTTTCCGTTTTGGAATATCTTTTTTCGTTTTAGAGATATTTACGTTTATGTATTATGTAATTGAGGAAAGTGATAACGTCATTTGTTCATGTGCAGTATATTGCATAATAGCTGTTATTGCAGTTATCAGTGGCTTGACACACAAACGAGGCGAAAGGGTTAATTCTGCATTGTGTTATAAGGGAATCATATAAGGTGTACCTTATATAATTCCCTGTGCAAACTGTCCGTGGAACTATATGGGAGAAACTTGAATGTGTTTACAAACCAGGAAGAAAGAACATATGACAACACAAAAACCTATAAAAAAGAAAAGGTTCAAACATTGTCATTCACGAATGGCTGAACGGCCATTCTATTGACTTTAATAACGCCCATGTAATCGACAAGGGAAATTTTCGCGTGAAGAAATCCATTGGAATCCTCACAAGTATCTTTTTGTTCTTATTTTAATTTTTTCTACCTCACACTTTTTACCGTATATCTTTTTATTCTCAATTTGTCAAAGATTGTCAAAGATTGCAGACTGGCAATTGAAATCTCGTAATTTTAAACTATTTTAACCAGAGAACGTTTTCTAAATTTTGAATACAGTGGAACAACTAAGAGAGATGGAACAACAGCTGAGAGAAAAAGATCAGAAAGAGGTGAACTTAAAAGGCATTTAAATGTAAGAGAGATGCAACAACAGCTGAGAGAAAAAGACCAAGAAGAGAATTTACAGAGACAACTAAGAGAGATGGAACGAGAGCTGAGAGAAAAAGACCAACAAGAAGAGAATTCACAGAGACAACTAATAGAGATGGAACGACAGCTCAGGGAAAAAGACCAACAAGAAGAGAACTTACAAAGACATTTAAGGGAGATACAACAACAGCTGAGAGAAAAGAAACAACAAGAAGAGAATTTACAGAGACAACTAAGAGAGATGGAACAACAGCTGAGAGAAAAAGACCAACAAGAAGATAATTTACAGAGACAACTAAGAGAGATGGAAGGACAGCTCAGCGAAAAAGACCAACAAGAAGAGAACTTACAAAGACAATTAAGGGAGATACAACAACAGCTGAGAGAAAAAGACCAACAAGAAGAGAATTTACAGAGACAACTAAGAGAGATACAACAACAGCTGAGAGAAAAAGACCAACAAGAAGAGAGTGCACAGAGACAACTTAGAGAGATGGAACAACAGCTGACAAACTTACAAGACCAATATCGAGATAAACAGGACGAAACGGCTAACTTACAGAGACAAGTTACTACACAAGAACGACAACTGAGGGTAAAAGACCACCAGGTGAATGAATTGGAGGTAACTCTTTCTGCAGCTCAGCAAGCATTGAGTGAACACCAACGCCGGCAGGTCACACCTGACTGGGTCATTTCCAGTGATCAAATTCAGCTGACAGATAAACTCCTTGGTAAGGGAGGCTGGGGAAGTGTTGTCGAGGGGAAATACTGTGGCTGTTCTGTAGCAGTGAAGCAAATCCACGAGTTGATTCTTTCCCCACACAACCGTGCTTTGTTTGAACGAGAAATGGACATTGCTTCAAGATGTCGCCATCCTTGCTTGCTGCAGTTCATCGGAGCAACAAATGACGAGGGAAGTCCTTTGTTTGTAACAGAACTTATGGAATCAAGTTTACGAGCATTGTTTGACCACAGACCTCTCTCTGCAACAGAAGTCTCCATTCTTTCTTTGGATGTGGCTCGAGCATTAAACTACCTTCACCAAAAGAAGCCCTCTCCAATTATTCATCGTGACATCAGCAGTGCTAATGTGTTATTATGGCGACAGGGTGACCAATGGCGAGGCAAAGTGTCAGATTATGGAACGGCAAATTTCATGAAACATACCATGACGGTTGCTCCTGGAGCCATGATTTACATTGCTCCTGAAGCACTCACTTCAAATCAAACAGTCAAGGTTAGCTATGACTTGCTTAAGGTTTACCATCTTTCAATTAAGTAGCGTGTACACATACACATCTATGATAAAAAAAGCTGAAGGAACAAATCGATTGAATGACGAGATGAATTACGAAATGAATTAGAATTGCACTAAAACAAAAGAAGATAATTTGAGATTAGCGGAAAGTATGTCACAACTTTGTGTTCATGAAATGAATAGAAGACTCTTAATAGCACCCCTGAGATCTTGGCAAGATGGTGTAATGTGGAACTATAACTTCGGTGATCTAAAAGCGAACGTAAAATGCAACAGGTTTAAAACTGAGGGATGTACCTCCGGGAAATGTGAACCTTCAAATAGGTGTTACCGTTGTAGTATGTGTTTTTCACAGAGGATTAGCCACATTAATGGCAGTTAGCAAAAACCTTGCATTATCTGAACAAAAACAACTAGCGTTATTTGCATACAGTGCTGCGAAAGCTTTTGTAAACTAAAACAGTGATGATCATCGTAAACATATTATAAGGTTATGATATAGCAATCAAATTACATCGGTTTGTTTTGAAAGACGAATATTGCATAGATCAAAGCAAGATGAAATGAATTTGCTAATTGAATATTAACATAATGATTTGTAGAAGTCTTAGTTAAGTCCGCCATTGGCTTGTAACGAAGATAATTGTTTAAAAGAAAACACAGAGTAACTGAGTAGTTTGTTACTCTCATAACAAATGACTATTCATGGATCTTACCTCACTGCCGTTATATATCTTCATGTGTTATGGTATATGTAAACAATAGCCTCCATTTGACGTGAAAATATGCTCGAATATTTGTCCGCGGACATTATCTGTTCCGAGAAGCGAACAGTTCTTCGAGAGCGTAGCTCGAGGAAAACTGTGAGCTTTGAGGAACAGATAATGTCAAGGACAAATGTTCGAGCATATTTTCGCGCCAAATGGAGGCTACTGTGTTTAATATCCTTCAAATCTTTTTCGCAACACGCGCGGTTTTAAAAATTGGGGAATATCACTCGGATATTCCCCAGTTTTAGTTGGGGAATATTCAGTCACGTGACGCGTTTAGACCAATCGCGCGTGAGCGGAAATATTTGGTGGATTATAAATTATTTTATAATCGTTGCGTTTAGGTTGATGTGTACAGTTTCGGAGTTCTTCTCTGTGAAATGGTCATCCGGGAATTACCAGATCCTGAAAGGCGTGGTCAGCAAATCGCGATGGTCACAAACCGCTTGCTTCGAGCCCTCATACGGGGATGTCTGCAATCAGATCCTGAGGCCAGACCAAATATGGAAGAGATTATTGAAGAACTTGAGGAACCAGTGTAATGACATGTCATTGCTACATTGGTATGCTTAAACTACATGTAAGCTTGATTATTCCAGTCCAATATATATTATTGGAGGGAGGTTTCTTCAGCAGCTTACACGATGGTAATGTTTTCAATTAACTGTACAGTGGTGAATTAAGCGATTTTTTTTTAGTTTAGGAAAATGACCATTACATGTAAGGATGTTATCAGGATAATAGTTTAGAATATTTTTAACAAAGATCTTGGTAACATTTATTGCAGATACCATATTCCTTTTAACGTGTTTTTTAGAGAAAGTAGCGAATGAGTTAGCAGGATGTCCAGTTGGCTGTACATGTGAACAACTGCTTTGAACGGTGACTTTGTGTAAGATAGCTCCAGGACGGAGTTACAAGGCAAGGATTTATGAAAATGAATTAAAGATATCATCAAGAAAATGATTAACAAAAAGGTTAATTGTCCCCGCAGGATTCTGTTGGGAAAACAAATTTATAACAGGTGCTAACAGGTGTATAACAGTTTTAAGCGACCGTGAGACCACACGCTCATATAAAGCTGTGAATTACAATTTTTCTAGAACGTTCTTGATAAATCGATGGATAATCTTATGATACATTTGATATATAACATTGGTATGCCCAAACTACATGTAAGTTTGATTATTCTAGTCCAGTACGTATTAATGAATGACGTTTCTTCAACGGCTTACATAATGGTAGTTTTCAGGTAACAATAGTGAATTGAACTAGGCTTATGATGATTATGAAAAGAAGCATATCACTTAGCTAGGTGATATGCTTCTGTTATGAACAATCTTATCAAAATGTTTAGTACATGTACCATATACCTTAAAAGGTTTTCTTGAGAAAGCAAGGAATTAACGTGCAAGATCTCCAGTTGGCTTTATATGTGAACAACTGCTTGGAACGGTGACGTTTTGTAAGATGACTCCGTGCCCTGGGGCGGCTAAAGGATTTTAGAAGAGGGGATTTGAGATACGGATCTTCGAAGGCGGTCCCCTGTAGAGAGTTTCGGGGGTATCCTTTACCGGAAAATTGTTAAAATTTTGGTCCTCGGAAATGGGATTTCCGGCATTCTGAGGCCAAGTCAGACAGCTAGAAAATTCAAAATTCAAAATTTAAACTTTCTTTATTGGCAGTACCCCGAACGCCCACTAGACCCGGCCCAGAGGCTGGAGTTATTGAGGCAAGGATTTTATGAAAATGATTTAAGATGTCATCAAAATAAAATTGTTTAACAAAGTTTTAACACCGTTACGTTCCTGTTTATGTCTCTGGAGAAATAACAGACAAATTCATATCGGATGGTGTTGAAGACCTAAATGTAATAACTGACCTTAAATGTAACAAACTCCTAAATGTAATAACATTTGGCCTTAAATGTAATAAACTCCTAAATGTAATAACATTTGGCCTTAAATGTAATAACACCTAAGTGTGACAACATTTGGACTTAAATGAGATGGTTTATAATCACGTCATCATTGACGTCATCAAAGGCGTCATTAATCAACTCACTGTTATTGCATAAACCACGTGATCTGTTGCACCATCTGTCATCTCATTAAAAGGGTTCTTTTATCGCAACGAGTAACATGTGTTTTCGGGTTTGTCACCTGACTGATGACGTCATTGCACTCAGTTATAGCGGAGCTCTGCAGCGGCCCGAATCTAAGGGCTACAGAGCGGAACTTGGCGGCCATACTCCAGAAATATGTCAACGTTAAGATTATCGTCAGCTTATATCCTATTTGATATTGGGCATCCATGTTATGGCCAATTGACAGTTGTCAAAAAGGTATTCGCTGACCAGTATCACATGACTATTTCACGGGCTTACGTATTCTTTTATTTTGACCGCTGATTAGATAATTGTTCTCCACTGGATCGCGGGCTCAAATCCTATTTTTAATCTGTCTATGGTCTCTAAGTTCAGATTTAAATTAAAAATAAAACGGGAAGCACTGCTTTTAGGCTTGGCTAAATCTATCAAGCATTGGAGTGATATTTTATGGTTTCATTTTCGAATGATGAGATATCCTGGGTCTCAACTGGACAAAGTTCTTATTGTAATTATATATGACTTTATTAATTTTAGTTTATTAATTTTGAACTCAAGGCTATCAAGGATATAAAATTTATAACAGCTAACATGCATCAACGGAGGTAATTTTTTAAACAAATTATGTATTGAAACAACATCAACATTTAAACATTAACAGTTCTGTCCATTTCTTTGCAGTGAATGGTTACTCTTTTGTCTCTTTTCCTCTTCAGCTTTGTCAAAAAGTCAGTATTTGTTACTTTTCTCTAGACACAACTAACACTAACAAAAAAAGTAAAAAGTTTGTAACGATACAACATCAGTGTTTAAACATTAACAGTTCTGTTGACTTCTTTTCATTGAAGCTTGTTTTTTTAGCCGGTTTTTTTGCTTCATCGAAAGGTCACCATGAGTTACTTTTTTTTCCAAAAAATTCTTTTGATGACACACCAATCGTATCCGTCTTTCCTAATCTCCAACCAGGCATTGGCCCATTTTGGATCGGAAATGATGCTTTTTAATTCCATGATCAGACCGCTTGAGGTACCATATTTCTTGATAAGGCTACGGACACTTATAACAAAAGATTGCACTCCGCCGGAGATATAAACCCTCGGCAACACTCGAGTTAGCCTTTGCGTCACCGCCCTAAACCGTGTACTGACTCCACATAACGATTGGTATGAATGGCACACGTTACCGGCAAATAGAGCGGCCGATGATATCAATACCATTTGGAAGATTTTTTCTAAAAGTTCATTGGGCAGGTTTTCGATGCAACAATCTCTATTGGATGCAGACGCCAATGAGCCAACATCCTCATCAGGAACAAACTGAAGCGCTATTTGTTCCTCTCCACCCTCAATTATCTGCAAGGCTGTCTCGTTTGGCTGATCACTTTCCTCAACTTCAACCACAACATCTCCCAAGTCATCCGCACCCTCTTGTTGTTCAATTTCTTCATCACAGTCATCATCATTAACCGTATCACCCATGTCAATGTTTCCTTCAGTTCTACTCGCATATTCCTCCGTGATGTCTTCTAGTACCTCCTCACCATTGTCGTGGTCGCTCATAACTGGTTCCAAGGCCACAAAATGTTCCCCTTGATTTTCTGCAAAATGTCCAAGGTACACAGTGGCCGTTGCAATACTTGCTGACGGGCTGAACACATGTTGCCCACCAGCTCCCAGGGAAGATACTATTTGAACGTCAATGTTATATAAGTTCGCGGCCGCATACAGTGTTAGCTGATCCCCATAGGCCCCATCTTGTGACATATGATTTGTGTAGTTGCTCCAGGAAGCAAACTCATTGGATGCAGTGTCCAATTATGTTAATCAAACGCAATCATTAAAGCAGGAATTCTTTGTTAAACAGTTTTTCAAACCTACAGTTTGGAAATGCTTCGTCATTTGCGAAATATTACCCCATGGGGCATAATACAATTGATGCTTTTAAAGAAAAAGCAGATTCACATCATCCTACTGGGAAAATTGTAAACGACCAAAATATCGGACTCTGAGACCTTTTTTTCCAGACACGGTTACGTATATAAAAAAAGGAGACAGATTGAAGGATCGAACTATCCAGACTCGCTGTGTGTGGTCTCACAAGAGAGCCAAATCGAGATATAAAAGGCATTTAAACCATGAAACGACAACAGCTATTTCAAATGCACCTTGCGTCGCGTCCTGGTGACGTTGTCATCACGGCATCCGGTACCACTGTGATAGTTTTGACTGGAATTGTTGTTTGGACTGATCAGGTTGTGATTCAAGAACGGACTGATAAATCGCTGGCGTCTTGAAAATATTTTCTGCGGAACTATATTGGTTAACAAGTAGATTTAGAAACAAAAACGTCACGCTATTACCAACCTATCGAAATTTGTTTGTATGAGAAGGAATTTAAAGGCTGGAATAAGGATTCCCGCTTACAGGGATTGTGTGTAGTGTCACGTGATTATTTTACTAAACAACGAGGTGGTTACGTCAATGATGACGTTTGTGTAACGTTGTTTCATTTAAGTCCAAATGTTGTCACACTTTGGAGTTTATTACATTTAAGGCCAAATGTTATTACATTTAGGAGTTTATTACATTTAAGGTCAGTTATTACATTTAGGTCTTCAACAGATGGTAGCGATCGTATGATCACACATCAATATTAGCTGAATGAAGGTTTTTCAGAACCTCTTTCCCTATTTAGTTCCTAGCATGCACTAGAAATGGGTGATTTAGTGTAACATCGATACAACGAAGGGCCAGGGGACTGGCAAAATATGTTCGCTATAACGAGGTTTCGTTGTATCGAGGTTCTTCCATATATTTTACTGTTACTGGAGCGAAGAATGTCGTTCGTTATACCGAGGACTTCGTTATATAAAGGTTCGTAAAATCGAGGTTTCGCTGTATTTATAGTCATTAACGTATCGGAGATGACTAATGTGGCTTGACTGTGACTCAAGTTACCTTTAGAGTACTAACTGTACTCTGTTTGTAATTACAGGCAAATCAACTGAGTCTTTTTTTTTTTTTCAATCCTACAAGGATTTCATCCTTTTCAAATCACCGTTAAAAAGGACCGTATTTTTCCGTTTCTTTTTTTTGTGTATAAAGAACGAAGATAAAAATTTAAAAAAAAAACATTTGATAGAAAGAAGAATTTTTTTATTCCTAGCAATGAAAGCCTAGTGCAATTCTTCCCCGACTAAAATGAGCTTTTTTGTCTTATAGTCGTTGGTTAGGTAGAGTTGCTTTTAGAAGTTCACAAACATAATTTTAAATACCTCTATAGATTAAACTAAATTAGTTATATTGACACAAATTTATATTTTTGCTCAATAATTTCAACAATAGTAGACAAATTATGGGTGGAGGGTAAGAATTCTCCCAGGATTTATTTTTAGAGCGGTTTTCAATTGAGTGTCGAAAGTAATCCGGCAATTACTTTGGTTTTGGTTTTGCTTTTACGACGGTTGAGATTGGCTGAGTAGTCTATTAGACCAATTTTGATATGTTAAAATTCAGCCTAAAACAATAGAGCTCAACACGAGGCTCTGGGGAATAAACCCCACAAAACTCTGTAGTCACTTCCCAGAGCCTCGTGCTGAGGTGTATTGTCTTAGGCTTGGTTTGGTTTTGGTTTTATGACACCCAATTAGAAACCGCTCTGTTATATGTAGGATAGCAATAAGCCATTAACTGAATCTAGTATATTTTTCCAACCTCCATGATATACTAACATGAAACAGTTTTTTAATGAAATTATATTGGTAGGTAGGAAAAATTTTTAAATATTTTTGGATGGGGTTTTTGTGGAATGTATAGAGCTTAATTTTTTTTTATTATTCACTCAGTAGCTTGAGATGGGTTTGTCCATGTCGTGTGGAATTTCGAGTGAAAACGTCGAGTTGTTATGTTATGCCTCAAAAACATTGCGGTTCGCCTGATTAACCAGATTAAGCTCAACTGATTAACAGTCCCCTGACATCGGGTTAGAACTTATCCGGAGGTTAAAAATTTTAACCGGGGGCGGTTTGTTAACCCACGGGTAAAACTGCGTTGCTCAAAGCCAGGTTTATAGGTCGATTATAGTTAACCTCGGATTAAGAAAGTTACTCCCGGTTAGCATCCCATAAAGCTTTGCTTAATGGCTTACCGTGAAGTCAAATCACCATACAAGAACACGAGAAAGCACAGCTTTATTCCTTCAAAAATTGTATTATTTTTCATGAAAGTGGATCAAGGAGCACTTGCATATTCTCCAAAAAAGTAGGTTAACCTCAAAAACGGAATTGCAAGACTTTAATCTTTTCTTTGCCTGTGAAATCATGGATTATGCATGACCAAATTTCGTGGAAAGCCCCATTTTCAAGACCTTTTTTTGTTTCTACAGTGAAAAACAACCTACTCATTTTGTTACAATTTCCGTCACTTAACCCGAGGTTAGCAAGTTGATCCAGGTTAAATAGAATCCGCTGTTTAACTTACCCTCAAACAACAGAACTACCCTCGGTAAAATCTTACCTGAGCTTAGGATTCCATCCTGTTTTGAACAACCGTTAGGGTTGGCGGTACCCTTCATTGGGTAAGGGTAAAACTATATCAGGTCTATCTTCCATATATTTTAACCAGAAGTTAAAAAAGAACATTTTGACTCTAACTCCAAAATCCATCTCGTACTCGTTTGTTTAATAAACTCATTTGCGACGCGTTTATGCTCGTTAGCTCTTTGTTCTCACCTCCGAAGACAATCGTTCTGTGAGCCAGTTTCAAAACGACTCTTCGTGCGAAACCATTCCTATGAAAATGTGTTACCCTAAAGGTTTACTTTCATGAAAATCAAACTCATTTTCATTTATAAAATTAGTTTTGAAACTGAGGCACAAGGTAACTCGCAAATGGGCTATTTTGACCCCACAATTTTAGCGAAATAGAAATTATACCCAATTATTACTCCTGTGCTGAGTTGTTCAAAGCCCGATTAAGCTAACCCAGGATTAACGAGAATTTTTATTTGAGTTTGGTTATTTTGCGGTGTGGTTGTCTGTTTATATTGTTTGTCCTTCAGCTTTGAGTTTGAATAATCTCAAACTACACGAAACGTAAGCAGTGAAAAACATTTTTGTACAAGAATGAATCAATTCTTCGGTTAACTTTTAATCTTGGGTTAGCGTTGACCGGCTTTCGAACAGCCCGGCCCTGGTCTTGAATAGCAGTTGTTTTAAATGTAGACAACGATGTAGCTTTCCCTTTTGATGACGACAGGCTGTAATTGCTTCGCAAGAATACTATGCCGAGTTAAACCAGTAATGTCATGAATTAAACATCCAATCTTCTTGGAACAAGCAAAGTTTAATATCGTATCTCTTAACGAAAGATGTAAATCTTAAACGAGTGGTTTCAAGGTTAAAGATTCTGGTTTACATATTTCCCCGGAAGATGATTTCTTCCGTAAATTGTGGATAGGTGTGTGCCGTGAAGGGGTACAATGTACTCCCAAAATAATTGAGTAAAGGTGTGTCGCCCGCTTCCCAAAACCCTTACCCCATTTATGACCAAAATCTGCTATTTCTCGTACCATATTTATGGCCTGACCAAAAATATAATACCCTATTTATGACTGTTGTGGCTGACACAGTTGCCCTGAGCGAAATTTCTGAAGGGCCTTGTTGATGGTCTCATCGATAATGATGAAAAGATAGCTTCTTCTAAAAAACATACTTAACTCAAGACTGGAGTGCAAAAACCACACCCTATTTATAAAGAAAATGGCCAAAATCGATATCCTGTTTATGGCCAAAACGGCTGAAGAACTATACCCTCTGGGGCCGCACATACCTCTATATATAGCCCATGTAACAGAGTACCGGGGGAAGGGTATAGCGTACATCCAACCCGACTGTCCTGTATTGCGACATAGGATACTATGTCGTTATGTCGCTAGTGTGATGACTGCGCCTAATTGAGCGTGTTAAAGTTTACATCTGACTAGTCATTGCCTCTTGCCTCTCTTAGCCAATGCTCTCTCTATAACTGGTACTGTTACCACTTATATTTCTTTTTACATTTATGTCTATATTTTTTTTTCTTTCTACCTCTTCTTTTCTTTATTTTTCCTACAGCCGATTTAAAGCGTAATAATTCTTGTAACTACTCAGCTCGTTTAGTTCTTACTATTTTGGGTAGTTTTCATGCTTATTTAAGTTTAATGTATTCTTTTGCTGCATGATATTCTCTGTATTAAGCGAAATAAAATGGTTGTTGTCTTTGACCATGCCGGAATGTCTGGGACCTAGCTCGGTACGAACATTTGAGGAACCAACAAGAACAATACGCTAGAGGAAGCAGTGAAAGCCTCAGTTATGTTGGGATATAAGAGGTCAGCGCAGAAAATTGCTATGAGGTTACAATCGATTTACCCCATTGTTACATCACACACTTCTAAGCAGTACCTTTGACTTGGTGAACGGACGTTCTATTGTTAAGCCAAAATATTATGACTAGAACTTGAGTTATCAGACTGAATGTTGATACTGAATTCAATGGCGAATGTTATTAAAATCATGCATTCGGGTGCATGTTTTGTGTTGCTAAAAGTAATTGGTTACTGAGATACGGAGAGGTCCTGTTAGGGGCCAAGATATGAATAATCCCAGGAGCCATAATCGGGGACGGAGACCGTAAGTCTCGGGATTCGCGCGCACCTATAATATGGGACAATTTTTCCATTTTTAGAACAAATTGCGCCATCCTGACGTCATATATCCGCGCGGATTCACGCACATGTCGGGGGCTCTCGCGTGGATGTTGTCACGTTGCGTGATCAAATGGTGAGAGTTGAGAGATTCTCTTGCGTATTTTTCACAACGTTGGCAGGGAATAAGGCAGGGAATACGAACCAGGGCGCTTATATGTAGTTTTATGCTCTGAGCTAACGGAAAAGGTGGGGTTTTTCAGGGTCGAAAACAAGACTTCAGTCTCGCGCTGGGAATGATTGATAAGATCTGCTCACGCTAGTTGTAAGTTTACGCGTATGTTTTTGTGTTTGTTCTGACTTAAGAATATAGCAAGAAAACTCTCTACTCTGGTATCGAGTTAATTTGTGAGTTTCTCAGACATTGGTTCATCATAACCAAAAATTGTTTTGATGATTTCTTATTGTTTCTGCTTGCTTGGTGAGTTTGCAAAAGTTTTTGAAAGGAAAGTCTAACGCGTACAATTAGCTCATTTGCATAGTGCAGCTCGCGCGCTTTCAAGTCCGAGTCGGTGTTTTCAATTGTCAACAAATCTTGACAAAGATTTTTTTCGTTATCTTTTGTGCTAAGATGCTGTAACAAATTTCACGAACGCAGAAAAGGCTACTAACATCATGCGTGTTTCTTCAACATAAGCATAGTGAAGTTTTACACTGCGAAAATGAAAATAGACAAGGAGTTTTGATAACTCGATCAACAAAATCAAAATCGTTATTCCAAGTTGATTAAAGAAAGCGTCATCGTATCTTTGCTGATTATTTCTGCTTTATTCACATATTTTCAGCTTAACTTTTAATATGTTCTCAAACATTTATCAATCTCAAACATATTTAAAAACTATAGTTATTCTTTGAGTTCAATGTACTCTTTCACACGAAAGTGCGGCGGAAGCACAATTTGTCATGTTTACTGACTGTACAAAACACGCATCGGCGGGCGCTCTCATTCATCGACAACAGAGAATTTACTGGAGTTTTACACGAATAAAACTGAGCAGTATCTACGGACGTAAAGTTATTGGGCCTTGATGAAACATCAAGCGTTGCTTACAATTCAAGCGAAACTCGAACTAGCAATTATTTTGTTTTACTTTTCGGTCGCGATAGACTGACAAATTCCTCGCAAGCGTGTGGCAAGAGGAGTTAGGAAACTATGAAGTCCTGAAGCTCTGCTATATCTAAATATATCCAGCTAGTTTTTTGCTGTGTAATGGAAAAGCTGTTAATCTTCAACATATGTGAAATTTAAAGTGGAGTAATGTATAGCTCATGTAAAAGAAGCATCCGTCGGAACACAACTTGGTCAGCGATATATATAAGTTTACAGCGGAACATACCTAAATTTGACACTGCCTTACTTCACTCAAACTGGAGCAACTCACGACGAAAATACTTAAGTAAAATTAAACAGACGTTAACGGATTGAGTTTTGGGCCAAAAACATGAACAATTTCGGGAATTTCGGACGCCATTTCCCCCGCGCGACATCCGCAAAAATCCTCGCAGCATGTACGCGCGCGTGCCGCAGGCGATGGCGCAATTTGTTCTAAAAATAGAATTATTGTCCCATATCATGGGGACAACCCCAATACTAGAAATGGCGCGCGCTTACGGTCTCCGTCCCCGATTATGGCTCCTGATAATCCATAATCCTGGGTAAGTTGTGGAAATAATCGATATCCCAATTTATGTAAGAAGAAACGTCCCTAAAAAAAACAAACGCTAAAACAATCTATATATAGTAACCCCAAATTACTAGCGAGGATCATTTGTGTCACGAGAAGTGACTTAAATGTACTGTATCTCAGGCCAGACTTTTAGGGTCTTTTAGCCAGGTGGGTGTCCAGGGGTCCTGTGGACGTCCGCCTACTTTTTAAAGAAAATTAGTTTATTTTTCACATGTTGCGTGAGGCAGATCCTATAGCACATTTTCCATGCTCACTTTTTCATTCAAATCCTGACTAAAAGCCTATGTCGGGTATGTTAAGGGATGTCTTTCCATACTCCTTCAGCCTATAGCTAAGCACCAAAACTCGTATTTCAAAAGTACAACAGACTTCATTAACTTCCGAGATAAAATGGAAGTCACAGAAAACACCATCCTAGCTGGCGTTAATGGCTGTGACAAGTCTGTACACAAACATACCACAGGAGGAAGGCATTACAACCGTGTGCAATGCGTGCGAGAGTTTCTGTAACAAGCCTTCTAATTTAATTCTAACCCATTTCTAATGCTACAGCTGTAAGACTTTAGGCCGCCGCACACTAGCTGATTTTTTTGTCGGCCGACAAAAAATCTTCACTTGTCGGCTTGTGTGCGGCAGCCTTTACAGGAGAATTCTTTCTAGTTCAGTGGAAAGAACAGCCGTTGAGACAGAAATCTGAAGTGAGAGCGCACACAAAAAAAACCACAGGTGTGGAAAAGATAGAAAGATGAAGTGTTCTCTTTGTGGAACATGAGCATAAAGGGAATGGTAGGCGCCCTGTACATGTAACTCGCGCTCCGACCAGTCACAGCTAATACATCAATTACTGGTTCATTTCCTTGTTAATTAGCCTGCGAACAGGCTCCCGGTTAGTTTTAGAGCGAGCTAGCCGAGTGTAGTATTGGGCGAGCGGGACGAGCCGAGAGCGGTCTGGTGACGGGGGAGTGCACGGCCCAGCGTCCCACTCGCTTCGCTCGCGGATTCACGCTCCGAATCCCACTCGCTTCGCTCACGGAATCACGCTTTCGCTCGCCGAATTTTTTTCCGCCCTCGCTGGGAGCCTGTTCGCAGGCTACTTGTTAATCGTTTGGGTTACGTACGTCACACAACGATGTCACGTTAAGGTAGGCTTACATCTGGCAACACTGTGTTACTGCTTTTGTAAACAGGTGTTTTTTTTTAAATAATAATAACCTTTCTGCTACGGGGATGAAGTCTGGAGAAAAGATCTTTGTGAAAGTCTACTGTCAGAATCATTATTTTCAGTTTAAGAAGCTTTATTTATTTTTATGAAAAGAGGAATTTCATATATGGCTGTACTACGCAAAGGTTATTTCATGTCAAACATAGTTCACTAGTAAAGATAGACCTAGCCTGCACACAGGCTCCCGGCGAGGACGGAAAAAAAATTTGGCGAGCGCGAAACAGAAGAATTCGGAGAGCGAAACGATCGTGGCGGGACAGGGGAGGCTCCCTCGCTTCGTTCGGGCTCACCGTCAGCCTGTTCGAGCACGGCATGTGTTCGTGAACCTGAAACGCGCGTGACGAGGCATATGATCGATCAAACTGGAATGTTGTTTTAAAAAATAGCCAGGGGTGGGGGAGAACACTCTGCGACGCCTGGCACTTTTTTTGTGTTTGGATCATCCAACAAAAAGTGACGTCACATACGGTAAAAAAGAGCGCTGAGCGGCAATAATAAAATTTGACTGCGATATAATCGTTCTCCCTGTAAGTAAGACAGCAATATTTCGCAATCGGCGGGATATTTCTCACGTTTTATTTGGCCATGATGAACAAAAGTTTGTCTTCTTCCTCGCCGTATCGTTTGTTTGAGGAACAGAACAATTATTTATTCAAAAAGACGCTGTTTTCAAGGCGTGTGTTTTTACGAAATGTCGTCGTTTCTTCGTAGCTGAATTCCACAGCAGTCATCGTTTACGTGGAAATAATGAATTTCAGGTAAGTTGCACTCAATTCAAATATCCTATTCTCTTAGGTAGGCATTACACTGAGAGAAAAGCGCAATGTCAGTTTTCTACCCGTGGGAGAACCTATTTAACAGAAGCCCATTTTTTGAAATTTACCGTTGACAAACACTTGAGAGTAATGGAGAGCTGTTAATCGTATCACACTGTAAAAACCCACACACATAACGGGGCGGAACTTTCTTGCCAATCGACACTAACTCAAATTCTTGTTCTTGCTTGTGACTCAAACTGGCATTATAAATTCTGTTACGATTTGTTAAGAATCTTAAAGTGCACCTAACCCCAATTTTTTTTTTCGCTAAAACGAATCTAGACTTTGTTTGAAGCAGTTCGGCGAAGAAATTTTTGAATTTGGTTGAATCCTCGATTTTCTATGCCCTTTTAAAGTGGAGAAATCTAAATAATATCTAGTGAGGGTCAACGTCATATATCAGCACAAAGTATATTATCCGACCAATAAACCCGTAAACAGCACTATACATCCTCATACAGTACTATACACCGCTAGAAAGTACTATACACCCCTATATAGCACTACACAACCCTAAGAGCACTATACACCCCTATAGAGCACTACACACCCCTATACAGCAATATACAGCACTATACAGCCCTATACAGCCCTATACAGCACTATACAGCACTATACACCCCTATACAGCACTATACACCCATATACAGCACTATACATCCCTATACAGCAGTATACACCCCTATACAGTACTATAAATCCCTATACAGCACTATACACCCCTATACAACACTATACCCCACTATACAGCACTATACACCCCTATACAGCACTATACACCCAAATACAGCACTATACACCCCTATACAGCACCATACACCACTATACACCGCTATACAGCACCATACAGCACTATACACCCCTACACAGCACCATACACCGCTGTAATGCACTATACACCCCTATACCCTATACAGCACTAGACACCTCTATGCAAAAAAAAAAAAAATACAAAAAACAAATACACCCCTATACAGCACTATAAATCCCTATACAGCACTATACACCCCTATACAACACTATACCCCACTATACAGCACTATACACCCCTATACAGCACTATACACCCAAATACACCACTATACACCCCTATACAGCATCATACACCACTATACAGCACTATACACCCCTACACAGCACTATACACCCCTGTAATGAACTATACACCCCTATATCCTATACAGCACTAGACACCCCTATGCAGTACTATACACCCCTATACAGAACCATACACCCCCATAAAGCTCTATACCTCCCTATAAGGCACTATACACTCCTATACAGCACTATACAGCATTATACACCGAAACACAGCACTATACACCCCTATAAAGCACTATACAACCCTATACAGCGCTATACACCCCTATACAGCACTATGCACCCCTATACAGCAACATACAACCCTACACAGCGCTATACACCCCTATAAAACACTATACACCCTTATACAGCACTATACAGCACTATGTACCCCTGTACAGCACTATACAGCACTATACACCCTATACAGAACTATACACCCCTATAAAGCACTATACATCCTTACACAACAGTATACAACCCTATATACCACTTTAAACGCCTATACAGCACTATACACCCCTGTACAGCACTGTACACCACTATACAGCACTATACACCCCTTTACAGCACTATACACCCCCATACAGCAGTATAAAGCACTATAAACTCAAATACAGCACTATTCACCCCTATACAGCACCTTACAACCCTATACAGCACTATACGCCCAAATACAGCACTATACACCCCTATACAGCACTATACACCCGTATACAGCACTATACAGCACTATACACCCCTATACAGCACTATACACCTGTATACAGCACTATACAGCACTATACACCCCTATACAGCACTATACACCCTGATATAGCACTATACACCCCTATAAAGCACTATACACCCTTAAACAGCACTATACAGCACTATACACCCCTATACAACACCATACACCCTTAAACAGCACTATACAGCACTATACATCCCTATAGAGCACTATACACCCATATACAGCACTATACATCCCTATACAGCACTATAAACCCCCATACAGCACTATACCCCACTATACAGCACTATACACCCCTATACACCACTAAACACCCCTATACAGCACTATACATCCGTATACAGCACTATACAGCACTATAAACCCCTATACAGCACTATACAGCACGATACACCCCTATACAGCACTAAACACCCTGATATAGCACTATAATCCCTATACAGCACTATACAGCCCTAAACAGCACTATACAGCACTATACATCCCTAAAGAGCACTATACAGCACTATACACCCCTATACAGCACTATACACCCATATACAGCACTATACAACCGTATACAGCAGTATACACCCCCTATACAGGACTATAAACCCCTATACAGCACTGTACACCCCTATACAACACTATAACCCACTATACAGCACTATCCACCCCTATACAGCACTATACACCCAAATACAGAACTATACACCCCTATACAGCACTATACATCACTATACAGCACTATACACCCCTACACAGCACTATATACCCCTATAGAGCACTGTATACCCCTATACAGCACTAGACACCCCTATACAACACTAGACACCCCTGTGCAGTACTATACACCCCTACACAGCACCATACACCCCAAAAAGCTCTATACCTCCCTATAAGGCACTATACACCCCCTATACAGCACTATACAGCACTATACACTGAAACACACCACTATGCAATCCTATAGAGCACTATACATGCCTATACAGCACTATACACCCCTGTACAGCGCTATACACCCCTATACATCACTATATACCCGTATACAGCACTATACAACCCTTTACAGCGCTATACACCCCTATACAGCACTTTACAACCCTATACAGCACTATACACCCGTCTACAGCATTATACACCCCTATATAGTACCATACACCCCTATACAGCACTATAGAGCACTTTACAGCACTATACATCCCTATACAATACTATACACCCCTATACAGTACCATACACCCCTATACAGCACTATAGAGCACTTTACAGCACTATACATCCCTATACAATACTATACACTCCTATACAGCACTATACACCCCTATACAGCACTATACAGCACTATACCCCCTATACAGCACTATACACCCCTATAAATTATGATACATTCCTATACAGCAGAATACAGCCCTATACAGCACTATAAACCGCCATACAGCACTATACACCCTTATACAGCACTATACACCATTATACAGCATTATACACCCCTCTACGTCCCTATACAACACTATACACCCCTCTACGGCACTATACACCCCTATACAGCACTTTACACCCCTATACAGCACAATACAGCACTAAACACCCCTATACAGCACTATACACACCTATACAGCACTATACACACCTATACAGCGCTATACATCCCTATACAGCAGTATACACCCCTATAGAGCACTATAAACCTTTATACAGCGCTATACACCCCTATACAGCACTATACATCCCTTTACAGCACTATAAACCCCTATACAGCACTATACACCCCTATACAGCACTATACAGCTCTATACAGCACTATACACCCCTATAGAGCACTATACACCCAAATACAGCAATGTACACCCCTATACAGCACTATACATCCCTTTACAGCACTATAAACCCCTATACAGCACTATACACCCCTATACAGCACTATACAGCTCTATACAGCACTATACACCCCTATAGAGCACTATACACCCAAATACAGCAATGTACACCCCTATACAGCACTATACACCTGTGTACTGCGTTATACACCCCTATACAACAGTATACGCCACTATACAGCACTATAGAGCACTATACATCCCTATACAGCACTATACACCCCTATACAGCACTACACACCCCTATACAGTGCTATACACCCCTATACAGCACTATAAATCCTTATACAGCACTATACACCCGTATACAGCACTATACACCCCTATAAAGCGCTATACACCCCTATACAGCACTATACACCCCTATACAGCACTATACACCCCTATACAGCACTATACACCCCTATACAGCACTATACACCCGTATACAGCACTACCCCTGCAAAATAAATTCTCAGTAGTCTGGGAATTCCTAGGAATTCCAAGTTATTCCAAGACATGCAAATTATGCTTTATCCAAGACCTTGGAATTTCTGGGAATATTTGGGAATAGTGGAAGTATGACTGGGAATTATTGGGAATTCCTAGGAATTCCAAGTTATTCCAAGCCATACAAATTATGCTTAATCCAAGACCTTGGAATTTCTGGGAATATTTGGGAATAGTGAAAAGTATGACTGGGAATTATTGGGAATTCCTAGGAACTCCTATTATTTCCCAGACTGTTTTAAAAAATGTGTTTGGAATATCCAGGAATTTTTGGGAATAGCTAAAACACATGAAATATTGTTGGAAATTTCTATAAATTTCCCAAAATGTCAAAATTAAAGATGAACTCAGTGCATGAATCAGTTTCTGTAAATTAGTAAAAATCAACACGATCATTTCTCTGGAGTTCCATACCTTTTTATTGTTGTCAAGCTCCAAGATAATTATTTCCAAACAAATGTACATTAATTCCAGTTTAAGTCTGACAACTCAACATAAAACTATAGCACTGATAACATTGCTTTTTAGATCCAACATGATTTGTTAGTGTATATGTGCCCGTATGGACCCTTAAATCAAACACCCAGAGTTTAACTGATAGAAAAATGGATGCTCTTAGATTTGATAAATAGATTAAGCAAAAAATTCTATCAGCATAAATGAATATATATTATTTACAATTTCAATAAAACCAAAAGTATATATATGCATGTATATATTTAATTTAATTGTAGATTCACACACATACCCAACACAGCCCACTGTTGAACAATTTTTGACTTGATCCTTTATGACTTCAGGAAAAAGAGGAAGACATCTCTCACAGATGTCATAAATGAAAAGCTCACAGTTTCCACATGCTGGCTGTACAAAACGGTACTGTGACATTCTCTGGACAAATTACTGGTAGTTTCATTAAAACAAGGATATCTCCAGCAGCCTCTCGTTGTCATACAATGTCTTGAAATTAAGGCCAGAATAGCCATACAGGCATATTCTTTGGCAGAAAATGTTTTTTTCTTGGGAACCATTAGTTTCACTTTCATCAGGGGAGTCCAGTGAATAGTCATCAGTGTCAGAGGTCTCAATTTCTTCAGAGGACTCAGAACTGAAACTTCAACATCATTATCTGAATCACTGTCTGTGGACTAATCAAAGTTGTTGTGTATTACATCAATTGGTATTTCTGAAGTCTTTTCAGGTATAGGCAACTCAATTTCCTCAAATGCTTCTGTGAAGCTTCAATTCTTCAGTAAGGTTCACTCCATAATCCATCAAAGTCATCCACAACATTTTTGCCAACAGCCATCTCACTCAGGTGAGCCGAAAACTCTGAGGTGTTCTGTTCATGGTGCTGGAAATGATCTCCAGGAAAAGGGGATGCAAGAGAGGGAGATGACGTCAACTGGCCTGTGAAGACTGCTATAAGCGATTTATGTGGTCGAATCTTGTAGATTTTGGTATGGGTATAGTGGGATCATCAATATGTTTCTTGTATTTCCTTGTCCTCGCTGTCACTTTAATTCTTAACACAACAAAATCAAAAGAATCAAAAAGATTATGAGTCAATGGGAAACAAATAAATAACTGACATAAATAAATGAGAATGCAAATAAAAAAACCTACATCTTGATGTATTGGAAAGACTATAGATCTCATATCATGTTAATCCTTATAAATAATTCAAAGGCAAAAATGACAAGCATTGCAAATTTATACTTGCTGCATTGTGCTGACTGGGTGTTGAAACATGTGGGCTCTCAAAATAGACTTGGTGGACTAATGCAACAAGCTTAAGCTTATTTCGCAGAATTTATCTCGTTTCGTCAGGTCGATCTGAAACCTTTAAGGTGAATTTCGGCTTTTGGAGTTTTTAAAGAGCACACAATTCCTATAAAATTGGATTGCTTACCTTTGCAGTCAACTTGATTTAAGTGCCTCACGATCCTTTGTTATCTTGACAACCGTCGGGAACAGATCAACCAGTTAAAGTACGTTCCATTTTCCTCCTTGATTTCTTCGTAACAAGAAGATCTGTTAGATCTTATAACCGCGCTTTAAAATTTAACCGTTTCCTTAGCACTATCGTCGGAACGCAGTGCACATTCCAAAGCAGTCATTGATGATTCTTTTCTTACTGTAGACATCACATCACTTGATCAACACAAACTGTATTATTGCACCATCAGTGGTAGCCATTGACAAATCTTCGATGACCTAATGGTCTTAATCTTTGTAGAACTTTCTTCGGGATATGTATGGGCATGAACGATATAAATGACACGATAGTAACACTATTAACAACAGCTTTCTTTCTAGAAAGTCATGATGAACCGGTTCGCTTAGCACTACCGTCGGAATGCAGTGCACATTCCAAGCAGTCATTGATGATTCTTTTCTCACTGTAGACATCACATCACTTGATCAACACAAACTGTATTATTGCACCATCAGTGGTAGCCGTTGACAAATCTCCGATGACGTAATGGTCTTAATCTAGAACTTTCTTCGGGATATGTATGGGCATTAACGATATGAACGACACAATAATAACACTATTAACAACAGCTTTCTTTCTTAAAAGCCATGATTAAATTTGATTCGTGTTTTCCACGAGTAAAGGGCTAGCAAAGTAGTCACACAAGTCATATAAAAAAAACCCTATCCCAACCGATGTATCGATTTTGGTCACTTCAGTGACCACAGATCGAAAACGTGACAGAAAACTGGCGTTACTTTTGATTCTCACCAAATTTGTCATATCCCCCCCTCGGGAGAATTTTGTTAAGTTAGCTAATTTAGTATGCAAGCCACCGTAATGGCGGTCGCCGCGGCGAAATGTTTATTTGCTCAAAATTGGGGCAAAATCTTTCGGAGATGGAAGTCAGGACATTTTTAAGGATACAGAAAGTAATTTGGGCCCAGTTGCTGGCTTCTAAGGCTGAATTTATCCAGAAGTAAGCTGTATTTTCGTTTTCGTGCCGAAAGCCATGCGATGAAATATTGTCGGTTTGTTCTGCTGTCTTGTTCTGTTTTTTCTCTTGGTCTTTTTTGTAGCCCGCCGAGGCCAGTCTTTCGTCTAAATGAGTTGGAAAAAGTTCGAAAAAGATGTTCCCATTCAAGTTTAAGCTCTCAGGCGATAATTCTGGAGTTTTTTGGCCGAAACGTTCGGCTTTATTATGTTCGTGGTTTTCGGTTGCTATGGGCGACCGTTGCTTCCTTTGTTAGGTCAAGTCTGGGGAGTGAGGTCACAAAAAAATTCGAATTAATCCTGGTTTTGTTCGATTTCCCTGAAATTTGAACACGATAAGGCTGGATTGTTAACGAATAGATTTACCGCCTGCCGATGTGTGGTAGCTATTAACGCTGAAGTGTTATATCGCTTCGAAGTCAGGGTTTTGAAGAGACTTTTTTGCAACGTGTGGGTTCGGCGTGATTTTGTAATCGGAGGTTTTTGTTGACCCCGAAGGAAAAAATATCCGGAAAAGGTCATTTCATCGACGATTCAAAGGAATATAAATATGTATATGTTCCGAGCTAAATTTCTGGTGAAAAAATATAATTTTTGACGAACGCTGGGTTTTTAATCTTTTCCCGCGAAAGTCAGTATCGGAGATGAGATTTATTAATGTTTCAACAGCTTTTGGCGAGTAAACATCACAGGTTGCGTGACTCAAAATTTGGCCGAGTGGAAGCTTGGGTCTCCTCGCAGACAAAACTACGACAAGAAGATCTGTTAGATCTTATAACCGCGCTTTTAAAATTTAACTGTTTGCTTAGCACTACCGTCGGAACGCAGTGCACATTCCAAAGCAGTTATTGATGATTCTTTTCTTACTGTAGACATCACATCACTTGATCAACACAAACTGTATTATTGCACCATCAGTGGTAGCCATTGACAAATCTCCGTTGACCTAATGGTCTTAATCTTTGTAGAACTTTCTTCGGGATATGTATGGGCAGGAGCGATATGAATGACACGATAATAACACTATTAACAACAGCTTTCTTTCTTAAAAGTCATGATTAAATTTAATTGGTGTTTTCCACGAGTAAAGGGCTAGCAAAGTAGTCACACAAGTCATATAATCTAATAACAAGAAGATCTGTTAGATCTTATAACAGCGCTTTTAAAATTTAACTGTTTTCTTAGTACTACAGTCGCAACGCAGTGCATATTCCAAAGCAATCTTTGATGATTCATTGATTACTGTAGACATCACAGCACTTGATCAACATAAACTCTATTATCGCACCATCAGTCGTAGCCGTTGTGACATCTCCGATGACGTAATAGTCTTAATCTGGAAGTTTCTTCGGGATATGTATGGGCATGAAGATACGAACACTATTACAAACCGCTTTCTTTCTTTAAAGCCACGATTAAATTTAATTGTTTTTTCCCTTGAGTTAAGGGTTAGCAAAGAAGTCACACGAGTCACATAATTCAAGAATTGCGTTATCTACGGCTATCTTTAGTACGGTGGTTATTTCCCTATCAATGACGTAATCTTTGCACGTTCTGACACGTTCTTTGCTTGGCTTCCAAACATTTAATTTTCTTTCCGATCTATGAACTCGCTGCGATGAAACAGTCAAAGGATTTACTTCATTTGCCTAAAACCGCAAGAAATACTGGCAAAATTACAAATAAATTAATGACCGTCGCTTCTGCCGAAATAAACTTGCAAAGTAAACACGATCTTATTTGTCACGTAGCGAAAGTGAAAGCTGCAACGTCAGCGCATTCCATGGCTGACGTAATACCTTTTTTCAGCGTATTTATTATTCCCTTTAAATCCAACGCTTTGATAAAGCGAAAAGAAAATATATTTTACCCACAAAAAAGAAAACAATATCCGTAAAATTGTTCGTGTGTTTATGTTTTAACAGCTTCTGGCGGAAAAACATCACACGTTGCGTGACTCAAGGTTTGGCTGAGCGGAGGTCTGCGTCTGGTCACCGACAAAAAAAAAAATAACAAGAAGATCTGTTAGATCTTATAACCGCGCTTTTAAAATTTAACTGTTTTCTTAGTACTACAGTCGCACCGCAGTGCATATTCCAAAGCAATCTTTGATGATTCGTTGATTACTGTAGACATCACAGCACTTGATCAACACAAACTCTATTATCGCACCATCAGTCGTAGCCGTTGTGACATCTCTGATGACGTAATAGTCTTAATCTGGAACTTTCTTCGGGATATGTATGGGCATGAAGATACGAACACTATTACAAACCGCTTTCTTTCTTTAAAGTCACGATTAAATTTAACTGTTTTTTTCCCTTGAGTTAAGGGTTAGCAAAGAAGTCACACGAGTCACATAATTCAAGAATTGCGTTATCTACGGCTATCTTTAGTACGGTGGTTATTTCCCTATCAATGACGTAATCTTCGCACGTTCTGACACGTTCTTTGCTTGGCTTGCAAATATTTAATTTTGCTTCCGATCTATGAACTCGCTGCGATGAAACAGTCAAAGGATTTACTTCATTTGCCTAAAACCGCAAGAAATACTGGCAAAATTACAAATAAATTAATGACCGTCGCTTCTGCCGAAATAAACTTGCAAAGTAAACACGATCTTATTTGTCACGTAGCGAAAGTGAAAGCTGCAACGTCAGCGCATTCCATGGCTGACATAATACCTTTTTTCAGCGTATTTATTATTCCCTTTAAATCCAACGCTTTGATAAAAAAAAAAAAGAAAATATATTTTACCCACAAAAAAGAAAACAATATCCGTAAAATTGTCCGTGTATTTATGTTTTAACAGCTTCTGGCGGAAAAACATCACCCGTTCCGTGACTCAAAGTTTGGCCGAGCGGAGGTCTGTGTCTGGTCACGGACAAAAAAAAAAAAAATAAACCACGGGTAAACCTAGAACCGCGCTCGGCCCATGGCCGCGCGGTTAATAAAACTCTATCTCGACCGATGTATCGATTTTGGTCACTCCAGTGACCACAGATTGAAAACGTGACAGAAAATTGGCGTTACTTTCGATGATCTCATCATTAGCCAATTATAGGCCATCTTTCAGCTCTTTTCGTCATATCCCCCCCTCGAGAGAATTTTGTCAAGTTAGCTAATTTAGTATGCAAGCCACCGTAATGGCGGTCACCGTCGACGAAACGTTTATTTGCTCAAAATTGGGGCAAAATCTTTCGGAGATGGAAATCAGGACATTTGTAAGGATACAGAAAGTAATTAGGGGCCGGTTGTTGGCTTCTAAGGCTGAATTTATCCAGAAGTAAGCTGTATTTTCGTTTTCGTGCCGAAAGCCATGCGATGAAATGTTATCGCCTTGTTCTGCTGTCTTGTTCTGTTTTTCTCTTGGTCTTTCTTGTAGCCCGCCGAGGCCAGTCTTTCGTCTAAATGAGTTGAAAAAAGTTCGAAAAAGATGTTCCCAGTCAAGTTTAAGCTCGCAGGCGATAATTCTGGAGATTTTTGGCCGAAACGTTCGGCTTTGTTATGTTCGTGTTTTTCGGTTGCTATGGGCGACCGTTGCTTCCTTTGTTAGGTCAAGTCTGGGGAGTGAGGTCACAAAAAAATTCGAATTAATTCTGGTTTTGTTCGATTTCGCTGAAATTTTAACACGATAAGGCTGGATTGTTAACGAATAGATTTATCGCCCGCCGATGTGTGGTAGCTATTAACGCTGAAGTGTTATATCGCTTCGAAGTCAGGGTTTTGAAGAGATTTTTTTGCAACGTGTGGGTTCGGCGTGATTTTGTAATCGGAGGTTTTTGTTGACCCCGAAGGAAAAAATATCCGGAAAAGGTCATTTCATCGACGATTCAAAGGAATATAAATATGTATATGTTCCGAGCTAAATTTCTGGTGAAAAAATATAATTTTTGACGAACGCTGGGTTTTTAATTTTTTCCCGCGAAAGTCAGTATCGGAGATGAGATTTATTAATGTTTCAACAGCTTTTGGCGAGTAAACATCACAGGTTGCGTGACTCAAAATTTGGCCGAGTAGAACCTTGGGTCTGGTCGCAGACAAAACTGCGAAAAAAAAAAAACCACGGGTAAACCATGAACCGCGCTCGGCCCATGGCCGCGCGGTTAAAAAGTTTGTGTAGTTTTTTCCTTTTGAAGCAAGACCCATCTTTCAAAAGCCCACCAAAACAGCGTGGAAAGGGAAACAGACTTGCCATCGAAAGCGACTGGTCCGACAACCTCGTTGCCAGTCTCTCTCTCCTTCTTCTCCAGTTTCCATTCTCTCCTCAACTGATCAACTGAACCAATCACAGCACGCGAATTTTCACGTGACTGTCCTCGTGACTGAACGTGACAAAGATCGCGTTATTCATTCTCTTTTGGCGCCCATCTATGAATTCAGCGTTAACGGTTGATCGCTCGTGCGTTTTAGTAGATTTCACCTCCAAGATTATATCAAAATGGTTTTTGCTGCGGTCCTGTGACCAGAAGAAAACAGCGTGAGTGTCATTAACGAGAAAAAGTTATTCTTGGCGAAGATTTGGAGCTAAAAGAAAGTCTTCTGTGGATGTTTCAAGGGGGAAAAATTCAAAGGGCACAAAAATATTTGGTGAGTAATCGAATTCAAGTAACCTTACATTGTACAGAGTAAATTCTTGTATTGAGACAAAAGCTTTTGAATGAACTTTATCATCACGAATCATACACGAGTGGGTCACTCAGTCATGGCATGAAACGAATTCTGGCTAAAGCAAAGTTGAAACAATTTAGGTTACCGTTGCCCAGAGTGCGTGCCTAAACAATTCGATTTGCGAATAACAAGTCGTTTCTCTCGCCACACTTGTTCAAACGAAACAAATATAGCAGTTCTCTCTGAACCCAGTCAAAGTTCTTGACAAAAACTCCAACGAGGCAGCCACAGTGTGCATGAGTTTGATATGTCTCCTGTGTGCTTCAGCCAGACTCTATGGCAATCCGTGTTGATCTTCAATTTTTGTCCATCCGTATGTTCTTTTGTGTGTACTCTATTATTTAAATGTTCCTTTAATGTTTTAAGTGTCTTTTAATATTTCTAATGTCTAAATTTGGCTTTTAAAACCGTGATATATATCCTCCAACTCGAGAGTTGTTGATACACTTATAGAAGAAGGAAAACCTTGATTTAATCTACTGTAAGCTCAAGATTTATGTAACATATTTATCAATAGTATACAAGCACCTTCACAATTATCAAGTCTTCTCTTTTAACATTTCACCCAGCTTACAGTCAGGTCTTAATTAGCTGCATGTATTAAATTGTGAGCACATAAATATTTGGATCTCAGTCTTACAGTACATCATATATATCACAATGTAATGTATTTTTTAAATTTTGTTTTAGGTGTCATACAACAAAGATGAAGATGAAGAGGCTAGCTGTTGACACCCTAATTTGAGGGCAACAAAAGAAGCTGCAGAATCAACAGAAATAACTGAACAGCAGCTAAGTTTGCCCAACTCAGCCTTTTTAAATTTTAAGGAATGTTTCAGTTTTGTTCTTATCATTGATTCCTTACAATCATGAAAATCCAGATTTGTTCCATATAATAACAATAATTTAAGCTAAAATCTTGTGTATGGAAAATTGTTGGATTTGTAAACCAAAAAAGTAAGTAAATTATCTGAAAAAGTTCTCTTTTTATCAAACATGTAAAAGTTTGACCTTCATATCTGTTTTCAGTTTTACTTTTGATTCTTGACGTAATGAAAAAGAAATAGGATAATTATTCTTATGTTTAAATTCATGAAAGCCAATGTAATGAACCATTAATTTAAAACCTGTTTGATGTGATATCAGTGACTTTATTTGTTATTTTAATGCTGGGCATTAATCATCAAAACTTTGCCTGGCCTACAAATGATACAAAATTCCCAGTTTTTCTCAGATTTTCCAAAAAATTCCAACCTATTCTCAAAAAATCCTACAAATTCCAAGTTATTCTCAGAAATTCCTAGGAATTTTTGGGAATTTTAAGGAATTTTCAAGGTGAGTATATTTCACTTGGAATTCCTAGGAATTCCTAGGAATTCCGAGTCCGAATTACCGTGAAAATTCACACCTTAGATTCCTAGGAATTCCTAGGAATTTTTTCCTAGGAATTCTTAGGAAATTCCTAGGAAATTCCTAGGATTTCCTAGGAATTCTTAAAGTTTTCTCACAAGGGTATACAACCCTATACAGCGCTATACACCCCTATACAGCACTATACACCCTGATATAGCACTATACACCGCTATACACAACCCTCCAAGTTAACTTTTTTCCCTAGTGGCCATTTTGCCACTGACTGTTCAGGTTTGGTCGCCAGTGAAAAATTTTAGTTGCCAAAATATATGCATAAATTAATAATTAATTAATAATAAATAATAATCTTACTATTATCTAACTTATCATTAATAACATTTTCCTTGAACCACCAAGTAAATTGAAGTCCCGTTCAGTGAAAGAACTACCTAATGTTGATTCAAATATGCTTTTATTGGAATGATTGACGATCAAATGAAAATGAAAATTAAGAAAAAAAAGTCGCTTCAAAAAACACAGAAATATTTGTGTATATCATTTATAATTCACACAACAGGAGCAGTGCAAACGACACAGATTATAACAAGTTAAAATAAGATAGCCTCATTCGTAACTGAATGGCGGAAAGTTTATGTTTATCAAGGCGGCATTAAATTCTTGCTGAGACCATAAAGTGATCGCTATTTTTACCTTATCGCTTATGATCTTTTTTAAATGTTCAACCTCGTTTTCTGCTTGAATAAGCAAACGATATAACCAAATGATATAAAACTTCATCTGAAGACTGTATTGAAATGCACAGAAAAGTTCACGCTCAAATTGTTTGTCGTTTTGAATTTTAAAATATGCGAACCGCGGAACGCGAATACTCAACGCGAAAATACTTTCACAAGTAAGACGGATATTTTTTACTGATAAAATCTTTGACAATTTAAAAATGAACCCTGGTTGGTTCACACAAGTGAAATTTATTTACAGCTGCGAGCCGCTTCATCACAGTTTTTTTTATTTATAGAACCCCCTGTACTTGTGTTATCAAGTTTGCTGTAACGTCAAGTATTTTCGTGTCCACTGAAACAAAATACGTTTCTCAAATGGCTATCTCTAAAACGGGGAACGAGGAACGAGGAATGGAGGAAAAGGGGGGAACGGGGAATCTCTAAAAGGGGGAATCTCTAAAAGGGGGAATCTCTAAAAGAGGGAATCTCCAAACGGGGGAATCTCTAAAAGGGGGAATCTCTACAAGAGGGAAGCTCTAAAAGGGGGAATCTCTAAAAGGGGAAATCTCTAAAAGGGGGAATCTCTAAAAGGGGGAATCTCTAAAAAAGGGAAGCTCTAAAAGGGGGAATCTCTAAAAGGGGGAATCTCTAAAGGAGGGAAGCTCTAAAAGGGGGAAGTTCTAAAAGGGGGAATCTCTAAAAGAGGGAATCTCTAAAAGGGGGAATCTCTAAAAGGGGAAATCTCTAAAAGGGGGAATCTCTAAAAGGGGGAATCTCTAAAAGGGGGAATCTCTAAAAGAGGGAATCTCTAAAAGGGTTTAATCTCTAAATGAGGGAATCTCTAAAAGGGGGAATCTCTAAAAGGGGGAATCTCTAAAAGGGGGAATCTCTAAAAGGGGGAATCTCTAAAAGAGGGAATCTCTAAAAGGGTTTAATCTCTAAATGAGGGAATCTCTAAAAGGGGGAATCTCTAAAAGGGGGAATCTCTAAAAGGGGAAATCTCTAAAAGGGGGAATCTCTAAAAGGGGGAATCTCTAAAAGGGGGAATCTCTAAAAGGGGGAATCTCTAAAAGGGGGAATCTCTAAAAGGGGGAATCTCTAAAAGAGGGAATCTCTAAAAGGGTTTAATCTCTAAATGAGGGAATCTCTAAAAGGGGGAATCTCTAAAAGGGGGAATATCTAAAAGGGGGAATCTCTAAAAGGGGGAAGCTCTAAAAGGGGGAATCTCTAAAAGGGGGAATCTCTAAAAGGGGGAATCTCTAAAAGGGGGAATCTCTAAAAGGGGGAATCTCTAAAAGAGGGAATCTCTAAAAGGGTTTAATCTCTAAATGAGGGAATCTCTAAAAGGGGGAATCTCTAAAAGGGGGAATCTCTAAAAGGGGAAATCTCTAAAAGGGGGAATCTCTAAAAGGGGGAATCTCTAAAAGGGGGAATCTCTAAAAGGGGGAATCTCTAAAAGAGGGAATCTCTAAAAGGGTTTAATCTCTAAATGAGGGAATCTCTAAAAGGGGGAATATCTAAAAGGGGGAATCTCTAAAAGGGGGAATCTCTAAAAGGGGCAATCTGTAATCTGATATTACTCTCGTGCTTTTTTTTCCTGTAGACAAAACGATAATTTAATTTATTCTAAACCACAAAAGCAAATAACAAATTTTCATAACAGTATATTCTTAGTGTTTTCTTAGTGTTTTCCCAGCTCCTACAAATTGATGGCGACTGAACAATATCTGCTTTTATCGTAAATTAAACCAGAAAGCAGGATTTCGTCAAGCACTCCAAAACAACAGAACAAAACTAACAAACCTGGCAACGATATGTGCCTATGTTCTAAGCCCTAAAGGTTCTATCTATATTCTTAGTTCAGGAGTGACGTACAGATCTCGTTTGGATATCTAGCGATCGGCTTTCGCCAAAATCAGTGAGCTTACATATCACGGGCTCGTGTTTCCACGCGTAAGCTATCTTATTTCGATCCGTCTCCTCACGATAGTGGTGATTGCTAACTAACACATTTTAAGTCCCTGTACGCTATTCCATTTTTTTGCAAGTAGAGCAGTCCTCCTACAACATCAACGGCAATCTTATCCATAAATGTGCCCTCTATTCCATTGCAGTCTTGACTGTCGATAAGATACATTAACTCGTTAACGAGCTCAGCTTTCCTTCACCGCCGAAAACTTCAATATCGAAATACACGTACTCTAGCATAATTGCCATGGGGTCCTGGCAAACAGCTTTGAACTGGACGATGTTTTCGTGGCGTAGCTGTGACAACAACGTGGCCTCTTTGGCAAAAGCTTCAACAAAGCCGCAGAGGACGAGAGCAGTTTCTTCACTACGACGTCTACTGATTCGCGAGCGTTCTGGGAATATTTAGTTCTTAATACGGCACCAAATGAACCTTGTTCGATAACATCCTGTGTGCCGAGGTCATCCCACTTAAAATGTGGAAGACCTTGGAACTTAGCGACCTTTTTCTTTCGAAAAGTAAATGGCAGAGGAACTTTAAATTCCTCTCCACCTGACGGCATGGCGCAAAGAGCGGTCTGGATTAGCAAGGAATCACTGATTATACTGAGCAAATTTCCGCCAAAATCTCTGACTAGAACAAATGAATTTCTCTAGGAAGTATTGTGAAAAACTGGCACGAAAATCTCCTTACCACCGATGCGACGCCTTGAATCAAACCTCCCGCGAGCAGTTGGCGATTCATGCATTCACATGGTTTCCTAGGTCGCCCGCCATTCAATTTTTTTGTAACTAGAAAAAAATTTCCGGCAAAATTTTCAAAAAGTTAAACAACCTAGGGCTGTCAACAATTGAAATTGAACGCCTCACCAGGTATGTTTTAGCACAGTGAAAGATGACAACCGATCTTGTCGCGACATCTAAGCGAAAGTGGTCACAAAGAACAAGTCCGGATAAAATGTAGGTTAAAATTTACGGCGCGTTTTCAGGGTCAAAATTAAAAACTAACTTTTCCACCTTTCCTTACCTGCTAAGTAAAATGTCTGTCATTTCCTGTCTTTGAAATTAGACAGTACGCATCTCTTTTGACTTCCGAAACAATACATTCCGCGTTTCCTGAATACTAAAACCATAACATCCGGCATATTTTGACCTTTGAACAAAATTCTCCGCGTTTCCTGACTTCTCTCGAATTTTAAGTCCGGCATGTTCTGACTTTCAATGTAATTAGTTACCAAATGTTGTAATATTTAGTTTAAACATCTCAACGTAACATCCCATACTGACACCTGACAAGCAATTTAGTTCATAATGAAATCTCGCTGCTGAGCCGACATTTTGATTTGCAAAATTTGTAAATGCGCGTTTTCTGACTTCTCGATTCTACCAGGCGTCTTTTCCGCGCAAGCCTGGATCCCTGATGCAAACCTAGTGCCAGGACCCAAGGGGGCCGGAGTTTTCCCGGGGATTTATTAATGAGGTCGACGGCACAAGAGCAATTCTTGAGCAGTCTTCGCCATACATCATTCGACCTTGCAAGGAGACTTCAACAGGACACAGTTAGTGAAGATGTGGCTGATTATGTTCTGTTCCGATTGGAACAAATTTCTCGCCATTTGGTTCGACTTGCTGACAACATGCAGGTGTTTGATACAGTTCGACCCTCACTCGCCACTGTGACGCGAATGTTGTCGGAGGTAGAGCGGAATTGGTATCATTCCTCCCCGGCAGTAGCAAACCAGCCTAGAACGGTTGGGCGTCCTAGGTTCGAGATTCCACGGGAGCAGCTGCAATATCTTGCCGATTATGAAATCAACTTACCCGACATGTCCAGAGCCCTTGGTGTGAGTGAGAGTACCATAAAAAGACGTATGCGGGAGTACAATATCTCCATTACCGACAGGACGACAACCATTAGTGATGATGACCTTGATAACACGGTAAGATCCTTTCATAGGGATTTTCCAGATGCGGGATATCGGAGGGTCCAATCGCAGCTAGTGTTGCGCAATATAAATGTGCTCCAGCTGAGAGCCCGAGAATGCATGCAAAGAACGGATCCGGAGGGACTTGCAGTGAGATGGCTATTCCTTACACCAAGAGCTGTGTACTGTGGCACATGGCACATAGACTGGAATCATAAATTGATCAGGTGAACCTTATTCGTAATTGATTATAAATAAAATTTATTCAGATTTATTGCGCCTAGTTTCTAATACAGGTGGTTGTTGGTTAGTCTCTTTCCCAGCCGGTTTTTTTTTTCGGGGTGGAGGGTGGGGGGATGTTACGCAACGCTCTCTCCAAAGAAGCGTTGCGTGACACCCAAAAAACGGCTACGAAGGAGACTAGTTGTTGGTAGTGAGGACAGAATCCATGAAAGGACAGCAAAGTATGGACTCATGTATTTTTAAGTTTCAGATGGAAGATTGTAGTGCATTGTGGAGTTGATGGATACACAAGATTTCCTGTATATCTTAGGGCTGGAACAAAGAATACCGCAGCTACTGTTCTTGGCCTTTTCCAACAAGCAGTGGCAGAATATGGACTCCCCTCAAGGAATTTTTAATAAACCCTTATTAAAATAAAGTGTACAGTAGCCTCCGACAAAAGCACTTTTCAGTCATCAAAATGCTTCTCAAGACAAATAGATTTTCAAATTTACCACGGTCTTCATCCCATTGCCCTCCCCCCCCCCCCTCCCCCCGTGCAGGAGGAGGTAAGCCATTCCGGCACTCCTCTACACGTGTGGCCTCCTTTATCATGACCCTAGAGTGTGCCGCCTACTTTATGATTTCCTCCTGTTACTTTATTCCAATTTGAAAACTCTGATCACATGTTATGTGTATTATTGTAGGATCCACGCCTACGCGGAAAAGACGCCTGGTAGAATCGAGAAGTCAGAAAACGCGCATTTGCAAATTTTGCAAATCACAATGTCGGCTTAGCGGCGAGATTTCATTATGAACTAAATGGTTTGTCAGGTGCCGGCATGGGATGTTTAGTTGAGATGTTTAAACTAAGTAGTACGGTATTTGGTAACTAATTACATTGAAAGTCAGAACATGCCGGACTTAAAATTCGAGAGAAGTCAGGAAACGCGGAGAATTTTGTTCAAAGGTCAAAATATGCCGGATGTTATGATTTTAGTATTCAGGAAACGCGGAATGTATTGTTTCGGAGGTCAAAAGAGATGCGTACTGTCTAATTTCAAAGACAGGAAATGACAGACATTTTACTTAGCAGGTAAGGAAAGGTGGAAAAGTTAGTTTTTAATTTTGACCCTGAAAACGCACCATAAAAATTTGTTCGTCAGCGAATAACAATCCCGTATTGTCGTTTTTCTTTCATCGACCAACGTGTGGAACAAAGTGGCATATACATATAAACCTGAGATATATATTCTGACAGATATAACCTGACAGAGATATTCCCTGAGGAGATCAGTTTTTAAACTTGACCTTTGCGCGTTCCTGTGACATTTCCTGTAAAATGGCTAGATTGCGGAATGTCAGAGGCAGTAATAACTACTACTAATAAACTTTACCTGGTTTTTAAAAACATTTATTAAAAGGTATTTTATCCTGCGAACAGGCGTTCTAGCGAGAGCGTGTGGAACGGACGAAAAGAAATATTTGCGAGCGAAGGGAAGCCGAGCCGAGCGTTGCAATTTCGTTTCGCAAATTTCCCACTTGAGAGCATGTTCGCAGGCCATAAGCATTGAAGATTCCCACTTTTAAAGATTCTCAGTTGTAAGGATTCCCTCTTTTAAAGATTACCGCTTTTAATGATTTCTGCTTTTAATGATTCCCGCTTTTAAAAATTCCCACTTTTAGAGATTCCCTCTTTTAGAGATTCCCTCTTTTAGAGATTCCCCCTTTTAGAGATTCCCCCTTTTGGAGATTCCTTCTTTTAGAG
>NC_138157.1:11633520-11671020 GCF_964199315.1 Orbicella franksi
TGGACCGATCCACGGACTACCCCAACGGACCTCCTCTACGGACCACCCCCCAAAATAAAATAAAAATAATAAATAAATATTTCAGTAACGGGTTGTCTGATAGATTACTCGTGACGGTGAAATTTCGAACGTTACGTTGTGCAAATGTAACAGACCTGGATTCAGGCTCGAGCGCAATTTATATCATTACACATTGCCATTTCCTTTGCTCTGGCCATAAAGTATATGAAAGACGCGTACGGGGAAGCCTCCGGTAAGCCTCGAAATTTGTGCTCTTTCCCCTCTGCCATTTTGTTCAGCCCATTCTCCCGTGGGTCCGTGAACTCGTTCCAGGCTTCACAATTTGCTCAGCGCAATAACAGATACAAACAAGAATAAACGCCCTAAAAATATATCTTCTATAGCCAGATTGAGCCACGAAAGGAAGGTAAGAACTTTCCTTCTTGTTACCATCGGCATTACGCTGAAAACAGCTTTTAGGCATTTTTTGGGGGGAGGGGGGTGGGGTGTTAAAAACCCAAGTCTGTTACATTTGTACAGTGTAACACTCGAAAAATCACCGACACGAGTCTCTAACTATTAGACAACCTATAAGTAGAATCTTTATTTATTATTCTTAGACTATTTTAGGGTGGTCCGTAGAGGGGTCCGTAGGGGTAGTCCATGGATCGGTCCGTAGGGTAGTCCGCTGACCCGGTCCGTAGTGGTGGTCCGCGGACCGGGGTCAGTTTTTCGGGTTACCCCTGCTGTAGAGAACACGAAGTAGTTACTAATTTGTCTGCAATGCGGTATGGAAGAACCCAATAACAACTATATTCTTCTTGTTGATTGTGCGGGTTACACAATTGAGAGAAATATCTGGGCGCTTGGTCTTTCCACGAAGTCTACACCAACTCAAGTCCTACGAGGAGAGTTATTGGAAGCTATTCCTGGAGCTGAACAACCTTTAGATGTAACTAGGATATCCCTTGTTGGAATTGATCGTAAATCATTGCGTCTTGAATGTCCTACGGCGGACTTATCTCGGCTTTCGGACGAAGAAACGAACTTGCTTTTGGCGATTTTTTCCTTAGAAGAGAGATATGAAACGTTTATTGATAGGAAACGTCTGGATTTTGGGCGACGACTCTCACTAGGACATCAAGTGTTTGTGTCGGTGAAAGGATCTGAACAGGATTTACCTGGTGTCGTATGGTACAAGGGTGAATTACCGTCTTGTCCTGGAACTATGTTTGGAGTTGAACTGACCGTAGGTATCAATTCACCCATAAAGGGTTTCATGTATTTTTCAGCACTTCTTCTTTGATGAATCAATGCTATCAGTATTTTACAGTTGTTTCCATAATAATGATACATAGTGAATTCCCAATCATGGCCATTTTTGTGAAGGAAAATATTACCATAGCAACAGCCCCTATAATCTTAGCTTTAAGTGCTCTTAACTCATAAACAAGTCCAGTGGCTTCAGTTAATATCGAATTGTTTTCACACAACTTTTTGCAAAGTTGGAAAAATAATTAACTATGGGAGGAGGTTCAGAGCCAATGTGGCTCTGAAAAGGGCAATGCTAAAATATGGAATCTGGAATCTGGAATCTGGAATCTGGAATCTGGAATTAGTGAAATTGAGAATGATGATGGAAAAAAATTAACTTCAGCAACGTCCAATAAATAAATATGGGAAAAAAAGAAATGTTATTGTTGCTGTTGTCAGTTCTCTTTGTTTTCAGCTTCAACCACAAACTGAAAACATATTAAATAGTGTTGAACAACCCCCTAGATATAGATGTGGCTTGGTTGTGCAAAAGGTGGATAATGCAATTTACTAGATGAATCATTGTCCAGTCAGGGTTAGTGAGTTTTGGATGGATAGAGTTAGCCTTCCATTTTTGTGTCATCATTTTCCACTTCAATACAGTAGAACCCCGGTAACGTAAACTCGGATAACTCAAACTCCCCTGCTAACTTGAACTAAGTCCCATTTCCCTTGGATTTACCCCACTTTTCAGTCATTTTAACTTGGTTAACTCGAGCTCGAATAATTTGAATTCCCTGCTAACTCGAACTAAATTATTTTGTTTCCCTTGATCAAAATTTACCCCAATAACTTGAATTCTGGTTTGTGTAACTCACTATGGATGTTATCCCATTAGCTTTTCTTGTTGTGTAATCGGTAAAAACACTCAAAACTAACACTTCTGCAATTTGATTTGAATTAGTGCAACCGACTGTTCACATATTTGACAGTCATTTCCTGATCTTATGAATCATACCAGATGCATTGCCTTTAGCCGTCACTGAGTACTGTATTATCATGGGAAAGGTGCATAGTCATGTTACAGTTTCTGATAGGATAAGTTTTATTTGCACTGTACTGTATACTGAAGTGCTGAAAAATCAGAAAAATATCACTTATCAAGATGGCAAGTTGGATATTCTATTGACTCCGATAACTTGAACCTCTGCTCACTCGAACTGCTCTTTTGTTTCCATTCAGAGTATGAGTTACCAGGATTTTACTGTATTCTGGATTCTGGATTCTGGATTCCGGATTCCGGATTTCGTATTTTAGGGTTGCCCCTCTAAAACCGCCCCTACAATTGTTTTTAAACTTGAGTTGAATCTGCAATGCCAGCTGAGATCATGAGGCCTCGTCAAAGTGTTGGTCAAGTTTCTTTCTTTTTTTTTTTTCTTCCTAGTAGTCTCCTGTGCAAATTAAACCGTATTCCATGGGTCAACATGGTCTTTGTGTTTGTTTAGCACGGAAGAATGTCAAGTTGAAAACATGTCGGGGAGGAAGTAACCATAAATTTGCATCAAAAGCTCCCATTGCCTCAAGATTTTACCAAGAGCATGCTTGATAGTTGTACTAACCATCACTTTCCAACATCCCTGACTGAGTGGGAATTTAAACTTACAAATCTCAAAGATGTTTTTCCTAGAGAGACCCACTGGGCTATCCAGCTGTAAACCAAAAAATGAATCCGGTTATGGTGAAGCACCCCCCAGATATAGTACTTTCCTCTAGCTTTATTTCTTTGTGTTCGTTTCATTATGTTGTTTTAAAGCTTTATCAGCAGTAACTGAAAACCTATTTCAATCAACATGTGTAGCTATAGCTTGTTACGAAACTCTTTTTTCCAGTTATAGGCCCCTTCAGATATAAGCCCCTCCATTTATAAGCCCATCTTAACCCATTGACTCCTGTGCCGGCGGTAACCGGCGTGACAAGCACTGGCCTTTGTTCCACTTCTGACATCATTATCTTTGATCAAAATTACCATCATCTATACTCAAGTTCTGCAGTAGGAAAAGATACCTCCAATGATTTCCAGATCAGAGTGATTGGCCCAATGGAGTCTAAGATATGCATGTAAATGCTCAAGAATTTGAGTGAAAAATATGGTGCAAAATTTCCTGCAACGTCACTTAGCCACTCCATGGTAAAAATTGCCTATCTCGATGATGCTTTCTCAGAAATTTTTAAACTGGAAACAAACCCAGTAGAAGTCAATCACTGCCGCAAAAAGATAAGAAAGGGAGAAAAAGGAAAGGTGAAAAAAAAAAATTAAAAAACAAAAAGCCTAAAGACGTAGGTCACTTTCCCGTTCTCAAAATTTTGATTTCTGTGCATGCCCGAACAAAAATGTCATAAAACGCGGTGCTAGTGGAAAGAAAGGCATGCTGTTATGTTGCAAATGCCTTTTATGTAGATTGGAGCTAATTTGTCTCACATCCAGGCAGAAAATCTCCAAAAAATGCATTGTGGGCAAAAAGGTCAAGGAGTCAATTGGTTAAAGCCCTTATGAAGTTGTATAAGTCTTATGAATGGCAGTAATTATGGTATTTAAGGAAAACAATTGAAGTGCTTTCATGATATTTTGGGCCAATTTTTATTTTTTGCAGGATCAAGCTAATTTTTGGCAGACTGACTTGTTTTGACATGAAAATAATCATTGCGTAATTGTTTTTGTTGATTTGCACTTCGTTTTCAAGAAATAACTGTTTACCAGATTAAACATTTATTCTATTCCAAATGATTTTATAAACCAAACTTTTAAACGATGCCCTGACAGTCCAAGTGTCCTTGATATTCGCAAATGCCCAAGAAGTTCTGATTCGTACTGCACACACCAAGGATTAGAATTTTTTAACTTTATGAAGGAAAAACTAATATATGAAAAATGTACGATGGCAAGTAAAACAAAAGGATTGCGTAATGCCTAAAGGTATTGGTAAACACTAACAAATGCAATTGCCCATGTTCATTAAGTAATGCCCAAAGGTATTGGTAAACACTGACGAATGCAATTGTCCCATGTTCAATAACGTATGCAAAAAAACTCAGTTTTCCGAGCGGCATCTTTTGGAGTGAATCCTTCCTAGGTGGATTTTGACGCGGTGCAAACTTAAATGGTTACTTTTAGCAGCTTCGACAGCTTGTTTTTTTTTTTAAATAAATGTTTTGATTTTTGAAAGAAGTAGAAAAATAGACCGGAAAAAAAAATTGACCAACCTCGTATTGAACCGGTGTCACGACAAAACAAACTCGCATCTGGCCAGTTCAACGTCTTATTCGCTTGCGCTAACGAAGCAACAGTAGGAGAATTGTGTAATATTATATGAATAATAAACCTAGTGGCAAATACCATGCTTCAGTGACTTCATCGTTTAGCAAAACAAAGTTTTTTTTTTTTTTTCGCTCGACAAAAGATCCTCAAAAGATACCCTTGGAAAACTGAGTTTTTTGCATAGGTTATTTCTCGAAAACGAAGTGCAAATCCTCAAAAACAATTAAGCAACGATGCCCTTTATGTCAAAACAAGTCAGTCTGCCAAAAATTAGCTCGATCCTGCAAAAAATAAAAATCGGCCCAAAATGTCACATACGCCCTTTTTGCACAAAAGCCTTCAATTGTTAAAAGCAGCTTTGATGTGTGAATTTTGTTCAATTGTGAACAGAACTCCCTGTTTGCCATGCTCATAATAAAGGTCACTGAATTTGTTTTTGAGTGAAAAGCACTAAAACCTTAAAATTAAGGGTGTTTTAAAAGATCATACCATTGCCATCATGGTAATTTGTGCCATCAGGAAAATGATCATAACTTGTTCACCAATATTTGACCATTTATTCTCTGCCATTATGCTACATGTAGCATTCACGGAAAAAATGGTACTATTGACCTGTTAACATAGAACTGTTGAAAAATGCTGGAAACTGTTGTTGTGGTCAGTCCCTTAACCTCATGCAGGACTCAAGAAAACCCCTGTCTTGTTTGTCTGGGACAAGTTGATTTTACTGTTGGGCAAGTAACTTTCTCTGCTTACTTGCCCAGTGGGCAAGAGCCCAGGTTAGCCATCCACCCAATAAACTTTTGAAAACAATTTTGTAACAACAAGCAGATTTTAGACGCATGGGAAATCAAGGGTTTCAGATGAAGCTTGACGAAAATTACAAATTATAGGGTGGTGTGTTGTCCCGGGGGGGGGGGCACTGCCATATATGGGCTATATAGGTATGTGCCGCTGTGAAGGGTATGGTTTTCAAACAGTTTACTCTAGGATAGGGTATATAAATCAGAGTGTTTGGGTCTAGAATAGGGTACCATTTTTCACAAAACTGACTAGTGGGTTGAAGATTTTATCTAGACTATGAAAAACAACGAATTGCCACTCAAAAATATTTTAAAAAATCAAATCAGCAAGTTTAAATTTACGCAAATCAGCCTCAACAGTGTCGATAGATTGGGGGATTTGGGGAGTTTACTCTAGTATAGGGTAGCAAAATTCAGCTGAACTAGCTCTGGTATAGGCTAAGGGTTCCAAGGTCCCAGCGGCACATCCCCACCAGAAATTCCCAAAGTACCTCCCCCGGGTGTGTTGTGCTTTCACATCAAAATGGCTTTTCTTGGATTTCTTGGCAGTTTTAAATGCTAATGCGCCAGTGCCTCTGAACCAAGTTCTCTTTTAATCCATAAGTTTAAGTCCTATAAAATTATAAAAAAAGGCAGTGACTTGTCAGTATAATACAGTATAAAGTGAACAAAGATACAATATGCGATAGAATAATGGCCTCCCAATAACCTATTATATGGGTTGATAGATAATGATTGAATATTCCAGCTAGTTAAATGGGAATGAACAGCAGTTAAAATGGATTTTGAGACAAACGAACTCACCGGATCCAGTTAGAGATCCTATGCCACATTGTTGGAATGATTTCAATGAACCTTTTTGACGATTTGGTGGCCATTTTGAATCCTATTGTTTCAAATAGCTATTATGAGATGCTCAGGGGGCAAATCAGTATATATTTGCCCCATAAGCATCCCAGAATAGCTATTTGAAACAATAGAATTAAAAATGGCTGCCGTATTACTGAAAAAATCTATTGTGCAGTTCCAGAAAATATTCATACTCCTGCCACAGACGGGATTGGAATTTCCTGGGGGTAGGGGTGGAGTTTTGATTCTAAAAGACCAAAACTTTCAAAGAAATGTATGCAGCTTATTGCAATTTCCAGAGGGATGGGGTTCTTAAAAAAATCCCTTCCATGGTAAAGGTATGGATATTTTCTGGAACTACACATTGTGAATTTATTAACATTTAAATACTTTTTTCATCACTGCGTGGCAAATCAAACAAATTGAAACAGTGTCAGCTTACATGAGCTTATTATTGATTACTATTAATTGAGTCAAGTGAAAACTTTTGCAGCAAACTTCCAGTTGCATTAATAAATTTCTACTCTCATAAGTATATTTAACAAAGATATTCAAAGTTTTGACTGATGTATATGAAGTGCAGGTCATTTTTGTTCCTGCAGGTTATGGAAAAGAAGGTAGAAACAAATTCTTCATCTGGTTACCAAGTTGACATGTGATCAAAGTCTGCCTCAATCAAATTTCTTTTGAATTTCTTTGGTAAAAATAGCCGTGTTCTGCATGAAAACATTGTGTTTAAATTTTAACATGGCTTAAAATTTCAGCAATTTTCTGTGAGTATTTTCCAGTTTCACTATATAAAACCAAACTCAATGCCAATGTATTGAAGTTGCAGAAACTGTATGGAAAACACCCCAGGCAAGCAACATTTGAGAGTTACTTGCCCAAAGGGCAAGCTTGAGTGCAAATTTTTTCAAGCCCTGCCAAGGTATTATTGAAGCTTATGTTTTTCAGAAGTTACCTTTAGGTTTAAACGCTCTAGTTAACGGTTTTCGTGTGTACAGAATTTTCTAACAGTTCGCAATACATTCTTTTACGTGTCTTAAAGTAGAAAATGATGGTTCACGGTGTAGGTCATTTCCTGCATCAATCTGACAGTCTAATTAATAGAATAATTGTCAATTTTCTGCACACTCATTGGGTAATTTTTATTGGATTTATAGTCAATAAAAGTACTGGAACATACATGTAGATGACACCATCACACGCAGATCTTGAGTATTTTTTCGAACCCATGAGTTCGATTCCTGTAGGTGACTCAGATTTTTTCTTTGTCCCACGCTTGTCTCTTGTTGATCAGTTCACTTTTCACATTTCATTACCGAACTTAAAATTCACCAGTTTTATTCACTGATCACTCTCACGATGACTTCGACAGTGCTGATTCTAGCAGTGTGCTTGACGCCTGTCACATATAAACTCAGTTAAATGACTTGCTTTCCATGAGTTCGCACAGCTCAGTGGGTAGAGTACCTGCCCTGTGTTTGGGAGCTCATGGGTTCAATTCCTGTCGGGAACTCTGATTTTTTCTTTGTACTACGCTGGTGTCATGTTGATCAGTTCACTTTTCACATGAATAAAGGTTAGTTATAGAAATTGCATTTCTGCATTTTAGTTTTGAGTTGTTGTATCATTTCAAGTTTATGAAGTCATGACTTCTGAAATCATTTTGGCTAAAAGAAATTTAAGTTCTTTCACATTTTTCAGAAGTCTATGCTTGAATGCTTTAATAGCTTTCTGTTATTGTACAAAACAAACTGATAGCAGTTTTTTATGCATGCATCTGATGACAAATTGTGTCATAACATTATCAAAGTAGCTGTAGATCCATGAACTAATTGGATCCATAGACTTCTTTGACAATGTCATGATGCAGTATACCATCAACAAGAGAACAGATGCGTTAAAAGCTGTGGTCTGACAATAATTTGTTCAAAAGGGTATGATGTAATAATTGTGCATGTATAGTTGAGAACCACACAATTCTTTTGTAGTGGGGATTCAGTGCTATGGTCTGTGAATTTCATATGTTGTGCTATTGTTGCTTTATTGCTGATGCATCAGTAGTCAGTGCTTGCACATAAATTATGTTGTCATATTCTGTGCACAGTATAGCTCAGTATGCATGTACACTGGAAAAACATGCAGGAATCAAAAATAAAATATGTGATTTTCATCTTGGAATGTAGTTAGCAGATGCATGGTGCAGGTTTTATCTTACATGTAGAACAAGAGATCTTTTTTCTTAGTAAAACAAAGTCCTTACTCTAACTTGTATTTTTCAATGGTTAGTCAATGTGGATATACCCGCCTGCTGACTCTTTACTTTTAGCACAAGGTAATGTTACCTAGTAGCAGGTTTGGCAAAGATATGATTGACTACATGTTTACTGGGGAGCAGGGTTGGTGCAGTGGTGAGAGTGGTCACCTCCCAACAATGTGGCCCGGGTTAGATTGTGGCCTGGTGCCTCATTTGGGTTAAGTCTGTTGTTGGTTCTCGCCTTGCTCCGAGGGTTTCTCTCTGAATTCTCCTGTTTTCCACCCTCCATAGAAACAAGCACTTCAAAGGATAGAGGAGCCGCATGAAAACCAGCTAAGGCTGATGTAGCTTCCTCTCTAAATCATCATCATCATCATCATCATCATTACTTCAGGGATATTGACTGGATATTTTATTTTATGTCATACATATATACACACACACGCATGCACACACATACATACATAATTTTCATACATTATTTGCAACTCCCCGAGGGGCTTTTCAGTCACAAATGGAATAAAATAGATGAAGATACAACAATTAAATAAAATGATGAATGATCAAAATAGGAAAAGAATCTAAAATCAATCACATTGTCAAAAAAGTTTAAAATTTAGAATTAAGAATTTACATTAGTAAAATTCAAAATATGTTCAGTTATGCATCTTTTAAAAGCTTTCACGGAAGTTAAACTTTTCAAATCGTCACTCAACTCATTCCAGATTTTGCTCCATGATATGCAAAGGACCTTTGTCTGGTAGCCAGTAGGCATCATGGAATGTTTAAGTCATTACTCTGTCTAATGTTTCTAATGTAGTGATTTGAGATCGAAAAATGAATGTATCGATTAAGTAATCAGGAACAAGATTATGAATACATTTGAAAGTCATCACCGCATCATTTGTGTAAAGTCCAGCACTGACCCGCAGCCAATTTAAAGATTTGATTCCCTGTGAGATATGGTCGTACTTCCGGAGTCCCAGTACAATTCGTGCAGCAAAATTCTGCATGTCATACTGTATACTCTGTAATGTGTAAGTCTTCTTCATCAATCCACTTTGATGATGTCCATTATGCTGTAATTATAATTAAGGATTAGATACAGTAGGTCAGAAAATGTTTCCTGTGCCATAGTTAAGTGAAATGTAAATGTCACGGTAATTAACACCTTCAGTTTCACTTCTCTGCTGGGGTCTTGAGGTGGATTATTAGTCTGTTTTATTTTATTCCTTTAGGAAAGTCAAGGGCATGGAACAAGTGATGGAACATTCAGGAAGAAGCGTTACTTTACCTGTCGACCAGACTCTGGTGTCTTTGTTGGACTTGATAAATTAACACCTCGAGATGATCCTGACTCTAAATCTCCAAAAAGGGATAAAAAAGCTCAAGCTAACTTGAAATCAAGTGTAATGGATTCAGTTATGCAATCCTTTCCTAACAGAAAAAGTGAAAGAAAGTCTCCTCAGGAAAGAATTAACCAAGTACTTGGAATTGCGCAAAGAGTTGTGACATTCATAGAGGATCAACCATTCAGAGGAACTGTACGTTATATTGGCAAAGAGAAAGATGCGAGTGGAAATATGCATACATTTGTGGGACTGAAAATGGTGGGTAATCCACATAAATTAGAATTTATGTACCATAAATATGTAAATTGCACATTTCCTACTTTTTAGTTGCATCTCATGACTTATTTTTGGTATTTATTCTTTCATAAAGTTAACCCACATGATGATTTTGTCGTTATTTACCTGAAATCATATTTTCAACCCTATGATATGACTACAAATGGGTGAGAGGAGGAGTTGAGATACTTTTAGAAAATGACGCTGTTCGATATTTAAGCATTTATTCTATTTTATTTGCATCTAGTGTTAATTCTCTAATACCCCCGGGCCCCCAAATCAATGTTGTGTAGGCACTTTGGTCTGTGTGGTCTAAGAAATAGAAAAATCAACGTTGTTTGGGCGTGAAGGGGGACAAATGTTTCCAAGACATTTCCAAGAATATCGAATTTTACTGCCAAGTGTCTGAACATTTTTGTCGTCCATGGTAGCTCCATTTTTGAGTGGGCAAGATAAACCAAATCCTGCACTGTGATTGACTTCCCAAGTAGATAAGCTGGCACCATCTTGCCCGCTCAGGATTACATGCTGTGTCCTGCCGGCAAAATTTCCCTTAAAGCCCTATAAATCATTTATCAACAAAGCTTGTTTAGTCAAGATGGCTGTTTATTGGCCAAGTTCTTTCTCTGTGTGTTTATGCTTGGTCCCGTGCTATGTCAATAACCCATATACATGTATATTGTAATCACACAACTGTGCATGAATGGCAGGTGTAGGTAAGTAAACTTGCGAAGGTACATGATAATCAAGTCATGGTGGGCAAATCATGCTTTTCAAGAACCCTTGTACCATTCACATAATCTGCAAACGTTTTGTGCCTTGCAGTAAGTGATACTGACTGTACTTTTTCCACTTTATGTAGGATGAAAGAGTTGGAAGTGGAAATGGCTGACTGAATGGACGACAGCTCTTTGTTTGTAAGACAGATTTTGCAATGTTTGTTGATATAGAAAATGTTACACCAGAGGACGACTTTGATGAGAACCATAAAGAGACTTCATGTACAGGAAAGAAACCACTGGACAAACAGGATGCTACTAAGGAGCAAATTCGAAGAGATGAATCATTGGCAAAATCAATGAGTTGTGATTATAGACCATCAGGCAAGTCTAGACAGTTGTTGGTGTTTTTCATTTACTAACTTCAGATAAGGTGTGTAGGAATTACTAACTTTATTTCGATGCTGTCCAGAAGAAGCTAACTAAGTTTTTTAAGTTTCGTTTTTCTCCTCTATGCCATGGAAGGATTTGCAAGATAAAGATAAATTTTGGGGACAAAATGACGCCACTATGGAGATTAGTATATTCCCCCCCCCCCCCAAAAAAAAAAAATTCCCTGTGATACATGCAGCTGGTCGAGAATCACTCAAGCGTAGTGCGTAATTCCCACATCTGCTTTAAAATACTGGCTTTTATCAAGTTTAGGGGGAAATGATCTTTTCAACTGAGTGTGGGGTAAGCCTAGTTATTGTTTGTGTTCTGGGTTACTATTTTTTAACTGGGCTTAGGGCAAAATAGTAGTTAAGAGCTTGGCTCAAAGCTTCTTTTATTTTCTTTTTCGGTTGTAAGTGTTCACGGTAAAACATACGGGCAAAAATAAACGATGTTTCGACCACTCTTCGGTCATTCTCAAGTTAAATGATGAGGGTAAAAAAATTACCATATAAATATATATAGGGAGAGAGATGATGAAGCAACAATATGTGCAAATTTATATAGTTGATAAAAATTTTTTGCATACTTTTAGTGTTCTTAACACTCCGTTTTCATCTTTTAGCACATATGTTTACTTCGTTCTCTCTCTCCCTATATATATATATATATATATATATATATATATATATATATATATATATATATATGTTATTTTTTTTACCCTCATCATTTAGCTTGAGAATGACCGAAGAGCGGTCGAAACATCGTTTATTTTTGCCCGTATGTTTTACTGTGAATTGTTTTAAAAAAAACCCTTATTAATAAGGTTTTGAGTGTGAAATGAATTTTTTTGGCCCCATTCAGGCTTTGTCTAGGCATGTATGTGAACATTGTGCTTGTAGTATAAATCGATAAACAATGTCATGGGGGGACTTTTATAGTGTCGACTACTGTGGCTCACTGTGTTGTGCTGTGCCTTTTATGCAAAAATATGCAGGGAAATCTTCAAACGCTTGGTTTTCAGTGGTTAAACTACAGGTGTAGTTCTAAGCTTATAATACACTTACTGTACTGAACACGTTTTAAAAATTGATATCTTCTTCAGGTGGGGAATTAGTGAGAAAAATTCGCAAAACAAACTCAGTCAACTCAGCTGATGTCCTTACGGCTGCTGGGGAATCCAGCCAAACTGATCCTACTGCATTCATTGAACAACAGCATCAGATTTTTAATGAAATAAGGCTGTCCAGGGAAAAGGGTCAACAAGAAGAAAACTGGCAACGACCATTGAGTGAGATGGAACAGCGGGTGAGAAGACTCGAAGAACAACTGAGAGAGAAAGACCGTGAATTAGAAAACTCTGAAAGATTATCGAGCGAAAGAGAACAGCACTTGACAAATATTCAAAGGCAATTGCGGGAAAAAGAGTTACAAGAGGCCAGCTTACACGAACAGCTGAGAGAAAAAGACCAACAAGAGCAGAACTCAAAAAAACAATTAAGGGCGATACAACAACAGCTGAAAGAGAAAGACGAACAGGAAGAGAATTTACTGCGAGAGATGGTACAACTGCTGAGAGACAAAGACGAGCAACGAGAGAATTTTCAGGACCGTCTAAGAGAGATGGAACAATGGCTAAGAGAGGGAGAAGATCAAAAAGATAATTTACAAAGACAACTTAGAGAGATGGAACAAGAGCTAACAAACCTACAAGGACAATTTCGAGATAAAGAGGACGAAACGGCTAATTTACAGGAACAAGTTACTACACAAGAACGACAACTGAGGGTTAAAGACCAGCACGTAAATGAATTGGAGATAACTCTTTCAACAGCTCAGCAAGCGTTGAGTGAACACCAACGCCGACGGGTCACACCTGACTGGGTCATTTCCCGAGATCAAATTCAGCTGACAGATAAATTCCTTGGTAAGGGAGGCTGGGGAAGTGTTGTCGAGGGGAAATACTGTGGCTGTTCTGTAGCAGTGAAGCAAATCCATGAGTTGATTGTTTCTCCACACAACCGTGCTTTGTTTGAACGAGAAATGGACATTGCTTCAAGATGCCGCCATCCTTGTTTGCTGCAGTTCATTGGAGCAACTAATGACGAGGGAAGTTCTTTGTTTGTAACAGAGCTTATGGGATCAAGTTTACGAGCATTGTTAGAGCAAAGACCTCTCTCTGCTACAGAAGTCTCTATTATTTCTTTAGATGTGGCTCGAGCATTAAACTACCTTCACCAAAAGAAGCCCTCTCCAATTATTCACCGTGATATCAGCAGCGTTAATGTGTTACTATGGCGACAGGGTGACCAATGGCGAGGCAAAGTGTCAGATTATGGAACTGCAAAGTTTATGCAACATACCATGACGGTTGGCCCTGGAGCCATGATTTACATGGCTCCTGAAGCACTCACTTCAAATCAAACAGTCAAGGTTAGTTATGACTTGCTTAAAGTTTGCCATCGTTCAATTAAGTAACGTGTACACATACACATCTATGATAAAAAAGGTGAAGGAACAAATCGAGTGATTCACGAGATGAATTGCAAAATGAATTAGAATTGCACTAAAATAAAAGAAGATACTTTGACATTAGCGGAGAGTATTTCACAACTTTGTGTTCGTGAAATGACTAGAAGACTCTTAATAGCACCCCTGAGATCTTGGCAAGATGGTGATCTAAAAGCGAACGTAGAATGCAACAGATTGAAAAATTAGGGATGTTCTTCCGGGAAATGTGAACCTTCAAATAGGTGTTACCGTTGTAGTATGTGTTTTTCACAAATGATAAGTGCATGATCTTAATGGCAGTTAGCAAAAACCTTGCATTATCTGAACAAGAGCAACCAGCTTTATTTGCATACAGTGCAGCGAAAGCTTTAGTAAACTAAAACAGTAATGATTATCGTAAAAATATATAGCAATCATATCAATCAAGTTACATCGATTCGATTTGAAAGACGAATATTGCACAGATCAAAGCAAGATGAAATGAATTTTGCTAATTGAATATTAAGATAATGATTTGTAGAAGTCTTAAGTTCGCCATTGGCTTGTAACGAAGATAATTGTTTAAAAGAAAACACAGAGTAACTGAGTAGTTTTGTACTCTGATAACAAATGACTGTTCATACATCTTACCTCGCTGCCGTTAGATATCTTCATGTGTTATGGTATATATAAACAATAGCGTCCATTTGGCGTGAAAATATGCTCGAATATTTGTCCGCGGACATTATCTGTTCCGAGAAGCGAACAGTTTTCCTGTGAGCTTTGAGGAACAGATAATGTCCAAGGACAAATGTTCGAGCATATTTTCGCGCCAAATTTAGGCTACTGTGTTTAATATCCTTCAAATCTTTTTCGCATTACACGCGGTTTTAAAAATTGGGGAATATCACTCGGATATTCCCCAGTTTTAGTTGGGGAATATTCAGTCACGTGACGCGTTTAGACCAATCGAGCGTGAGCGGAAATATTTGGTGGATTATAAATATATCTTATTAGTTGTTTTGATATGTAATATCGTTGTACATTTTTACGAGTTGTGCCGTATACAAACGAGTAAAAATATACAGCAATACTACATATCAAAACATCTAATAAGAGATTTATTATCCAACTGCTGTAGTCAATAGATTAGGGAGTTTTAGCAATGACGACGGCGACGGCGGGGACGACGCCTTGTAAAAAGTGAATTTATATTTTACCTTCGAATGTCGCAACTCTGTAAATCCGTTTAGCAAGCCTATCGGTCTAAAAACTTGCTCAGGCTAAACATGCACCGAGAGCGTGTAATTCCAAAAGAAGATACGAAAAATTAGCCATTGCGGTTCGCGTTTTCCAAAATACGTTTAACTTGGTCATTTCACGTTGTTGTTTTGCAGAGGACGGCAAAGAAAAGTACTAAGATTCAAAACGCACGTGCACAGCCATTGTTTTGCTCATTAAACCTTTTGTTTGGCGACGCTCTCGTCGCCGTCGCCGTCGTGGTTTGCTAAAACTCCCTATTTATCAGCGAAAGAGGGAGAGTGTGAAAGTTTTGCCTGCGCTCCCCGACCTGTCCGGCAAACAGGTTTTCTACTGTACAAATAACTGTACAATATCGCTGTATATTTGTACTGTTATATTTGGACGGTATTCGTTACAGTTGGATAGTAAATATAATCTTATCTTATTAGATGTTTTGATGTGTAGTATCGATGTTTATTTTTTCTCAAGGATCTGAGCCGGCCGGAATCCTAAATCCTCGAATTTAATTGGCTAATCATACGCACGTGATCGGTCCAGCTTTTTACGATACGGCCCACGGGCCGGATTTTTTTCCCCGCCGCCTAAATTTCGCTCCTAAAAGTTAGCGGTAATCGTCAATCTTTTGCCTTTTTTACACACCCGTCGACGATTAGTCAACGCAAGTTTATCTGTGTTCACTTTAAAATGGCAAGGAAAGTCACTGTAAGTAAATTCAATTGAGTGTTTTGAAGTTGTGAGAGTTTGCTTCATAATTGTTTGTAGCTTGGCGCTGTAATGGCGCGTAATCCTGTGTTTCTCTCGCCGTAAAATTTGAGTCAATTTCAGTCGAGTTTACCTCTCTGCTCGTTGCTGTATTTAGAACAATTTGTGGGGAATACACTTAACGAATTTCCTCGCTTTCTGCTATTCAATTTACGGTAGAAAAGGGACGAAGTGATTTTAAAAGCAACGACGGACAGAAATTGCTTTTGTAGTAAAACTTCAAACTTCGCACGAAATTTCACACCGCGAAAACAATTTTGGAGAACTTAACTGGTGAAATAAATGCAACTAACACAAAGTAGTTCCAAAAAAAATCTGTTTTTTAATACATCTTTCTTTGTCTACTATCTGAGTTACTCGCTCGTTGCCAAGATCTTTTTCAAATCGTTAGTAGACGGCGCGCAAGCCGATTCAATGACAAGAGTTGCGTAAACAAACCCATTTGTAATCTGTAAAACCAATTTACTGCAGGAAAAAAAAAATAAACATGTTATTTGCCGGCTTATGGTCGGTCCGTGTGGTGAAATACTGTGACCTCGAGCTTGAAAATGCTGCCCTCGGCCTACGGCCTCGGGCAGCATTTTCAAGACCTCGGTCACAGTTTTTCACCATACGGACCTCCCAGCCGGCAAATAACATATATATATATATTTACGTGATGTGCCGTATTTTGACGAGACCTACGAGCTCGTCAAAATACAAGCAACGAGTAAAAATATAAAGTGATACTACATATCAAAACATCTAATAAGAGATTTATTATGCAACTGCTGTAGTCAATAAATTTAACAGTGAAAGAGGGAGAGTGGAACAGTTTTACATGCGCGCGCCGACCTGTCCGGCAAACAGGTTTTACTGTGCAGTATCGCTTTTTATTATATGGCTGTTTCTCACAAGGACTGGGAACTACCGAATTCACGAATTTGATTGGCTGAAATCGATGTTGACCGCGGTCTATATTTTCCCAACTAGACCGACATCTAGACCGGTTTCATTTTGCGTTGAAAAAGTAGCAAACTAAAATACAAAAATGTTCACCATTTTCTTTCATTTTCTTCTCAATCATTTATGGAAGTGCCAAAAAGCCTGATGAAAAAAAAAAAAAATAGAGAAGACGAGCAAATTTCGGCCAGTTTAAGTTAAGCTCATCGCCGTTCCCAAGCAAAATGTCAGCTAGTACAAACCAGTTACATTAAACGAATTAAAGTTTTCTTCTTTGCCATATAATAAACATCTTATTAACCGAGCTAAGTCGGTCTGTATGGGAGAATCCTGACCTCGGTCGTGTGTACAGACCTCACTGCGTTCGGTCTGTACTCACGACCTCGGTCAAGATTCTCCCATACAGACCTTCTACTCGGTTAATAAGAGCTAAGTACTCGTTTCGCGCGATATTTGGACTCGCGGCAATTGGATAGTAAATTATATTAAAATCGTTGCCTTGAGGTTGATGTGTACAGTTTCGGCGTTCTTCTCTGTGAAATGTGCATCCGGGAATTACCAGATCCTGAAAGGCGTGATCAACAAATCGCAATGGTCACAAACCACCTGCTTCGAGCCCTCATACGGGGATGTCTACAATCAGAACCTGAGGCCAGACCAATTATGGAAGAGATTATTGAAGAACTTGAAGAACCAGTGTAATGACATGTCATTGCTACATTGGTATGCTCAAACTACATGTAAGTTTGATTATTCTAGTCAAGTATATATTGATGGAGTGAGGTTTCTTCAGCAGCTTATTACACAATGGTAATGTTTTCAAATAACTGTACAGTGGTGAATTAAGCGAGTTTTTTTAGTTTAGGAAAATGACCATTACATGTAAGGATGTTATCAAGATAATAGTTTAGAATATTTTTAACAAAGATCTTGGTAACATTTATTGCAGATACCATATTCCTTTTAACGTGTTTTTTAGAGAAAGTAGCGAATGAGTTAGCAGGATCTCCAGTTGGCTGTACATGTGAACAACTGCTTTGAACGGTGACTTTGTGTAAGATGGCTCCAGGACGGAGTTTTAAGGCAAGGATTTATGAAAATGAATTAAAGATATCATCAAGGAAATGATTAACAAAAAGGTTAATTGTCACCGCAGGGTTCTGTTGACAGAACAACTTTATAACAGGTGCTGACAGATTTTAACAGTTTTAAGCGATTATGTGACCACACGCCCATATAAAGCTGTGAATTACAATTTTTCTAGAACGTTCTTGATAAATCGATGGATAGTCTTATGATACATTTGATTTATGGCATTTCTGTAACGTTTTCCAAACCTTATTAAGCTTACGCCGTTCTTATCCAGCTCCTATCCATTAGAAGAAATAGGAGATATTTCCAGTCATTTGCATGTGTTAGCGTATTGGAAGTGACTAGCTTATACGAAGGTATGGGACTTGAAGTTGAAAGTTATCAATTTTCCTTTTAAGTAATAGGAATACTATAATTATAATTATGGACAATTGGATTGACTACTTTTTGTTAACTCTTCCAGGATTTAATCCTTTTCATTGGCCTACATTAAAGAAGACGATTTTCCTTTTTAGTGCAGAGTGCACTATTGGGATGGTTATGGGGGTTGCCTGCCGCTAAGGAACTAAGTCGCTATGCCGCTATGGCGCTAAGGTGTAAACTTTAATGTTTGTTTAATTAATTAATTTCAATTAATTCATGATTAGTCTAGAGGTAAGGAAGTAGTGGGAGTAGGGTGGGAAAGGTACATGTGTACTCTACGTAAAACACATTCCATCGCCGTCGCTTAACTTTGAACATCGCAAAGCTATATATTTGTTTCAGGTAACCCCTTGCTCTCCTTGTGGTACCATTCTCCTTAGAACAAAACTAATTTGCCCTAAACGCATGCGTAGATTAGTTAGGGTTCGTGGCTTCTATATTAGGTGAAGGATACATTGCATACGGAATCACGCACAAATGTTGAGTGGTTTTCCTTATGGTAGAGCTCAACATGTAAGACGCATGCGTTCTAGCATTGTTAGTGTTATACACTATCTTTACACGCAGTATTTATATATCGTGTCATGTGACCAAGGACGGCAGTTATTTTTCAGGTAGCGCCAATTGTCCCTTTTTATTGCAAAAGTGAAACGTTACTGTGGCTGCGTAGCTTTTAGAATTACAAACAGGTCGGTTCAACAAATATCATCTGCTGTTTTCAATCTACAATAGTGTGCTTGTCAGAGTTCAAATATATTGCTTCTCCTTAGCGACTTGTTTATTTCTTGCCTTAATTGTGTCTGTAAGAGAGACCAAAAAGTTCTCAAGTTAGTGGCTTTAATACTCCGCAAATTGTAAATTTGTAACAAAAGAAACCAGGAAAATGCTCAAATATTGCTGCAGACGCCGTGGCACCTAATGAAAGTTCAAATTAATTTAATCAGTCTTTGAGGAGACTCATTCATATCGGCCAAGTAGCGCTGTTTATCTTCAATACTTTTCGTTGAAAAGCTTCTCAGCCATCAATATCGTTGTGTGTTAATTTTGAATTGTTTTATTGTTAACAACAAAGGTGGCAACAGAAAAAGAAAGTGGTATTTCGTGACTATCTGATAATTAATTTAGTTCTTGTTCATCGGTAAAAATTTGCATTTTTAGTAAAACATCGTCTCTGTTCCGTTTCTTCATCACTACATCAGATATTTAACTTTCTTGCATTTATCTCCAAAAAAACAAGGACATCTTCCGTATGTTTTGGAGAAAACAGGGGTTTCATATTACATGGCTTTGCGAGGAAAACACAAGTATCAAGTTACAAAGTTGGCGTGAAGAGCTAAATTGTCACGTTTGCTGCTTCAGCGTATTGTTGAATTTAAAATGAACGAAAATCAACTTAAAGCACCCGTAGTAATTAATTTGTGCGTAATGTTTGGACCTTGAATGAAAATACAACCTTGAAACATACACACTGCAAAGGAGAAAAGCCGTAGCAGACTACCAAGGTAGACACAAACCGGAAGTGAACCGAGCAGGGGTGAGTACTTATGGGACTACTGTATCAGAGCTATCAATTGCGCTCTGCACTATCTGAGATTGTCTCACTAGTTATATATATGTATACTTGAAGGGGGGAAGGTTTTTTAATTTGTACCTATGAAAAGCCAAAACTCAATGTTAATTGCATGAAAATGGGCGTTTTTATCCTCTAGTTATACCAAAAAAGGTAGATCATTTTAGGCAGTTGTAAAGGTAGTGTGGACTATAGAAGTCCACAAGGAGAATTTTATAAAGCATTAAACAAGTTATTATTTTGCACAGTAGCTTTAACGAGGTACACATGTTTCGTGCAAAGAGTAAGAAACCTCTCAATATTTAGGATTATTAGAATTGGTAAACAATTTACTGAAATATATTTTCTCAGACCTCGTCAGTCGGGGAATATAATGAACACTTTTTTTGTAATGACAGTATATCTAATCAATATAGTTAGTGAAGTTGCCTTATATTCATTTTTTTGGTAGGGATGTTTTTTGTAGAATATATAGGGGTTAATTTTTTATATATATTGTTTTATATATATATTTTTACATTTTTGGCATGTTGTCTGTATTGTATTGCGAAAACAGCCGCTCCAAGATTTCGAAGCCTTGTAGCATTTACTTAGTGAGGAACCAACTGCTGTTCTAAGCAGTTGTATTTCTGAGGAATGTTCGTACGTTTTTCACCCGCGTATTTTTCAATTTAGAACGATCTTTAGTAGCATACCCACAAAATCATTAGAACCTTCCTATCGAAATTTTCAGATATCGTAGGCCTTGTTGCATGACAAGGTAGCCTTAATAGGATTTTTCCTGAAGAGAACAGCTCGTGAAAAGTTGAGTAAAGTAGTCGCCTGCACATAGACTACATAAGCATTTTGCTGCCTAGCCAATCCTGTATGTAATGGATCTCAGCCACTTACTGTTCTAGAACACTCTAAAAAGTAACTCTTGAAGTATCACCAGTGTGGTCTGTGCACGTGCACTTTATTAGTGTCGCTATCTGTGTTACCAATATTTCTCGTTTCAAAGAAATGTGAGATTCGTTGAAATCATGTAACCTGACACTAACAAAATACTAAGTGGATCTAAGAAAGTAGGATCAATGAAAAAAAAATGGAATAATTGAAAGGTTGTTTCAAACAAACAAAACCTGATATAGCCTGCGTAGCTGGCGGTTTAGTTAGTTGGTTGGGCTAGAGGACCGAAAAGAGCGTGATCCATAAAAACGAGCGGCGAAGCCGCGAGTGGCCTGGGGAAAATGAATCTTTTTGGCCGCTTCACCGGTTGCTCGCGCGCCCTACCCCCAGCTAAACCGCCAGCTACGCAGGCTAAACCTGATAGTGCTTCTTTCGAACGTTTGTTTCTGTATTTAGGCCACGAGAATCCTGATGATAATTGTAAGGGAAGTCGAAGCATGCTGGTTAAGCAGTGTGTGTGTGCAGTTTAGTTGGTTAATAGTTTGCGCGCGGATTTCTAGTTCTTTTCTGTTCTTCAGTGTCCAACATTGTACTGTAGTCTACTGTGAAGCCGTTACTTGGGTTGTTCGTCGACGCTTAGGAGAAAGCGTTACCCGACGACAATAGTAGTGATAACGACTGCCAACTAACAAAGAGTGGCGTTTCTTTCAAATGCACTTTTGTAATTTCAAGAAGGTCATGTGGAAAGGTTTCACTTCGTGCTCTTGATTATTAAATAGCTTATTGAGTATTAATGCATATTACGTTTACCAGGTCTAGAACTTATACTAAGTACGCCATGTTGGTGGCCAGACAGACATGCTAACGAGGACTCTGAGGAATCTGTAGGCAGTCATGACCAAATCCAAGGGACAGTTGAATTACTGAAACCCTATAAATCCCTGAAGAATGGTTCTAGTCTTGGTTTATCCGTCACTCTGACTGAAGAGCCACTAGACCGTGTTCGTATCCTCGGTATTGGACTGGAACTAGCTTGCAATGGAGGCTCATGCAGGGGGGATGTCATTAAGAAGAGATCAATGTCATTTGCATTTGAAAAGACTCCCCGCGTTAGCCTCAGTTGGAAGCTAGTTCCAGTCCAATACCGAGAATACGAATATGGTCCGATTCAACATATGGTCCTTGTTATGACGTTAGTAAATTCGAAATTTTCAAGTCAAACTTGGTTTCATGTAAATTAATATTCCAAAGCCAGATAGGTCGCCATTATGGCCGTGTAGCTTAAAATTGTAAATTGCAAAGCAATACGAAAAAGTAAACAGGAATTTCAATCTGTTTATTGCGTATCAGTTTTCTGATCTTTTCCTTCGACTTTTGAGTCTCTGCCCTTCCCCTCCGGGAGGTTTGCCAGTTTTTTTTTTGTTTTTGTTTTTTTTTTTTATGAAAAAATTTTTCAAATGTCCCAGGGTGGCACATTACAAATCCTCATGGTGGAGCTTTGGGAAGACTGCAAATGCGCGACTGAAGGCCACGAAACAGGGTCAATTTTGTGATAAGTGAATAAAGATGGTGGATTTTTTTTTAAGCTTGGTAATGAAATGTGAAAAGTGAACTGATCAACATGACACGAACGTAGGACAAAGAATTTCTTCGTTCCACGCCTGGGTCATGTTGATCAGTTCACTTTTTAAAGGGTCAATTTCTTTTCTGAAATGATCGATGATGCATGGAAGCAATAATTGTTCACAAGTCAATAGCCGATTGTTTTCTTTTCTCGGCCACCCGGTTTTTCGACAACCCTCTCTGACGGAGAGCCAGGAACAGGCTAACAAAGAAATGGATTTAAACCATTGTAATGGGTTTTGGAGGCAATGCACGTCCGGAAAATAACAAAACTTAACAAATGATGCAATTAGTGGTATTCCAATTCGTCGGGGACTTCAAGCTAATATTTCTGTGTTTGACCACCTGTCACCATAAGTGATAAGCTGCAATCTGTGAGTGCATTTGCAGAGTCCGATCTCTGGATTTAGTACTTTTTGCATTGAAGGCTACCAGGAAATTTTAAGATAAACAATGAAGAAGTAGGTATTTTAAAAACTGAAAGATAAATTCTGAAAATTGCCTCTGACAATGCTCCACGCCCGGGCTGACTTATTAAAAAATGCGCAAGGCTAATACCTACTTAATGTTCGACAAATGCCCTTGGGGATGGGCGGGATTGGAATTGACATAGCCTTAAATATCCGCCTTTTCACCATTTAGTTAAACAGAATCCCATACCTTGAATTTCAAAGAGCTACAGCTAGTACAGAGGACCGGGCCGCCACGATACAGGCATTCCGTTAAATTCTCTTTATATCTCTTATATGTGTCGCGCTGATACTTGTGCTAAGGCCTTGTTTTTCCTTCCGACGCTGGTCACGCAATCTTCCCTAACGTGCGTGACGTACCAAATGTGAGAATTTTGTGTTGCAAGAGAGGCGGGTGTTTCTATTCGAAAGGGAATGGGGGGCGGGGGGGGTTTCTAAAATAATTTAGATGTTTATTTAGGAGAATTCTGTATCGTATAAATCTCTAAAGGTGACGAGATTATCACAGTTGACAAGTTCCTACTGTTGTTCAACAAACATCACAATTGTCATGCCCATTAGTGTCTTTCCGGGGCCGATCCAAGATGGCGGACGCGGATATGCTGTCGTGTATTTTTCTTAGTTGAGACTCTTAATATAGCTGCATCGAAAGCGGGAGGTCGTTGTGATTTGTGATCGGAATCAGGCAACCTCGTCCCATGGCTTTTTCTTTTACATGGGGGCGCGGGCTAATCTCTAACCTAGATTTCCCACGGCCATGACATGGGTCCAAACTTGGAGGCAAAAGTTTAGAAAATGAAACGGCAAAATAATCTTACGCATGTGACGGGAAAAGCGAAAATGTTGGCGATGCTTTAGAAAACAAATTCTCTCTTTACTGGATTGTAGTGTACGATCCCATACCAGCCCAGAGGATGCTGATTTGTTATTGCTGTTAAGTTTTCACAGATGTGACCTAAGAATAGCAAATATTCTGCTCTTGAATCATCTGAAACATGCGAGATTTCCCGTGATCATGACATAGGAATATTTTTTAGTTATTTTTTTATGAAAAAAATACCTCTTAGTCGGCGCGTCGGGTATGTTATGGACGGGTCAATGGATGAGTGAGTGAGTGAGTGAGTGAGTGAGTGAGTGAGTGAGTGAGTGGGTGAGTGGGTGAGTGGGTGAGTGGGTGAGTGGGTGAGTGGGTGAGTGAGTGAGTGAGTGAGTGAGTGAGTGGGTGAGTGGGTGAGTGGGTGAGTGAGTGAGTGAGTGAGTGAGTGAGTGAGTGAGAAGTTGTTAATTAATAATTGGAAAACCCAAACAATGAATATTTAAAAGTCCTGTAAACCTAAAGCCACTTTATTCAGCCTGCTTAGCAGTCGTTCGCGTTAAAGAGGGTTTTTTTTTGTTTGCACGAGAGGTCCTGCATAAGGATGTGTAGTAATCTATAGTGCTATATAGGGTTGTATAGAGGTGTTTGGGAATGTATAGGGCTGTATACGTGTTTTAGAGATGTATAGTGTTGTATAGGAATGTATAGTGCTGTATAGGGATGTATAGTACTGTATAGGGGTGTATAGTACTGTAAAGGAATGTATAGTGCTTTATAGGGGTGTATAGTGCCGTAGAGGGATGTATAGTGCTGTACAGGGGTGAATAATGCTGTATAGGGGTGTATAGTGCTGTATAGGGGTGTATAGTACTGTACAGGAGTGTATAATGCTGTATAGGGGTGTACAGTGCTGTATAGGGGTGTATAGTGCTGTTTAGGGCTGTAGAGTGTTCTACAGGGGTGTATAGTGCTGCATAGGGGTGTATAGTGCTGCAGAAGGGTGTATAGTGCTGTATAAGTATGTGTGGTGTTATATAGGGGTGTATAGTGCTGTATAGAGGTGTATAGTGCTGTATAGGGGTGTGTAGTGCTGTATAGGGATGTATAGTACTTTATAGGGGTGTATAGTACTGTAAAGGAATGTAGAGTACTATGTAGGGGTGTATATTGCCGTATAGGGATGTATAGTGCTGTACAGGGGTGTATAGTACTGTATAGGGGTGTATAATGCTGTATAGGGGTGTATAGTGCTGTTTAAGGGTGTATATGGCTGTAGAGGGGTGTATAGTGCTGATACGCTGCGTTTTTTAAGCATGGTACTGGCCATGCGGTTGAATGTTTAAATGTTTAGGCTGGCCTTGTCCAGCCACATTTATTCTTTTGCTTTTCGAGACACCAATCTTGACACTTTGTCTCCTTGCGCCCCGAAACATGTGATGTGGCAACGCGTGTTTCGGGGCGCAAGTGAGTTCAAAGTACGGAACTTGATATAGTGCACGGGTCATTTTGCAATTTATGTGCGTTGGATGTTGGGCTGGCGTTACATATCTTCGCTACACAGTGCTGACGAGCCCCAAGAAGGGCGAAACAGCTGTCCACTGTTGCGATCCTACTTTATCGGTTCTTGCCATGTTGGTGTCTCGAAACGTTTTTCACGTAGTATCAGCCTTGCAGTTTATTGCTTGTATAGGGGTGTATAGCGATGTATAGCGGTGTATAGTGCTCTATAGGGGTGTATAGTGCCGTATAGGGATGTATAGTGCTGTACAGGGGTGTATAGTGCTGTATAGGGGTGTATAGTGCTGTTTAGGGGTGTATAGTGTTGTACAGGGGTATATAGTGCTGTATAGGGATGTATAGTACTGTATAGGGGTGTATAGTACTGTAAAGGAATGTATAGTGCTTTATAGTGGTGTATAGTGCCGTATAGGGATGTATAGCGCTGCACAGGGGTGTATAGTGCTGTATAGGGGTGTATAGTGCTGTATAGGGGTGTATAGTGCTGTATAGGGTGTATAGTGCTATATAGAGGTGTATAGTGCTGAATAGGGGTGCATAGTGCCGTATAGCGATGTATAGTGCTGTATTGGGGTGTATAGTGCTGTATAGGAGTGTATAGCGCTGTATAGCGATGTATAGTGCTTTATAGGGGTGTCTAGTGCTGTATAGGGGTGTATAGTGTTGTATAGTGGTGTATAGTGTATAGTGGTCTATAGTAATGTATAGTGCTGCATAGGGATGTATGGTGCTGTATAGGGATGTATAGTGCTGTATTTGGATGTATAGTGGTGTATAGTGCTGTATAGGGTTTTATAGCGCTTCATAGGGGTGTATAGTGCTGTATAGGGGTGTATAGTGTTGTATACTGGTGTTTAGTGCTGTATAGGAGTGTATATTGCTGTATGGGGGTATATTGTGCTTTATAGGGTTGTCTAGTGCTGAATAGGGGTGTATAGTGTTGTATAACGGTGTATAGTGCTGTATAGGTGTGTATAGTGCCATATGGGGGTGTATAGGGCTGTAGAGGGGTGTATAGTGCTGTATTTGGGTGTATAGCGGTGTATAGTACTGTATAGGGTTTTATAGCGCTGTATAGGGGTGTATAGCGCTGTATAGGGGTGTATAGTGCTGTATAGGGGTGTATAGTGTTGTATAGCGGTGTATAGTGCTGTATAGGGGGTGTATAGTGCTGTATGGGGGTGTATGGTGCTGTATAGGGGTGTATAGGAGTGTATAGCGCTGTATAGGGATGCATAGTGCTGTATAGGGATGTATAGTGCTGTATAGGGGTGTATAGTGCTATATAGGGGTGTCCAGTGCTGTAAAAGGGTGTACAGTGGTGTAGTGCTGTATAGGGGTGTATAGTGGTGTATAGTAATGTATAGTGCTGTATAGGGGTGTATGGTGCTGTATTCGGGTGTATAGTGCTGTATACGGTTTTATAGCGCTTTTCAGGGGTGTATAAGAGTGTATAGGGGTGTATAGTGCTGTATAGGGGTGTATAGTGTTGTATAGCAGTGGATAGTGCTGTATAGGGATGTATAGTGCTGTATGGGGGTGTATAGTGCTTTATAGGGGTGTATAGTGCTGTATAGGGGTGTATAGTGCTGTATGGGGATGTGTAGTGCTGTATAGGGGTGTATAGTGCTGTATAGGGGTGTATAGTGCTTTTTAGGGGTGTATAGTGCTGTATAGGGGTGTATAGCGCTGTATAGGAGTGTATAGTGCTGTATAGTGTTGTTTAGGGGTGTATAGTCCTGTATAGTGGTGTGTAGTGCTGTAGAAGGATATATAGTGCTGTATAAGGATGTATCGTACTGTATAGTCCTCTACAATGCAGTATAGGAGTGTATAGGGGTGTATACTGTATGCTATTACATTTAGTTTCCCCTCGACCCTCACCAGATGTTTTTGTGGATGCCGTATCCTAGATACCGGCATCCTCCTTGCCGTCATGTTGTAATGTAACAATAGAAGCTTCGGGAGCCAATCAGATCACGAAAAACGCAATCGATTTACCGTCAATTACATCTCGATGTAACACGAGTTGTTTTCGGTAGTCGGCCTATTCTACGACTTTGGACGGGTCTCTACGATCGTCAACGATTACGATACGGATAAATCCGATCTTCCAAATATGGTCTGCGATAAATATCCTCAAACGCTCGGAAATGCTTTGGCTGTCATACCGATGGAAAGACGACAAACAAGTGAAACAAGTGAAACAAGCCACGTATTTTGCTGAGCTCAGGTCAGAAGCGAAGTAGCGAGTGACGGCGAATTTTGGTAAGTTGATAATGTTTTCTTTCTATTTTACCCACGTAATCAGGCACAGCTTTCGAGAAATGCGTAAATCGTATGTTTGTAAACAACTGTTCGATGTTTCACTAACTGTTCGAGATTTTGGAAGAGAGACGGTGGATGAACGGAGGTCTTTGTTTGACAACTATCGAGTGACGCATTTGAAAAATGTTGTCAAGAGTTCGGCAATCCGCAATACTTTTAACTGGCCTTTAAGCACAAGTGATCTTAATTTATCGTCTTTGTTTGGAAGTGACTGTGCACGACGTGCCGATTGTCACATCTGTCAAAGTGCTGACCGCGTTGCCACTGAAAAGCACTTGGAAGGAGTGCTTTGCACTAATTCCGATTTGAAAATTGTCACTATCTTTTGGGACACCCAAAATCTCTTTCGGGAGACAATGAACCTCCTTTGGGAGACAATGAACCTCCTTCGGCAGACAGTGAACCTCCCTCGGGAGACAACGACAACAACTCGTAATTTCGTTTATAACAAAATATTTGGCAGAAATCATTCTGTAGATAGGTCTGTTGTTCAAAGCAATGTGAATGCGAAATTCTCCCGTGTTGCAGGTTTCATGAAAGCTGTGCCTGGTTCTGTACAGTACAATGCAGCTGTTGATTCTGATACAAAAGTACATAACAACGTATTTAAACTGTCAGAAGTGTGAAAGACGATGTGCATTTTAGATCACGTTCACCGTTCAAGCAGTTAGCAGTGAAATCACGTAAGCTTAAATCTCGAGATAGAGAACCATCTAGAATTTCATTGCGGAAAAGTGATTCATTCTTTGAAATTTCGAAACTTGAGATTGAAAATAACACGTGGTTAAAAAATCAGTTCCTGCTTCATCTGTTTTACACAACATTGCTACGAATTATAAATGGTGGAAAATCAGACACACTGAAAGGCAAACTAGTTTCTTCAGTAACTATTTTTTTCGATTTGAAAAGTGTATAACATGGTCGTTTGCATTTAATGTTTCAAAAAGAAATATTTTACTCTTCGGAGATGTTGAATTAAATCCAGGTCCAGTTGCAGATGGCAGAATTAGTTTATCAACATTAGTATGCAAAACCACACCTGAATCGCCATTGAGCTCAAGGCTACTAAGACATCGATTAAGACCACTTGATGTTGGTGGGGGAGGTGACTGCTTTTTTAAATCAGAATCACACCAGGTGGTGACTCAAACTGTCAGTTAGAAATTAGAGCAATGGCTGTCCAGTAATTGAGAAATAATCCTGAGCAATTTATAGAAAGCAATGTGGATGGATCGTAGTTAAGATATTTATCTTGTATGTCTATGCAGGGAACATGGGCTGATCACATTGTTATACAAGCTGTTGAAGATTCACTGAACTTAAGAATTCATGTTGTAGAATCTAATGCAAATTTTAAGGTTTGACCCTGGTTCAACCTGTGAATACTGAGACTGGAAATATAAGGTCTATATATTTAGGTAAATACAGGTACATGGCAAAATAATGCCCAGTTGAACGAGATTGCATTTTCAAATGAAATTCCTTTAAAAAATACTGAAAATAGAATTTGAGAGATGCTAGATTTCAAAAATTTCTGGGGGGCATGCCCACAGACCCCCCTAGCAGCTCATGCCTTTGGCAATCACAGAACTTGCCACGTCTATGTCAAAAGTCTGGTTGTGACCCTGATATGCTGGTTACTGAATGGGAGTAAAAACAGTAGAACATTCAAATGGTGGCAGTGGCTGCTTTATAGCAGTTTTATTTACAGTTATTATTAAAATCCTGACAATACTTTTGGCTGCTTAATAGGAAGTGGCTGCCTAATGGGTCAACATTAAATAGACATTCTTCGATTCTACAAAATTGACTGACCATAAATACAAAATTACTAAATTGTTCTTCTAAATTTTTTTCCTAGAAGAATCCATTGAAGGATATGTGCACTTATTAACAGAAGTACAAACTGCAAGGAATTCCACAACCAACTACTTCAACTGTCACATTCAAACAGGACAGGACGAAGCAGTGCGTACTGTCTGTTATTCACCTCAAAAGCGCATGAATTTAAAACAAGCGTTCCTTAATAAATCACCAGTAAAAATCACAGGAGTGAAGCAAACAGCATCAAAAAGATTTCACAAACAAGAACAAGAATTCACAATTGCAAAACATGCAAAGGTAACTCCAACTTCACTGCCCTATACCTTTAATGAACACTTCAACAACCAGTTATGCACCATTACCGAAGCACTGGAAAAAGATGTATAAGAAACATTAGACGTGAAAGCAAAAGTCCTAAAAAACAGGAAAATAAGCAAGTTATTATAAAAGACGGCAAAAAAGCAAAATACTAAACTGTTTGTCTAATAGCAGATGAAACTAACTCAGTTAAACTAGTTCTCTGGGAAAGCATAATTGATAAAATTCAAACAGAGAAAACATATCTTTTCAAGAATTTGAAAGTTGGTATCTTTGATGACATAAAGTACTTAAATACAAATGAACACACTGACCCTCAAGAAATTGAAGATTTACACAATATCAGTCTGACCACACCAGAAATACAAGACAACACAATTGAAGGCCGCTGCATTGGTGTGCACATCAAACGTACAACCTCTTGCATAGTATGCAACATGACCATTAGTGAAGCACAACTTGAAGAGGAAACTATAACTTGTAACAATTGCAACATAACCACTCTCATAATTGTCATTCAATCCATGAAGGACAAAAAGATGCTCAAGTTTACTTGCTTTAATGATGCCATTATCAACTTCCTCAAAACAGCAGACTGTCAGATGTCCTTATCTGATATCCACTAGAAGACTTGAGAAAAATCATGTTGCAAGCAGGGGATAGAAAAATTATAGCAGACAAAGCAACTCAAGTAATTTCACAGTTCCTCCCCTTACGGTAAGGAAACCTCTAACAACTGCAACATAACTACTCTTTTAAGTACTTGAAAAAGAAAATATTATTTGTACAAATTGTTATTAATCAATGCAGGATAAAAACATTCCCAAGTTTAGTTCCCTTAATAATACTATAAGCAGCTTCCCCAAAACAACCGGCTGTCAGTTTTTATCTGAAATGCCATAAGAACAGCCATAAGAACACTTGAAGAAAGTTATGTTGCAGACAGGGGATGAAAACATACAATGTAGCAGACAAAACAACTCAAGTGATTTCGAGGAAACTCTCCTTATATTGATATTAAGATTTACTCCTTAGAAATCAAAAGCGCTGTCACGTTTAGTTCCTTTAATAATACTATAAACAACTTCATCAATTAAGAAACTTCGACAAAATATATTGGAGGGTAGGGATAAGCATTTATGGCAAACAAAACCACACAAATGGGTTAAGAGTACTACCCTCCATTAATATTGTATGCAGTTGTTCCTTAACCGTTGTTGTTAATTTGTATTCCTTTACTATTAATTTATCTCTCTCATGCGAACATGAGTACTTGGGCGATATCCCCTTGTGTTAATGTACTGAAACAATAATTTTATTATCGCCCAAAAGCAACATTAAAAAAAAAAAATACAATTTCAATGCCATCCTTACATTAATGTTCTGAATACCAGGTCAGTTACAACATAGTTAAAGGATACCTTGCAAATTAACAGAGGTTACTTCACTGTTTCACTTTGTGCATTTTAAATATTGTATAGTGTTGAGTTACTTTTAAACAACTTACAAGAACTCACCCACTGATTTTTTTACCTGTTAATTCTAAGAACAATAATTATTACAATCCCCTCTATTTGAGTTCATCAATAAAAATGTTGTTTCCTTGGCACATGGTAGTCTTATTCTTCTTTTACGACTCTTTGAATACCAGTCTTTACGCCCCTAGACAAACCGCCCCCGACATGACCCCCTTGGACTTTTACATGCAAAAAATTTACTTGTATTCTAAAACCTTTCCTATCTCTTCTATATGCTGTTCGGGAGGAGGCTGGGGGGGGGGGGGGGACAGGGGCATTTTGTCTTAAAGGTATAATGCCAAAACTTGTTGTCTCTTGCATAAATTTATTATATCCTATCTGCTGTCGAAGCTGTACTGCTCTTTTACTCTCTCTCTCTCTTACAATGTTTTAATAAATTCCTTCAATGTCCCTACAAAACTACCGGCATCCACAAGCAGTTTTCGACTGCCTGTTATTTAGTATTCTCCTTGAAAACACTTCCCGGAATTGTGCATGGAAACGAGGCCATTGGGAAAGTCCCTTGAAAATGGAAGGTAGAGTGTCGTGGTTAATGTTCATGTTTACAAGTTATTCTGCTGCAGAGAATACGAAGTAGCTGCTACTTAGTCTGCAAACGGTATGGAAGAACCCAAGAACAAATATATTCTTCTTGTTGATCGTGCGGGTAAAATACTTAAGAGAAATCTTTTGGCGCTTGGTCTTCCCCTGGCTATACCAACTCAAGCTCGACGATTATTCCCGTATCTGTATACCTTTTTGGGGGCCTGTCATAAACTACTAAATCAACTGTTGCCTTGATCTTAACACCTGATGCAAAATTGTTGCTTTGTGGGTGAATTGCCCTAGCAGCTAATGAGCAAGTCCACCTAGACATGTATGACTTTGTACATCTACAATTGTACCATTTAGTGCACCTATCGTTGATCCCCTCCCCCCCCCCCGATTTATTTTGTTGATGGAACAAAGACTTACTCAATCTGTAGGGTATAGGGCATAAAATTCACATGAAATATACCCCTCCCCCAGAGGCTAAGAAGCCAGATTGTCAAAACTAAAAAAAATTGTCAAAATGTCAAAAGAAGAATTACTCTGATTCAATCACAAAAGTGCTTTGAATATCCAAACTTTTTTTTTTCAAACTGCTAAAAAATCAGCCGAGATACAATGCAAGTGTAAAAAGTATACTGTAATATATTGCTTTCCTTTGTTTCTCTTGGCAACCTGTATGGAAGACTGGGAGATTCATCTCTAACCAAGAGACTCCTAACCAAGAGACTCTGGAAGAGTTGGCGTGAATGGGTATGGGAGGAGAGGGTGGGTGTGGGGGCAGGGGCAGGGGTGTGGTGGTGAATGGTTTAGAAGGAGGAATGGAAGGCAAATTGGGTATTAGAGTTTGGTGTTGTTGCAAAAATTGGTTTTTGGGCTTGATCCAAAGAGACCTGCCGCAAAAGGAACGAGGCAAAAAGTTACGTAAATTAAAACTACATTGTAGATTCTAACCCCATCATTGAAATATTGATGCAGCAGTTTCAAGTGTCATTCAGAAAAAGGACAGTCAGCAATCTGTTGCTGCAGGCAGCAAGGTGAGAAAATGACTAAATTATATGTATTCATTTTTCTTGCTGTACTGATTACATGTAGTTGTGATAAAATGCTACCAAAATCAGAGGAGAAAAATACAGGGAGTATCCAGTGGGTACACTGTACTTTAAAAAAAAAATTTGATGAACTAAGAGCATAGAACCCATTTTCATGTACATCCAATGCTGTTTAAATGCTAGTATATGGAGGTGAGAGTTGACCCTCCTTACTTTTGGCTTTGTATATATGGTGTATAGATCTAGGATCATGTGTACTTAAGGCATTCGTGGTCGATTGTTGATCAATACCCTTGATTGACAGTGGTGGATCAAGGGGTGGGGTGCAGGGGACCTGGGTCCCCCCCTTTTTGGCTAAAAGAAGGAGAAAAAACAGAAGGAAGAAAAGCCGGCAGGGTAAGCAAAACAAAACTGGGCCCCCCCTTAGCTCAAGGTCTGGATCTGCCACTGATCAATACCCTCAACTGACCCTTGGTCAATACTCAGTTGACACTCCATCAACACCTCAGTTGACACTCGATCAACACTTCATTGACATCTCGGTCGAGAGTCGAACAAATTTTTGATCGATTCATATAAGTCGGTCAACACTCAGCCAACTATCGACCGACTGTTGATTATAATACGTTTGGATAGATTGTCGATTGAGTATCGATCGGGATGTTGATCAAGTATGGATCAAGATGTTCATCGAGGGACCCTTGATTGATACTCGATTGACACTCCATCAACACCTCAGTTGACACTCGATCAACACTCCATCAGCTTCTCGGTCAAGAATGGAACAAGTTTTTGATTGATTCATGTGGGTCAAGTGGGTCGACATTTGGCCAACTATTGACCCACTGTTGATCAAGTATCAATAGAGTGTCCACTGAGTATCAATCAGGATGTTGATCAAGTATGGATTGAGATGTCGATCAAAGGATTGATGGAGAGTATTGATCAACACTCGACTGTGGATGCCTTTAGTACACATGATCCTAGATCTGTAGCCTTTCGATGTCACTTATTATGGGGAGTTGCAACTTCGTGGGATTTCCCTCTTTAATTTCAGGAAGATAAAATAAAATGTACCATTGCAAGGAAAATTATTAGAAATGTTGTAGAACTTTGTGAAAGGAATTAAACATTAAAAGTAATTTCAAACAAATGACGACAATTTTAAAATTCACAGACATGTTTCAGCAGAAACATATGCCTTCATTGTTGTGCTACAATGTGTGCATTGAGCATAAAATATAAATACTGGAAAATGCTAAGGAGTACAATGGTGGGAGTGGCAGGCGCGATGGCCTCATGGTTAGTGCGCTCGTCTCCGGATCGAGCGGTCTGGATTCGAGCCCTGGCTGGGGACATTGTGTTGTGTTCTTGGGCAAGACACTTTACTCTCACAGTGCCTCTCTCCACCCAGGTGTATAAATGGGTACCGGCAAACTTAATGCTGGGGGTAACCCTGCGATGGACTAGCATCCCATCCAGGGGGGAGTAGAAATACTGATGTGAAGTTTATATGAAATAATTCATATATGAACTGCGGTTGTAGATGAAAGTGAAGAATGATCATCACAGTTAATTTTCCAATTTAAGCAATTGGAAAGAAGAAGCCTGAAAAAATCAGGGCTTCAGCAGGATTCGAACCCGTGACCTCTGCGATACCAGTGCGATGCTCTACCAACTGAACTATGAAGCCACACGTTGGGAGCGAGGTCAATTAGTTGAGTTCATGTCTTCCCATGAGTAGTGAAATGATGTGAAGTTTATATGAAATAATTCATATATGAACTGCGGTTGTAGATGAAAGTGAAGAATGCTCATCGCAGGATAAGCTCCGGTCTGATGGGCCACTTGGCTCATATGCAGACTTTACCTTTTTACCTTTTACAATGGTGGGAAGAAGAGAAAAAGAATTACAATAACAACATTTTTCTTTATTGTTAATTTTTTTTGAAAGCAATTGTACAGTTATCTTCCTACTATCCAGACCTGCTATCCAGACCCGCAGGGCCCCTATGGATACCAGCCTCGTTGCTGAATGGGCTACCCTGGTTAAATAAAGTTACTTACTTACTTACTTACTTCTTTTTGTACAAAGAGAGAAACAAAGTAAGTCAGGTCCATCTCTCCTAAAAGCTATGTAATTATAGGTAAACTTTTTATAACATCAAGTTATGTTTGATGTCACTACTTTCAGTCAGACCATTGTTTCTTTAAGGGATTTGTTCCTTTTTTGTTGCGGGGGGGGGCGGGGGGGCATATGGGTAGGGCAGTGGGCTGTTACTAGCTGACAATGCACAGTAGTTGGTACATGTAAATATGCTTTCTTTGTAACTCTGTTGAGATATCAAAATGAGTTCCATTTATGTGCTCAGGGAGGTACATGTACTGCAATTGATGCCTCAGAGTAATATTTTGTATTTGCCACACCACTCTAGGACCTGCAAGCATCATTACAGGAGGCTGCTGCTGATGCTATGAGCCAAAGTGGATTTGTGTATGATGAGCGGACAGGACTGTATTATGACTGGAATACTGGCTATTATTATGACCCAGTAAGTCGAATATACAAAATTGCACTAAACATACATGTCAACCTGTAAGGCTAGTGTACTAACCTTCAAATAGAGACCTCCAGGTTAGAACAAACACTTCATATTTTAAATCAGTGTCTGTCTCTGCCTGGAAGCATATGGGTTACTTTCTGTTAGAGAATTTTGACCGAGGTCAAGATTTTTCCATACGGTCACACCAAGTCATTAATATTCCTTTGATAATCCTGGTCAGTTGGTAAAGTGTCCAGAAGACAAAGGGATTGTTATTTAATCTCTTAATGTTATTATTTTTTTTCAGAATAGTCACCTGTATTATGAGAACACTACGGGAATTTACTACTATTATGATGAAACAAGTGCCACTTACAAGTTTCACTCCAAAATTGACTTATCCAATAATCAAGAAAAAACAGTTAATGATGATAAGGATGATCAGGAGGAAAGGGAGAGTGGTGAAGAATACAGTGAAGTTGAGGAGGAGAATGATAAGGATTTAGAAGGTCTGTAAGTCGATGCTTTGTCAGAAACAAAGATGTCAAAGATGTCAAAAAAGATGTTACTCATGGATCAGTCTGTGACATGAAGTAAACTATTAGCAGAAACATTTGAATTTCAAGTTTGAACTTGCTGGTAACTTCTGCACACCACCTGGACTCTCCACTACTGCTAGGCTCTACCAGATTGTTTTCAATTTGACCAAAAATCCCAGTTTGAATTGAAAATCTAGAAATTTCCAGGGTAAAGAGAACAGCATTTTCCCAAATTTTGGAAAAAGAGAATAACCTCATGAGTACCCTGCAATCAACTTCTTGAAGGGTACCTCACAAGGTCTACATGTTCTTTACGTATACCAAAATAAAATGTTATTTAGTGGTCAAGCTCAAATGATAACAGAAAAGCCAAAGTCATGAATTGATTCATTGCAGAAATGATTGTGCTTTCATCTGGATTATGCATATACAATAATTATTTATGTTATCTGCTTGGTTTTTGTGCCAGCTAAATTAGTATTATTTGTTTTGGTTTAGTTATAGAAGTGCAGTTTCCTTGTATCAGGGCAATAGTAATCAAGGCTTCCAAAATAAAAGTGGGAAGTCTGTTTATTGTCACATACACAGGTGGAACAATTGGCAGGTAAGAGAAGTGATTGACAGCACTTTTGAGAATTGATCTTATTTAGTCAATGATTACGCCCTGTATCAGAATTCAGAAATAAATCTACATGGCAAGCTCAAAATATTGCCCTCTCAGTTCTGTGCTTTGCAGCAAAAGACATGTACATGTACAAATGCTTAGAAATTTTTTCTTCTTCTGAACATGTATAATTTTTAAAATTCTATTTTAGTAGGTTCAAACAGTCATGTTTGTGGTTGAGATTGCTGGGTACTGAGGTTTAGTTTCATTATGCTTGTTTCTTTTTTGTCAAGGTTCATTGACTGTCTTAAGTTTGCAGTCCTGATTGATGGTGTACAGTTCATGTATTTCTTTGGTTGGGTTTTGAACTTCAGAATTCACCAGTCATTTATAAGGGCAACAATTTATCGTATTTACGCAACTAAGTTAGTTCAGAGGGCCCAAATAACTAAAATCAACCAATCAGATTGCTCCATTGCTGGTCCAATATTCTCGTAGTATTGGACCTGGCACTGTTCCAAATGATCTTGCACGACCACTATTGAAGAGTATTTGGTTGTTGTATGGCTTTAACATCTCTGAAAGAACTTGCCTTAAATATAAACGATTCCTTTTCTTTTTCTCCCAACCCTCTTTCGCTTTTGGTTTGTTTAACACCAGATGTGAGTATACACCTCTAGAGTCAGCTCCCAATCAGGACTGCATGCTTTTTGCAGTCTCAGTGATTGTGGCATTTTTCTCTAAACATTTTCAATCTTGTAATACATTTCTTATTAACCAAGCTTGCTTGGGACCATACTGGGAGAATATCGGCCCTTGGCCTTTTTGTACAGACCTCGCTGTGCCCTGCCCATACTGTCATAACCTTGGGCCAATATTCTCCCAGTATGGCCCTCGCGCTTGATTAACAAGACATATTTACCAATAAAATATACATGCAGTAACAATATCGGTAGTTCTGAGAGTAGCTCAGATTACTGTAGACTGTCAAGGAAACACTTCCCTGTTTTTGTTTGCAAAGAGAAAGATATGTCACATGTTATAAGAATCCCTGATGTGGAAGTCAGCAAGGTACTTGACTGTACTTAAGTCACTCCATTATGT
>NC_138157.1:11676020-12018520 GCF_964199315.1 Orbicella franksi
ATAATGGGCTCCGCGTCCTTTTCTTGGAAGCTGTTGTTCGAGAGGTTAAGCTCTAGAATTTCGTTGTTCTCCATTAGCATTTCCGCCATGGCGTAGGCCCCTTGTGTACGTAGATCATTCTGCGAAACGTCCAGCTCGGTGATAAACGGGTTCTCTGTTAGCATCTTGGCGATGTAGATAGCTCCGTCCGCGCCGATGGAATTATCAGCGATGTTCAATGTTAGTACCAGCGTGTTCTGCATCAGTGCAACAGCCACTGCCTCGGCACCCACAGACCCGAGATTGTAATGTTTAAGATTCATTTCGGACTTGCCAAGCTGCCGAAGGAACGGCGTACAAGGTATCAAGCCGAGATTTTTACAAGCCGTGAGGTAATGTCCCCTTCCCTGTCTGTTGTCCTGGTCGGTGTCTTCTGTGAACTCGCTTTCCAAGTCCGTGTCGTATTCGTCATCGCTGCTCTCTGATGCTTTCTCAGTGTGCACGAGTTCTTCTGTCAGAACTTCGGCTTCTGTTTCTAGCGCAGAGTATGGCACCTGCCTGATACAGTCTACCTGGACGGGGTACTTAATTGACATAGCTGTTGAACCTACAAATAAGACGAAGTATTTCCAAATGAATTATCGATTGCGTTGAACTTTTGTGTTTGTTTCTTTTGTTATTGTTATTTTCTCCATTTACATGTATAAATATTTTTACAAAATATCAGTCTATAAGGCAAGGGAACCCAGAGAATGCAATAACGCTTATGTAAAGGACTGCTTTATAGATACTTAAGACCCCGGCAAAAAATAAAAATGCTTTCATTGACACACAATGATTTAAATCTAGAGTAAAAAAAATAGTAAAGCAAAGTTCACTGAACGCGCAAATGCCCACTAAGGAAAGGAAAAAAAGGTACATATAAACACATAAAAAAGTACATATAAGCACACTAAGAGAAGCGAGATATACTGTGGTATAATATAATACGACTACTACTACTTTAATGGCGATACGTTTATTGATTACTGTGATGTCGTTGAATAGTCTTTGTGTAGAGTTTGGAGTTAGGCAACCGTCAAAATGTCAATCAGTCTCATTTTGTTTTTTAACAGGTTTGATTTTGAAACATATTTATCGCTAGGTTGAACTTCACACTTCACTCGAAAACGTCAATCATCTCTGGCTTTCTCTTTGGTATCGTCAAGTGCTTATTTTGAAGTGTGCTTCTTCTAGTGTTAAAGTAACGTGTAGGATTCGAAAGGAGTAAAATCGCTAAAACAACATTAGATGTAATTAGAATAGCCCTTGGTGGAATCGATCGTACATCATTGCATCTTGAATGTCGCACGGCGGATGTAACTCGGCTTTCGGACGAAGAAGCGAACTTGCTTTTGGCGATATCTTCCCTTGAATCGAGATATCAAACGTTTATCGACAGAAAACCTCTGGATTTTGGGCGTCGACTTTCACCAGGAAATCAGGTGTTTGTTTCTGTGAAAGGAATGGCAAAGGATTTACCTGGTGTCGTACGGTTCAAGGGTGAATTACCGTTTTGTCCTGGTACTATGTTTGGAGTTGAACTGACCGTAGGTATCAATTCACCCATGGGTTTCATGTATTTTTCAGCAATTCTTCTTTGATTAATCAATGCTACCAGTATTTTTCAGTTGTTGCCATAATAGTGGTACCAAGTGGATACCCAATCATGGCCATTTTTGTGAAGGAAAATATTACCATAGCAACACCCCCTAATTTTAGCTTTCACTGCTCATAACTCAAAAACGAGTCCAGTGGCTTCATTTAATATCGAATTGTTTTAATAAAACTTTTTGCAAACTTGGAAGAATCATTAAGTATGGAAGGGGTTCAGAGCCACTCTAATTTTGTTTTAAAATTTAAGGTGGCTGTAAAACCGCCCCCACAATTGTTTTTAAACTTAAGTTGAATCTTGATTAATTGTAATTTGTGTGTAGCACACGATGAGGGCAAAAATTGGTATGTGTTGAGTGAAAAGTTACTTAAAGATGTACGTGATGATCCATGAATACCATAAACAGCCGCTTATAAGGCCCCTGCTTATAAGCCCCCCCCCTCCCACCCCTGGTTAAATGCCTATCCAGCTGTAAACCAAAAACTGCTTCTGGTTATTAGCACCCCCCCCCCCAGATATAGTCCCCCCTCTAGCTTTCCTTGTTTTAGGTTCATTTTATTATGTTATTTTAAAGTTTAATTGCCACTGAGTAAATGAAAAACCTTTTTCGATAAACATGCGCAGAGCTCTATAGCTTGTTTTGAGACAGTTTTTTTTTCTAGTTATAAGAGATAAAAGGATGTGTTTATATCAGTGTAAGGCCAATAGTTTTAGGACACTTGTAAGAAAAAACTGTCATGTAACAATAATTGAGAACAGAACAACCTAACACATGGCAACGCGCAGGTAAGAACAAACTTATTACATCATATGAACTCAACCAATTATAAGAGTCCATTGTACAGCATACATTATCATATCTTAACAATAAGCACCCTTGGATGTAAGCCTCTCCATTAATAAGCCCATCTTAAAGTCCTTATGAAGTTGTATAGGTCCAGTTCTTATAAATGGCAGTTTATGGTATTTAAGAAAAAATATGTTAAAAAAAGCTTTGATGTGAATTTTGTTCAGTTTTATTTGTGGAATTGAGAACTGTGGAATTGGGAGTTTTAGCAATGACCACGGCGAAGCTGAGGACTATGCCTTGTGAAAAAAGTATTTATAATTTACCCTTCAATGTTGCAACTGTGTAGATCTGTTCAGTACGCCTATTGGTCTAAAACCTTGTCAGGTTAAATATGTAATGACAGCGTTCAATTCCAGAGAAAGACACAAAAAATTGGCCATTGCAGTACACGTTCTCCAAAGTACGTACGACTTTGTCATTTCACGTTGTTGTTTTGCAGAGGATGGCCGACAAAGAAATGTAAATAGATTCAAAACGCACGTGCAGAACCATTATTCTGCTTATTAATTGTTTGGTGACGTTCTCGTTGGTGTCGCCGTCGTGGTTTCTTAAAACTCCCTATTTCATTTAGCGTAACAACACACGACTGATTTGTTGTCATATGCATACTGACAAAACTTACTACAGAAATAATTGGATGAGGAAGATTTATTTCCTTCGACATTTAAATCAGCCATTTTTAGCAGTCGAATTTCACCAACGACAGTTTGCAGTATTGTTCAGATAGTTGTTTTGCTTTTGAAACATTTCTGCGGCGCCTGTCTGTGAAGAAGTCTCAACAGTTTTTACCATCACGTCTCGGGGTCTCGGTATTTTTCCAAGGAATTCTCAAAGAAAAACGCTTTGCTGGTAAAAAACAATTTTGGCTAGTAACATCTAAGTTGTCACTATCCACCAGGTTAGTCAATTGAAAAATTAGTGTCGAGCCCTGGGTTTTGGTTCTAAAAGATCAAAATTTTCAAAGAAATGTATGAAGTTAACTGAAATTTCCAGAGGGATGCATATTGGGGCTCTTAGAAAAATTCCCTTCCATAGTAGAGGTATGGATATTTTCTAGAAGTACACATTTTGAATTTATTAGCACTTTTTTCACAACTGGGGGGCAAATTGAACAAATGTAAACAGTGAGCTTAAATGTAATTGAGTCAAGTGAAACCTTTTGCTGGAAAATTCAAATTGCATTGATAAATCTCTACTCTCATAAGTATATTTAATTAACAAAGATAATCACAGTTTTGACCAATGTATACGAAGTGCAGGTCATTTTTGTCATTGCAGGATATGGAATAGAAGATAGAAACAAATTCTTTATCTGGTTACCAAGCTAGCACGTGATCAAAATCTGCCTCAATCAATTTCTTTCTAATTTCTGTGCTAAAAATGGCCGTGTTCTGCATGAAAACTCTTGTTTTTTATTTTAACATGGCTTATGTAGTGCATTGAGCCAGCGGTTGACATTATGAGCATGCACACTTATGCGCATTCTGTTCCATGTGCTTCGATTTGCATTAAACCAAATACATGACAGCTTAAAATTTCAGCTATTTGTGTGAACATTTTCCAGTTTCACTATATAAAACCAAACTCAATGCGGATTGCCAATGTACTGAAGCTGTAGAAACTGTATGTGAAAAGAAGATGGGTTTATTACATTAAAACTTGGCAGTGTATAACTTCTTTTCTAGGATAGTTCATGAATTATTAATGAGTTTGAAAACCTGGGTTAGAGTGGAAGTACCCCAGGCCAGCAAAATTTGGGAGTTACTTGCCCAAAGGGCGAGCTCGAACGCAAATTTTTTTCAAGCCTTGCCATGGAATTATTGAAGCTTATGTTTTTCAGAAGTTACCTTTCGGCTTATGGTGGCTCAAAACAGTTTCCAACACTTAGATTTTGATGGGTCGTTATAACCACTCTTTATCACTTGATGCGACAATCATGGTATCAAAAAAAAAACTGCCCAATCATTGGTGAACATGTTGTTATCATTTTCGTGACACAATAGGTTACCATTTCAACAGTATGACCTCCTAAAAACACCCTTAATTACAGCTTTAGGTGCATGTAATTCAAAAACGGGATGGTGAATTTTTTTTTTATATTATCAATTTTTGATAAGCATGATAAGACGCACCTTTTTTAAAAGTTTAAAAAATTCTGTGGGTAGTGTTCAGAGCCACCTTAAATGTTCGAAAATTTAAGGTGGCTCTGAACCCTACCTGCCTATGCTCAGAGAATTTTCTTATACTCACAGTACATTCCTTTACGTGTCTTTATATTAATGTAGGGAATGGTGGCTCACAGTGTACCATTTTCTGCATTAAGCTGTGCAAGTAATAGAATAACTGTCAATTTTTATCTCAGTCATTAGCTAATTTTTACTGGTCATATTGTCAATAGGAATGCAGGATTATAGATGACGTCATTACACACAGATCTTGAGTATTTTGTTTTGCAGAATGTTGAGTGCCGTTAGTTTGTAGTATAGCAATAAATTGCATTTAAAAAGGAGTTTCTTAGAGAGAGATCATTTAAATTGTTTAACATGACTTTAAATTGATGTTGGATTCAACTGTTAGGTGAAAAACAGGTCTGAGTCAAACTTTGATGTGGAACTCGGTGAATGGGATCTGTTTATTTTGTTGTGTGACCTTGGTAATAATTCAGTGGGTTTTTCAAGTATTTGTGAATTGAATAAAGGTTAGTTATAGAAATTCCAGGGTGTAATTTTTGTCTTGCGTGTGGAACAAGATATCTTTCTTCCTAGTAAAACAACTTCACAGCTCTGACTTGTATTTTTCAATGGTTAGTTAATTTGGATATACCCGCTTGTTTACTCTTTGCTTTTATAAAGCACAAGGTAAAGCCACCCAGTTGCTGACTATTCAGTTTTGGTAAATCTGATTGACTGTGTGGATACTACTCAACAGTAACTGAACAGCAAGCTTGTTAGGTTTCCATCAGATGAAACCAATAGGTGACAAGGGAGTAAATTCCTGACCCAACTATTAAGTCCATAGACACAAAGAGTGAGCTGTGTTATTTTTTGAGCAGAACCCTCTCCAAGAAATATTTCCTGTATATTTTATTTAATATCATCAACACTGTACATGTAAGTCTTCATCAATTGGTCCACTTTTAGGATGTCCATTATGGTGTAGTAAAGAAGATACCATGGGTCTGAAAGTGTTTTCTGTGCCATAATAAAGTGAAATGTTAATGTCACAGTAATTAACACCTTCATGTGATTAAGATTTTCACTTCTCTGCTGGGGGTCTTGAGGTGGATTATTAATCTGTTTTGTTTTATTCCTTTAGGAAAATCCAGGGCATGGAACAAATGATGGAACATTCAGGAACACGCGTTACTTTACCTGCCCACCGGACTCTGGTGTCTTTGTTGGACTTGATAAATTAACACCTAGAGAGGATCCTGACTCTGAGTCACCAAAAAGAGATGAAAATGCTCAAGCTAACGTTAAATCAAGACGTGTGGATACAGTTGTGTCATCCTTTCTTAATAGAAAAAGTGAAAAAAAGTCTCCTCAGGAAAGAATTAACCAGGTACTTGAAATTGGTCAAAGAGTTGTCACATTCATTGATGATCATCCAGCCAGAGGAACTGTACGTTATGTTGGCCAAGAGGAAGATGTAAGTGGAAATATGCGGCAGCGTACGATTGTAGGATTGGAAATGGTAGGTAATACACATCAGAATTTATGTACCGAAAACATTTAAATTGCAATTATTAGCTTTTTAGTTGCATCTCATGAAAAAAAAATCTAAATAAGGTTAATCTAATTCATGATAAACCTGTCGGGATTTGCCTGTCATGATATTAGATTCAATCATAATCTGTCAAAGTGTATGTGGTTGAAGGTGGAGCCATGTTGTAGTGGGCATGTGATATAGGTGGATGACTGGAAGCTGGTAATTAAGGTGATTCTGCAGAAATAAAAGTTGCCGAACAATTTTTTTGAAACTTTCCTTGAATTTTCCCTACTAAGCACTGTTTCGAAAAATACAATAAAAAGGATAGGTCACCATGGTCGCTAAAGAGACATGATGGGCCAATTTTACCCCATTTATGCCCAACGACGTGCGTTATTTGGTCAGTTTACGTTACATTTTGCGGTAGATGGAGACAAAGGTTATTGAAGCAAGAGTTGAAAAAGAGCTTCATAGTAGAAAGTCTCGAGGGCATGGAACAATGAAATATATAATTTATGGAAATATCACACAATTCTAAACGACATCGACTTAAAACGTTCCTGGAATCGTTGTTTTCGAGATCATAATTCGCAACCTCAAGTAACGATTTTTTTACACTCTTTTAGCTATATCCGTTTTTAACCCGGAGATTGCGTAAGCAATCTATTAAACAATTAGATTATGAGCTCGAGATTTCTATCGCGTGATAGTTGACGATGGCGCAGCCCGAGTCAACTATCACGCATAGAAATCGAGAGCGGATAATATAATTGTTTTAACATAAATCTAATAGTCGTTCAAAACTTAATATAAATCCTCCTCACAGGTATCTTGAAAACGCAAAGAAGTAGCCGTCATTTTGTTAACAAGCGCACACTGCGCTACTCACTATCTATCACAGAATAGATAGTGAGTAGCGAAGCCAATCAGAGAACAGTATCCATGATAGAACGCTAGTAGGGTTTAAGTTGTGGTGCAGATTATGCAAATGATATGCAAATGATGTCCTTTCATCATCCGTAAAGTTTTTGGAGTAATTCTGCTGACCAGTAGATAAAGCTCCTGAAATTACTGTATTAGTCAATATTGCAGGCACATGTGTCGTTTTACATTTCTAGGTCAAGGTATTACGTGACTGCGATTGTTGCACAAAAAATGGAAACCTTTAAGTGTCATTGTCAGAGAAAACCGGGCAGTACAAAAAGATCGAGGTCGGCCGTTTACATTCACCTTTTCACAGTATGAAAGCTATCCGAAAAGATTAACAACCATGACATTTGCCGAGGTAGGCGTTCGTTTTTCTTCGAGATATCACCACATCTTGATTTTGGCCTCTCAAGCGGTCTTAAATGGCCGAAATTTCGGGCAACTTTAGGTGAGCCTAAAAGATACTTCGTAAAAATTCCAGAAAGTCTTATTTTCGTGAGATATTATTCGTCCCCTTATTAGCTGATTAAAAAATGTTAGAGGTCTTTCGCATTAATTCTACGGTTTTCACGAGGTGCCAAATATCGCCGCCGAATCGTTAATGAGCGTGACCCAAATTTTAGCCATTTTCAGCGAGTCGTTTTTCAAAAGTGCGGCAGTTTATTTCTACAGAAAGACATTTTTGTGATAGTCTTTTGCACTGTTATCAATATCCAGTTTAGTTAAAATTGGTATCTACAGGCAAATCGGAGTAATTGGTCTCCCAAAGTCCAAAAAACATCATTAGTCAGAAATATTTCCCGCCAAATTTTTAGCGAAGATTATCACCTTATACCGACGTCAGTCTGCGATTGTTATCCGTGATTTACTAAAATATTTGCAAAAAATAGTTAGCTGGACCCTAGAATAGAATATTTAAGCTGTGAAATCGTTATTAACCTATGTAAACATTTCAAACTTGCCAAATCCTTACGATTATTTAAGCTAAATTTTCCCGGGAAAATTCTATTTTTAAGGTCAGGCTGCATGGAAAACAAAGTGGATCCTCAGTTCGCTGGTCTTTATTGTTGTTTAGTAGAACAAACTGCAAGTTAATAGTGAGCGAGGCTTTTCCCTGAATTTAATTTTGGGACTTCCGCGAACCCCTTTTTTACATCGATTTTCTCGTTTTCGGAAGGCGTGACGCGTTACAGATACAAAGGTCAGATGACAGGACTTCGAGATGTCGATCTCACCTAAAGGTTTTTCCTTGGTTTTGAAAATATTAGCTGTTCTTTCGGATCAGAAAAATCGCCTAGCATTGCTGGTGGCGGGGCAGTTTTTCTTCAATTATTAGCGTGCAAACAAGATGGTCGAGGAAAGACGTCAGAGGTGGTGTCTATTTGCCGCAACCTAATGTAAACAATAAGGAAAACAGCTCCGTGCTCTCTGGCCCACCAAAGGATCAAAAAGGATAGACGACTGGGATAAACATCTCAATACGTGTAATCGTTGCTAGGGCAGTATTGCCAGCGGAAATCTTTTTTTGCGTTTAATGTTGCCGTTTGTATCATCGCAGGTTAGTATAGCGTCTTGTTTTCCGCCCTGGAACCGTTACTTTCAACAAAAGTAATATAATGTTGCTTCTGTCAATATTGACCACAAAACCCGTTTAATGCAACGAAATTACATTCAAATTTGTATTGATAATTTCTTGTTAATTTTACTGCTGTTGTTTTCAGAGTTCATAAAGAACGAGATCGCAATATGTTTGTGATCCATGAGAACGTAAATTGAATTACATTTTGCACGCGACTAAGTTGCTCTGAAGATTGACATAGTGTTAACGTGGTTCATGAAAAAAAAAAAAAACATATTGCGGAGGCAAATTCATTTTCATTAGCCCTGCCAAAATGCAGTTGTATTCGTGTTAAGGTAAATGGGATGGTAGTTCAAGAATATCTACAAAAACAAGATGGTTCAACCGATCTAAATGTCAAAAATAAACGGAATCATGATTGAATGGATTGTTAAAAAGAAACGATATTTGTCCAGAGGGTAGTTTTTTATCCTTCCTGCCCCATTCAAGGAGAATGCAGAGGTGGAACGAAGTACCATTACATAGTGGCAACGGAGAAGGGACACCACCCCCCCCCCCCCCATCTCACTACCACCCACACCTTGTTGTTTGCAAGGGGGTGGAAGAAAAATCTACTGTCCTAGATGATATTTCAATTTCGTTTTTCATTCAGTTTTCTAACGACTCATTAGATAAAGTTGTTTTTAGTTTTTTCCAATTACATGTAAGTCAGCTTAGTGTTTGGTTTTCATCATTTGGTTTATTTGGATTTTCTTGGGCAACTTGCGAGATTGAAAACTCAGACCTCAGACTCGTAAACTGAGACGCTCGAAGACGAAAACTCAGACCCGAAAAAGTCAGACTCCCTGCTTGTCTCGAAAACTCAGACTCGAAAATTGTAACAACTTTTTTTCACTTCGTGTTTACCGCGGATTACTTAGAGACGTCTTGTTTACTGTTCGTCGATACAATGTCACAGGCAGAATCTGCAGAGAGAAGAAAAAAAATTAGCCTGCGGTGGTACATTCCTCTCCCAGATCACGAAAATAATACCCAGGATTCGTATGGTTTTGCGTTAGCATTATAAGTATAAACCAAGTATATATATCTACACTCTACGGATCCTTATTCTTCGATTAATTCTGCTAAATTCAGCAGATTTTTCCGGGTGTGAGTTTTCGAGACATCTTAAGAGACCTTTGAATCAGCTCCATAGCAAGTTGTCCTAAGTCAATTACGTGCACGAGGTAATATCAAAGGATATGAAACGGAAAACAAGACGGTGTACCAACCTGCGACGATACAAACGACCACAATGAACGTAAGAAAGATTTCCGTTGGCAATCTTGACCTTGTAACGACTACACGTATTGAGATGTTTATTCAGTTTTTTTTGGTTTTTTTTTCACATTCCAACTCTTCTGGCCCATATGATCCTTTCGTAGGCCGGATAGCGGCCTGTACGGGTCCGCAAATGATCCCAGGACCGCAAATGATCCCCATATTGGACCGCAAATGATCCCGATCAAAAAGTAAGGAATGGCATGGATTTATGTCAGAGGAAGAGGAGAACATGTACAAAAATTATGGACTAAAAAATATGTTTTATCATTTTACAAAAAAATATTCCACAGTTGCTGTTTTGTTGTTCGAAGGGTACAGATCGTTTTCACTGTCACGCAATGAAAAAAAAAAAATAATAAATCGAAAACCAACCAATGGAAACAGTTAAGAAATTGTGATTTACGCTACAGAAGATAAATAAATAAGACACTTCTCCAAGTTTTCGGCCTGTGCGTTTCCCTAAACTTCAGATATTCGTCGTAAATGTTTCCCAGAAATTTACAGAGCCCAGTAAGAAAACGCCATGCTGGTGTACAGCCGTGGTACACCAATATGGCGGCCGGAATATAGTGTAAACATCTGGAACTTACTTTGGCTTTCTAGGCGACTCAGTGATTATCAGTACCAAACAAACAAGCATTTACATAAGCACTTTTCTTAATGCTCTAACTTCTAAAAAGGCTCACAATCGTGAGATAAGTATATATTTTTCAACAAACTCGATCGTAGCCTAGTGTCACGCATCCTCCATAACCCTGAAATTCAAAATGCTCTGGTTTCCAAACGAAGCACGCTAATTGTAAACAGATATAGATATACCGCTTCTTATGCCTGATGAGGATAACAACGCGTCACGTGAAGACGATCTATTGAATTAGAAGTCTTACAAAAGCACATACTCGTAAACATTCTCGAAATCCCGGTGGTGATCATCACCAAACATCTATCAAACAGCTAATTGTCAAAACGAAGCGCAAGCCTTGGCCTTGCTTTGTCATGAAGCTGAACTTCATAACTATAGCTTGGAATTTTGGTTTCTTAGAATACTCAAGTAGTCATTTCCGAGGAATTAAAGCCAAAATACGACCAAGGAAAAATTACATAATAAATTTGTTCAAATTTCCAGTGCTACACACTAGGTGTTTTACAGAGTGATGAAGCGTTGTAGGCTTGTGGGTCTACTCAGGTGACAGCATCGTCTGTAATAGTTGCTTCATGGTTAGATTTTAAACGAGTGGCGTTAATGGCTGATAAAATGTGATTTATCTATAACACCGAAATATCAATGTTTAACAAAGGAGGATATGTACCGTATATTGTACTGATCATAATTTTACTAAGAATTGCAAAGAAATGCAAGCCAAGTCGTGTTTTGACTATTCAGTGGTGATATTCGTAGCATCGTAGTTAGCAAAAAAATTTAGTCGTAAGTATGAAAAAAAGAGCAAGTTAGCTTTAACAAAAACATCGGTATTCACGTACGCCAATTCCCTACCCACACCATCCCACCATCCATGCCATACCTTATTTTTTGATCGGGATCATTTGCGGTCCTGGGATCATTTGCGGACCCGTACAGGCCTACGAAATCTGCGTTTCTGTGTTTCATTGTTTACATTCGGCTGCGCCAAATAGACACCACCTCTGACCTCTTTCCTTGACCATCTCGTTTGCACGCTAATAATTGAGGAAAAACTGCCCCGCCACCAGCAATGCTAGGCGATTTTTCTGATCCGAAAGAACAGCTAATATTTTCAAAACCAAAGAAAAACCTTTAGGTAAGATCGACATTTCGAAGTCCTGTCTTCTCACCGTTGAATCTGTAAGGCGTCACGCCTTCCGAAAACGAGAAAATCGATGTAAACAAGGGATTTGCCGAGGTCCCAATATTAAAATTCAGAGAAAAGCCTCGCTCACTAATAACTTGCAGTTTATGCTACTTAACAGCAAAAGAGACCAGCAAACTGAGGATCCACTCTGTTTTTCCATGCAGCCTGACCTTAAAAATAGAATTTTCGCGGGAAAATTTAGCCTAAATAATCGTAAGGATTTGGCAAGTTTGAAATGTTTACATAGGTTAATAACGATTTCACAGCTTAAATATTCTATTCTAGAGTCCAGCTAACTATTTTTGTTGCAAATATTTCAGTAAATCATGGATAACAATCGCAGACTGACGTCGGTATAAGGTGATAATCTTCGCTAAAAATTTGGCGGGAAATATTTCTGACTAATGATGTTTTTTGGACTTTGGGAGACCAATTACTCCGATTTGCCTGTAGATACCAATTTTAACTAAACTGGATATTGATAACAGTGCAAAAGACTATCACAAAAATGTCTTTCTGTAGAAATAAACTGCCGCACTTTTGAAAAACGACTCGCTGAAAATGGCTAAAATTTGAGTCACGCTCATTAACGATTCAGCGGCGATATTTGGCTCCTCGTGAAAACCGTAGAATTAATGCGAAAGACCTCTAATATTTCTCAATCAACTAATAAGGAAACAAATATTATCTCACGAAAATAAGACTTTCTGGAATTTTTACGAAGTATCTTTTAGGCTCACCTAAAGTTGCCCGAAATTTCAGCCATTTTAAACCGCTTGAGAGGCCAAAATCAAGATGTGGTGATATCTCGAAGAAAAACGAACGCCTACCTCGGCAAATTTCATGGTTGTTAATCTTTTCGGATAGCTTTTATACTGTGAAAAGATGAATGTAAACGGCCGACCTCGATCTTTTGGTACTGCCCGCTTTTCTCTGACAATGACTCTTAATCTTTCTTTAATCTTTAATCATTATTTATACACGGTAAAATCATCAGGTAGAGAAAATTACATAATAATGACTAAAAATCCAAATCCTAACATTATATTTACTTACATTAATATGCCACTTAAGGAAAATCCTGGTTTCCATGAATGCCGTGTTTAAAAATTATAGTAAAGAAGGCGTTTAAATTTGTTTAATGAACTAGACTCTCTAATGTTACAGGGTGAGCTGTTCCAAAGGGTAGCGCCGCTGTAACTAAAACTATTTTTCATGTAGTTAGTTCTTGGAAAGGGGACAATAGGTTTGTTTACCGAGTCCCTCAGAGAATAGCTTGATTCATTTCGCTTTATAAATTTACACGTGAGATATTCCGGAACAAGACCGTTTAAAGACTTGAAAACCATTAAGGCGTTCTGAATTTGACGTTGAGATATCAAGTCTTTCCAGCTGAGTTTGTGAAATAAGGAATCGACATCTACGTCATAGTTTGATGAAGTTATAACACGTGCAGCACGGTTCTGTAGTTTTTATAGCTTTTTAGATAATGTTTTGCCACAATTACCCCAGACAAGGCTGCAGTAATCAAAGTGAGGTTGAACTTGTGAGTTGTAAATATTGAGTACGGTGGATTGAGGCACAAATGGCTTAACTCGCTTTATGGCTCCAACAGCGGAAACGATCTTTTTACACTGTTAATTAATGTCTGAATGCCACGTTAACTTTTCATCGATATGTATTCCAAGGGATTTCACAGAGGAAACTTGTTCAATCGGAACATTATCAATGCAAAGTTCGAGTGTATCAGATAGAGTACTTAATCTTTGCCTGCATAAATTCAGTTTTTGTAGCGTTCAAGGTAAGTTTGTTAGACACTAGCCATTTGCTTAGCTTTTCGAGGTCGTGAGATAGATTAGACTGGATCAAATGTAAATCTGAACCAGCATAAGTAATGTGGGTGTCATCAGCATACATTCTAGGTACGCTGAGCGATAAACAGTTAGGCAAATCGTTAATATAAGTTAGAAATAAAAGAGGGCCAAGGATCGTTCCCTGTGGCACACCACATTTAAGAGTGGTGAAGTCAGCGAGATAACCGTTAACTGAGCACCGTTGTGTGCGATTCGTCAAATACGATTTGAACCAATCAAGAGTTTTCCCTTGAATGCCATACCGATTCATTTTAGTTAGTAATATCTCATGATCAATAGTGTCGAATGCCTTTTTTAAGTCGAGGAACACTACCCCATTGACGTAGCCACGATCGATATTAAACGCCCAGCTGTCAGTGGCTTCAAGAAGAGCAGTAACAGTTGAGTGTAAAGACCTGAAACCAGATTGTTGTTTGGAAATGATTTCTTCACTATTTAAGAAGTTGTATAACTGATCGTACACTATCCTCTCGAACATTTTGGCGACTACGGAAATCACTGAAATAGGTCGGTAGTTGTTTAGATCAAATGACTCGCCCTGTTTAAACAACGGAGCCTTTCTGGCACATTTCCAGTCGTCAGGAAATATGCCAGACATCAGGGATTTATTAAACAGGTCGCATAACGGGCCTGAGATAATATCAGCACACTCACGAATCAACCTAGCAGAGATATTATCTAGCCCTGTAGCTTTGGTTTTAGCCAATTTATTTAGATGAGTAAAGACAACACCGGTAGTAGTTGGACGAAAACGAATTTGTTGTAGTTTTCTGGAACAAAGTCTAAATAAACCGACTCCTCATCCGAAGTTAAAGGTATTTCACGGGCTAATCTGGGCCCAATAGTTGAAAAATGTTGGTAAAAGGCGTTGGAAATCTCGTTAGAGTCACAGATAGAGATGTCATTTGCTTTCACTTCCTTTACTATCTGGTTGTTTTGACGACGAGACATGAGGTTATTTATAGTTCTCCAAGTCCTTCGAGCATTCCCTTCGGATTGAATAAAACTATTGTGATAAAAAGATGCCTTAGTGGTTTTCACTTCATTGTTGATTCGATTTCGGAGCTTTCTGTAATTGGCCCAGTCTTGAGAATTTTTTGTTATTACCGCTTTCCTTTTAGCAGCATCGCGACAACGCATACCCTTCTTCGAGGCTGAATTAATCCAGGGTGTTTTGTTCAATTTAGTAGTCTAGTTGGAAGAGGAGCATGTGAGTTAACAATGCGCAAAAAGTTTGTTTTCCAGTTTGACCATACCAAATTTGGATCTTCTGATTCATCGATCGACCAGTTTTGCTGAGCAATTTCATTTCGAAAATTTTCACGATCAAAATTTCGAAAATTTCTGTTAGAGATGGAAGAGTGTCCCTTAGATGGTAAATCAGAAGATAGTTTCCGATAAACATAGACGAGGCTATGATCGCTGATGCCAATATCGGACACTCCGGAACAGCCTATCCTGTCTGTATAATTTGTATAGATCAGGTCAATTAATGTAGATGAGGATTCTGTAACACGCGTTGGTTCATTAATTAGTTGTTTGAGCCATATAAATTCGAAATTTCAAGTAAACGATGAGTGTTTGCATCAGGTGTAGGAGAGGCCAAATTACAGTTTAAGTCACCTAACAAATAGTACCCTAGGTCGAGAGAATCTAAGTTACCTTTAAATGACTCATAACTCAAAAATAGATCGGTTGGAGAACAGGGAGGTCTGTACCACGTCGTTACAAGAAAAGGCTTCAGTTAGAGTTCGGTTTACGAATTTCTACAGTTAAATTTTCAAGATTAATTACGTTTAGATCGGAGCGTACTATGAAAGAATTAGAAGACTTCATGTAAAAGTCTACCCCTCCACAATGTCTATTTCTACCACGACGGATAAATTCGTAGCCTGGTTTATGGAGTTCGGAACTTTTTATGGATTCGTCAAGTTTGGTTTCATTAATTGCCAGAATATCAAATGAAAACTGTGCAAGAAGAACTTTAAGTTCGTCAACATGTTTGGCGAGACTGTTAATGTTCAAACAGGCGATTTTGAAACCACGTTTAGCTGGTAAAGAATTAGACATTGAAGGGACCCGAACTATCTGAATGAACTTCGTTGTCAACTGATTCTGGCAACGTTTGAGAAACTAGAGAATAATCGACATTCATGGCATTTGGAAATCAATTAGATCTCAAAAAATTTACAAACTTCTTTTGCAATACCTCGTTACCTTCCTTGTTGAGGTGCAGTCCACCTTTGTGAAGTCCATTTGAACTGATATTAGCATGGCTAATGATTTTCCAGTTATTTTGTTGGCAAAATTGTTTTAGACGTTTGTTTACCGCTTTGACGGCGTCACTGTAATCATCATTCCTTGCAGTTAGTTCAGATATAACTATTTCAGACTCGGAAGCATTCTCAACCTCTCTGGCCAAGTCGACAATAGCATCTGCCACATCGCTCGGTGTAGATGATTTCAGATCGTTGGTACCCACATGTAGAGAAATTTGATCAGGAGACTTATCAATTGTAGGAACAACATGCGAATGCATGTCGCGAATTGTGGCTCCAGGGAATGGTTTGATAACAACCCGATGACAACAAACTTGTTTCGTTTGTTTTCTGGGTATAGTTCATTTAACATATCTGTTAAAATTCTAATCTTAAATTAACAGTTAACTGCAAATAAGACCGAACATTGGCTTTTGTAATACGCATTGGGAATGTTTTCCTCCTTATAGTAGTGGCAGTTAATTTGTGTTCTATGGAAGTTCAGTGCTAGGGGCTTATTGCCGGTTATCATGTGACGTCATCATTTTCCAAAATTGAAAGTAACCAATCCATCTGAAGTTTTAGTTTGATCAGGTAGAAGACCCTCTAAGAAGCTGACGTTTTACGACGTTTAAGCTCGACAGGGTTCCTCGTTTTGTTATCATAGGGACATTTGAATTTTCAAGTTTTTGCGTTGCGTGACATTAAAGTGGCGAGTAGTTATCGTTCACGTTTTTGCTAACCGAACAGTTCTTGCACTAGAAGTACTATTGCTTTTAACGTGTCGGAACTCTAGAGTAATAATTTTTCGTTTCAGTGGTAAAACTTAATGACAGATGTTTCTGTTACTTTACGGCTGCCATGATGGTGCCCCACGAAAGGGCACCAACATGGCGTCTCCAGACAAAGCTCCATAGATCGTTTTCACGTGACGTCATCAAATTCCAAAATCCAAAACTAAAGAGCCGCGAAAATTTTTATCCTCATAAGGCATAAGGGGATGTAAATTAATATCTGTTTACAACATTTTAGCTCAATAGCGTGCTTGGTTTGGAAACCAGCCCCGTTTGAAGTTCAGAGTTATGGCGGTGCGTGACATACCGCTCCGATCGCGTTTGTGGAAAAATATACACTTATCTAGTGATTTTTAGCCTTTTTAGGAGTTAAAGTGTTAGGAAACGTGCTTTTGTAAATGTTTGTTGGTTCAGTTCAGTTCATCAGTCGCCTAGACAGCCAAAGTAAGTTCCAGATGTTTGCACCATTTTCCGGCCGCCATGTTGGTGGAGCACAGAACTCCACCAACATGGCGGCTCCATACTGGGCTCTGTGAATTTGCGCAAAACGTTTCGACGAATATCTAAAGTTTGGGAAAACGCAGAGACCCAAAACTTGGAGAAGTGTCTTCTCTACCTGTCTCCTATAATATTAAAATTTCTTTCGTTGCATGACAGTGAAAACCATCTCTAAATTTGGGTGAAACACTTTTGCGAAACATAGGCACGCAAGGCGTGCAAGAGTATTTTTTTTGTGTGAACTAAAAGTCTCGGAGATAGAAGCATTCATGAAACTGTTTACAGTAATGATTTCGTTAATTTGACAAGGTTTTTTTGGTTGCGATGTACAGCAAGAAAGAAACTGGGAGTTTATGATGTAAATACGATGTTACATCGGTAATGGTAAGATAACTAAATAGTAAGCCATAAAATGTTTGACTGTACAAACTACAGTAATCTGACACGTCTCCAGATTAATGTAGATACCATCTTATTTTCTAACAGGTAAGTTGATTCGTTCTTTGATACAACCCACACTGTGATTGGTGTGACACGCGCACAGGCATAACTCATTCACCGATCACATAGCCCTTCTAAGAGGAATTTTGCTCAAAAATACTCAAGTTAAGAGAACTTTTCGCATTTCATACGAGTCGTAAGTTTACCCTTTTTACACAACAACAACAACACTACTTCACCGAAAATAGAAAGAAAGAGAAAAAAAAACCACTCTGACACGTTGAAAGTCTTGGTGCCACGCAGTCTTCAAAAAGCATTTGAACAGTTTTCATACTTTTTACCTTTAAAAATATCGGACTGAAAAGAATGTCATAAAGTGCCCATCAAATAAAAATATTAAACTGCTACTGCAGAGACGTACAAACCGTTCAGAAATGAAAGCTTTGTTTTTGTTTAATATCCTGGGAACAATAGCCGATAGCTTGTCAGCTCTAATTGAATTTACTCCCATATAAAAAACAAAAGTGTTAGGTTACCATTTGTAACTAAAGATGGCAAACATCTCGTGGGAACAGGTGGTGACGATTCGTCAGCTCTAATTGAATTTACTCCTTTGTAAAAAACAAAAGTGTCAAATTACCCTTTGTAACTAATAAAATAAAAATATCTCGTTATATTTGCATGCAACAAGAACAAAACAATCGTTACCTGCACTTAATATTGTAAACTTTAGAACTGTTTCATATCCAAATAGTCTCGTCTCCTCTAAAACATGTCCTTAGAACTAGAAGCGACGATTCGTGACGTCTAATTGAATTTACTCCTTGTGAAAAACAAAAGTATCAAGTTACCTTTGTAACAAAAATTTAAAATAACTCGTACCATTTGCATACTACAAACTCATGAACTGTTTCAAAACTCAAGGCTCGTTCATAAATAGCCACCATTACATCGGGCTGGTCGGGCTGGCCTTGGGATCAGAAAAGTGCAAACTCGAGGTGAAAATCTCAAGGTACTCCAAGCCAAATTTGACTACAGAGGTGAAGTTACTGGAAGCTGCTACTGTAAATTTTCGCTCCGAAATTTAATGAAGATCAACAAGAGGCAATCCGCTATACATATCGATGGTACTATCGTGCGGTGGAGGGTTGTGCTCCAGAAATATTGTATTTCGGAAACAGCGAACAGTTTCGTTGAGGCCACCGTAGCATTTGTTGAAAAAGTCTCTAAGAACACCGCGGTCTTGCAAGCTTCCAGCTCTAAAGCTATTGATAACGTCAGATTATATATTTCAACCGCGGGAGTGGAATCCGCCCCGACAAAATTGTGCTCTTGAGGACAAACTCTTCATGTTTAGCAAGTAACAGTGAAGAAGCATAAGTCGCATTGGAAGAAGAATCCCACAGAGCGGGAGCATTAAAATTTTGCCTACAGACAACAATTTTTGGGCCTCCTCAACAACAACAACAACTTCGACATTTGTATGATGAGCTATCATATCGCAAAGTCACACAACAACTCTGGCGAAAAGCTTGAGTTTATTAGACTTTCACCATCAACGGGAGACTGCTGTACTCCAGTCGCCGAACTGTTGCCCTGACTGTCGTCCTGAATTTCTGCATTGTCCCGGTTTGGATTCGTCGATCTTGCAGGCATAATTCTCCGAAATAACTCTCCAGGTTTATAACCGCGCGATTTCATGTTTATAGTTGGCGGGAGTTCGACAGTAATCTGGTCGCCCAAAGTTAGACCCTCCTAGAAGGGTAACGCCACCTCGAACTTTTACATGGCTCAGTTAAATAAACAAAAAGTTGACTTTCCTAGAAAGATAACCCTTGCAAGCGAGCGAAACCGGTAAAAGTAATAGAGGAGAGTAACCCTCATAGAAGGGTAACCGTTACCCTCCCTCTATGTTAACAGGTCCTTTACAGACATTTGTACGACCTTGCATAGCCTGCGAAAGCATCCGGTTTTCGGCTCTTATTTCACGAGCACACTTAGCTCTGACCTGAGTTCGTATTCCAGGATCCGTCTCCTTTTATTTATTTATTATTTTTTTTTTTTTCGTTTTTATCAAGCCACTGGTACTTTTCTTTTCTTGTTTAACCCTTACAAGGTAGCTTGGCCCAATCAAGAATAATTAAATCCATCGGAACAATGCAGTACCTGTGGTGCAGCTGTTCTTCCACGTCATTTAGAATGCTCGGAAAGTCGTTAGAGATTGAGATACAAAAGAACTGAAGTAAGGAGCGATTCACTTGGTTTTCCTCTTTTTTAAAAAAAAAAAAAAAAAAATTAATTAACTGCTGTTGTATCGAGTATTGCCAGAAATCAATTAAGTAACTCGTATAACTAGAATAACCCGTAAGCCACACATGTCCGCAATGCGGACCTATTTTTTTATGAGAAGAGTAAGTCCATTTTACGTAAAGTTTTGCTCGTGTCAATCATCATTCACTGGGAAATCTACAAGTTCGCTCAAAGAGCACTGATTTCCTTCCGAACAGTTGATTTCTTAATTTTTTAACTCAACGAGGATAATTTGCGCACCAAAATTATGCAATAAAAGGTAGAGGTCACCATGCTCGTTAAGAGAAAACGAACATTTATTTCCATGTCGGGCTTAGCTTGAGGGAAATCACTCACGTTGTGTACGTGCACGCGCACATGAGCGCGTGCTAATGACGCGAAAATTGTACGCAGTAGGGATGCGCAATGCAATTCTGAGGAATCACCTTAAACTTGCTAAGGGCACCTTAAACTATGTTTTGAAAACTTGCGCAGACATCATCTGCAAAAATTTTTGTGGCACACAGTAGGAAATGATCACTGCACTTTTTTACCTATATGCAGGATGAGAAATGTGGGAGTGGAACTGGCAAACGGTATGGAAAACAGCTCTTTGTTTGTAAGAGAGATTTTGCAAAGTTTGTTGATATAAAAAATCTTATTCGAGAGGAAGACTTTGATGGAAACCACAAAGAGTCTCCATGTAAAGGAAAGAAAACACCGGAGAAAGAGGATGCTACTCAGGAGCAAATTCGAAAAGATGACTCTTTCGCGAGATCAATGAGTTATTATTACAGATCATCAGGTAAGCCTAGACATTTGTTGGTGTTTTCCTTTATATTAGTAACTCCAGACTAGGTGTCGTGCAATTAGTACAGAATTAGTTCAATTTCTTTGTGTGTGTGTGTGTGTGTGTGTGTGTGTGTGTGTGTGTGTGTGTGTGTGTGTTTTTCCTGTATGATTCAAGGACTTTGAGAATCATCCTGGAAATTAAATATTTGCAAGAAAAAGAAAACGCTTGGAATGTGCCCTGTGGTACATGAAAATTGACATCATTCTGGAAATTTACATTCCCCCGAAAATTCCTCGTGACACATGAAGCTGGTTGAGAATCAGGCAAGCATAGGTGCAGATGTGTGGATGACTCCCTTGACTGCTTCAAAATGCTGGCTTTTAACAATAACACTTTCTTTTATAGTTTTAAGCGTGAAATGAATTTCGTTTGGTCCCATTTAGAATTTGCCTAGGCATAGACATGTACATTTGCAGCTCAAATCAAGGAATGAGGTCAGTAGGGGAATCCCAATGCGGTGGCTCGTTCTGAGTGTTTTAGCTAGAGGTTTCATTCACAACTTTAACCACCAAGTTTTCAACAGTTGAAGTACCGAGTCCAGTTCTGAGGTTATTGAACTTCTTGTAGATGGGATAAAGCTGAGCGAAAAGGACCAACAAGAAGAAAACTTCCAAAGACAATTGAAGGAGATGGAACAACAGCTGAGACAGAAAGACGAACAAGAAGAGTATTTGCACGGACAACTAAGAGAGAGGAAACAACAGCTGAGCGAAAAGGACCAACAAGAAGAAAACTTGCAAAGACAACTAAGAGAGATGGGACAACAGTTGAGAGAGAAAGACGAACAAGAAGAGAATTTACAAAGACGACTAAGAGAGACAGAACAACAGCTGAGAGAGGAAGAGGACCAAAAAGAGAATTTACAGAGACAACTAAGAGAGATGGAACAACAGCTGACAAACTTACAAGACCAATATCGAGATAAATAGGACGAAACGGCTAATTTACAGAGACAAGTTATTACACAAGAACGACAACTAAGGGTAAAAGACCAACAGGTGAATGAATTGGAGATAACTCTTTCAACAGCTCAGCAAACATTGAGTGAACTTCTATGCCGACAGGTCACACCTGATTGGGTCATTTCCCGTGATCAAATTCAGCTGACAGATAAACTCCTTGGTATAGGAGGCTGGGGAAGTGTTGTCGAGGGGAAATACTGTGACTGTTCTGTAGCAGTGAAACAGATCCATGAGATGATTCTTTCTCCACGCAACCGTGCTTTGTTTGAACGAGAAATGGACATTGCTTCAAGATTCCGCCATCCTTGTTTGCTGCAGTTCATTGGAGCAACAAATGGCGAGGGACGTCCTTTGTTTGTAACAGAGCTTATGGAATCAAGTTTACGAACATTGTTAGAGCAGAGATCTCTCTCTACAACAGAAGTCTCCACTATTTCTTTAGATGTGGCTCGAGCATTAAACTACCTTCACCAAAAGAAACCTTCTCCAATTATACACCGTGACATCAGCAGTGCTAATGTGTTACAATGGCGACAGGGTGGCCAATGGCGAGGCAAAGTGTCAGATTATGGAACTGCGAACTTTATGCAACATACCATGACAGTTGGCCCTGGAGCTCCGATTTACATGGCTCCTGAAGCACAAACTTCAAATCAAACAGTCAAGGTTAGTTATGACTTGCTTAAAGTTTGCCATCTCTCAATTAAGTAACATGTTCACATACACATCTATGATAAAAAAAGGTAAAGGAACAAATCGAGTGATTCACGAGATGAATTGCAAAATGAATTAGAATTGCACCAAAATAAAAGAAGATACTTTGACATTAGCGGAAAGTATTTCACAATTTTGTGTTCATGAAATGAATAGAAGACTCTTAATAGCACCCCTGAGATTTTGGGAAGATGGTCTAATGTGGAACTATAACTTTTTCGGTGATCTTGAAGCGAACGTAAAATGCAACAGGTTGAAAACTGAGGGATGTTCCGCCGGGAAATGTGAACCTTCAAATAGGTGTTACCATTGTAGTATGTGTTTTCCACAGATGACTAGCCATCTTTATGGCAGTTAGCAAAAACCTTGCATTATCTGAACAAAAACAACTAGCTTTATTTGCTTACAGTGTTGCGACAGCTTTTGTAAACTAAAACAGTAACGATTATCGTAAACATATAGTAAGGTTATGATATAGCAATCAAGTTACATCGGTTTAATTTGAAAGACGAATATTGCATAGATCAAAGCAAGATGAAATAAATTTTGCTAATTGAATATTAACATAATGATTTGTAGAAGTCTCAGTTAAGTTCGCCATTGGCTTGTAACGAAGATAATTATCTCCTCAGAGCTTTATTATCTAGCTCTCTGCACGCACTGCAGGCCTATGATGCTCCCTCATCATAGGCCTGCAGTGCGTGCAGAGAGCTAGATAATAAAGCTCTGAGGAGATAATATTGTTTGTTTAACGAAGATAATTGTTTATGAGAGTTTGGTACTCTCATAAGAAATGACTATTCAGCATCTTACCTCGCTGCCGTTAGATATCTTCACGTGTTATGGTGTATATAAAAAATAGCCTCCATTTGGCGCGAAAATATGCTCGAATATTTGTCCGCGGACATTATCTGTTCCTCAAAGCTCACAGTTTTCCTCGAGCTACGCTCTCGGAAAACTGTGAGCTTTGAGGAACAGATCAAGTCTAAGGACAAATATCCAGGCAGATTTTCACCCCAAATGGAGGCTGCTGTGTTTATTATCCTTCAAATCTTTTTCACAACACGCGCGGTTTTAAAAAATTGGGGAATATCACTCGGATATTCTCCGGTTTTAGTTGGGGAATATTCAGTCACGTGATGCGTTTAGACCAATCGCGCGTGAGCTGAAATATTTGGTGGATTATAGATTATTTTATAATCGTTGCCGTTAGGTTGATGTGTACAGTTTCGGCGTTCTTCTCTGTGAAATGTACATCCGGGAGGCACCAGATCCTGAAAGGCGTGATCAGCAAATTGCGATGGTCACAAACCGCCTGCTTCGAGCCCTCATACGGAGATGTCTGCAATCAGATCCTGAGGCCAGGCCAATTATGGAAGAGATTATTAAAGAACTTGAAGAACCAGCGTAATGACATGTCATTGCTACATTGTTGTGCTCAAACTGCATGTAAGTTTGATTATGCTAGTCCAGTATATATTGTTGGAGCGAGGTTTCTCCAGCAGCTTACACAATGGTAGTGTTTTCAAATAACTGTACAGTGGTGAATTTAACGATTTTTTTTTAGTTTAGGAAAATGACGATTACGTGTAAGGATGTTATCAGGATAGTCTAGAATATTTTTAACAAAGATCTTGGTAGCATTTATTGCAGATACCATATTCCTTTTAACGTGTTTTTTAAAAAAGTAGCGAATGAGTTAGCAGGATCTCCAGTTGGCTGGACATGTGAACAACTGCTTTGGTGACTTTGTGACGATGACGTTGTGTAAGATGGCTCCAGGACGGAGTTATAAGGCAAGGATTTATGAAAAGGAATTAAAGATATCATCAAGAAAATGATTAACACAAAGGTTAATTGTCCCCGCAGGATTCTGTTGATAAAACAACTTTATAACAGGTGCTAACAGATTTTAACAGTTTTGATCGTGTGACCACACGCCCATATAAAGCTGTGAATTACAATTTTTCCAAACCGCTCTTGATAAATCGATGGATAATCTTATGATACATTTGATTTATCGCATTTCTGTAACGTTTTCCGAACCTTATTAAAGTGCCCATAATGTCAAATTTTTTTTCCCTCATCTAATTCTACATTTCACGTAATGAACTTCTGCGAAAATTTTTTTCGATTTGGATAAAGCGCAATTTTTTTATAAGTTTTTAAAGACGTTCAAATTTGCGCCATTTTGGTCCACCATTCGCACCAGTCTTCCTCGGTTTGAAGTAAGTCGTGACGTAGGTTCAGAGATTTGGGTCGTGACTTATCTGACATGAAAAAAAGTGGAAATTTTGCTTCAGAGTTGTCTACATTTACTTTAAAATGCCGGAAAGGTGCGTTGCCGCTCTTTGTAACAACGTTAATGATCCGGAAAACAGCAGTCTTCATCGTAGGTTCCTGAACCAACGTCACAGGCATCAGTCACGTAACCATTTTGAGCGCGTTATTGTTGTGATCAGCGGCAGGTGTCGACCGCAAGAAAAGCAGAATTTTGAACTTTGGAAAGATCCGTAAAAAAATTGCGTTTTATCCAAATCGAAAATTTTTTTCGCAGAAGTTCATTAGGTGAAATGTAGAATTAGATGGGCGAAAAAGAAATTTTGACATTATGGGCACTCTAAGCTTACGTTCTTATCCAGCTCCTATCCAGCAGAAGATATAGAAGATATTTCCAGTCATTTGCATGTGTTAACGTATTGGAAGTGACTAGCTTATACGAAGGTAATGGACTTGAAAGTTAGTAATTTTCCATTTAAGTAATTAGAATACTATAATTATAATTATAGACAATTGGATTGAATACTTTTTTTTAACTCTTCCAGGATTTAATCCTTTTCATTAGCCTACAATAAAGAAGGCGATAATTTGCCTTTTTTTTATATATTTATGTATACTTGTACGGGGGAAAGTTTTTTAATTGGTACCTATGAAAGGCCAAAAATCGATGTTTACTGCATGAAAATGGGCGTTTTTATCCTCTAGTTATACCAAAAAAGGTAGATCATTTTAGGCAGTTGTAAAGGTAGTGTGGACTGTAGAAGTCCACAAAGAGAATTTTATAAAGCATTATATAATAATCAAATCAATGCGCGCGCTCTGATTGGTCAATCAGCTATGGTTTATTGTGCCAGTAAACTCAATAGACCACATGTTTTTATGGTTTATAGGCTGATAAACCACTTGGAGTGTTGGAAGAACACTCGAGAAATTCGTAAATCACGAACCGCAGGCGAGTGATTTACGAATTTTTCTCGTGTTCTTCCAACATCCCGTGTGGTTTATCAGCTTATAAACCATAAAACTCCTGGTCTATTGCCTAATTAAAACAGGGGCGTAGCGTCCATATACGCACGTGCGCCCGTGCGTACAGTTGAAATCTGGAAAAAAAAAGTTTTATTCCCTTATAGCATTTGTCAAAGTTACGACAAAATAGGACAGATTTTTAAATTTCGAATTATACTGGCCTGTGTGTTTGTTTTCCCAGTACCTTTTAATTAATCCATAAACGACAAGAAACGTTATTTGGCTTCCTAGACTTGTTCACTCTCTAGTTGTTTTAGGAAGCCAACACCCTTTTAGCTTTAATTCTATATTCCAGCGAAACTTGCTGAGCTAACAGAAAGAACAGTTAATGATATCTACTGCTACTTCGGCAGTGACATGGACATCTCTAAGGGCGAATTCAAATCCGAGGTCAAAAGATGGAGGCAAAAGTGGAGTGGAATGGATGGTAATGTGAAGCCAAAGACTTTGATTGCGACTCTTGATCATGACAACCCTCAATTCTATCCCGGAGTTTATGTTGCTGTGACAACATTGTTGACGTACCTGTATCAACTTGCACTGCAATCTCGTTCCTAGTCTCCGTTCCCCTTGACCAGCGGTCGGAAACGAGAGCTCTAGAAGCAACCATTTCAGGCGTGCGCCATAGATGCAGACTGCGCAGTGAAACCGGATGGGCAGAAGTCGGTTATTTCAAAATGGTTGCTCCCAGAGCTCTTGTTTTCCGACCGCTGGTCAAGGGGAACGGAGACTCTGGGAATGAGATTGCTTGCACTGCTGAGCGTAGTTTCAGCAGTATGAAGAGATCGAAAACGCCCTTACGAAGTACCATGGCAGTGGGAGATTGAGCTCTTTAGCAAGTTTGCACATTTCCAAGCACAAGGCCGTTGACATTGATGATGTTATAACAGAGTTCGCCCGTCTAAAGAGTGCACGTCTTGCCCTGTTTTTATCATTGTCTTACCCCATTTTTTGTTGTAGGTTACCGAAAACTCTAAAGATGGGTAAAATAAACAACCAACTACGGCATTTTCCGTCGCATTTATTTATAAAAAATTTCCGCGGAAATAGTTGGAAATGGCATTTCCGAGACCCTAAATTTCAAAATTTTCTGGGGGAGCATGCCCCCAGACCCCCCTAGTATTTGCGCGCTGTGCGTACACCTTCAAAATCTCACGCTACGCCCCTGTAAAACAAGTTATTATTGCGCACAATAGCTTTAACCAGGCACAGATGTTTCGTGCGAAGAGTAAGGAATCTCTCAATATTTAACAATTATTCGCCGAAGGCGAAGTGAACATTGGTGAATATTCACCGAGACGAAGTCGAGATGAATATTCCTCAATGTTCACCGAGCCTGAGGCAAATAATTGTTTTAGTATAATTTTCAGAGGTGAAACGCAGAATAACGACTAAAACAGACTGTTCTTTGCCATACACGCATGCAGCCGTAGTTTTAATAATACGCTTACATGTAAGCTTTGACATCGATTGTGAATCAATTTACATATCAAGTTCGGCAGTAAAACAAACAAGCGGAACACTACGAAAATCAAATTCATCCCGTACCTTTGTTTTATCGTTGTTGACCTTATTCACAGCTGTCATCGTCTAAAAAATAGTAGCCTTAGTTTGAAGAAAAATAAATTTCGGTCAATCGATCTGACCTGTTGGCGATCAACGTAACCACTGCGTTTGCGATTCTTAAATTCCTTAAATACGAGTTCTTGAAATGAGTTTTGGTCCAAGGGCGACAGCAGTCATTTTGAAAATTCTCCAACCTTCCAAATATCCTCAGTGGACTTAGCGTGATGTCTTTCGAATAAATAACAATTTGATTCAGCAACTGTCCGTCATGTTTACTTGCCGAGATGGCGAATGTGGCGAGCTTAGTAACTAGGCCTCGAAAATGTTATATTCACCGCCTGGAGCGGTGAATATAGCGTCATATAAGGAATCGTTCGACCAATCAGATTGCTGGAAACTCTTTGTTCAGCTCTGAAATTATACTAATTAGGATTATTAGAATTGGTAAACAATTTACTGAAATATATTTTCCCAGACTTCGTCAGTCGGAGAATATAATGAACACTTTTTTTGTGATGACAGTATATCTAATCAATATAGTTAGTGAAGTTGCATTATATTCATTTTTTGATAGGGATTTTTTTGTAGAATGTATATATTGTTTTATATATATATTTTTTTTACATTTTTGGCATGTTGTCTGTATAGTATTGCGAAAACAGCCGATCCCAGATTTCGAAGTCTTGTAATATTTACTTGTTGATAGCTTAGTAAGGAACCACCTGCTGTTCTAAGCAGTTGTTTTATTTCTGAAGAATGTTCGCACATTTTTCACCAGGGTACTTTTCAATTTAGAACGATCTTTAGTAGCATACCCACAAAATCATTTTGTTCCTGGTACCTGAGAATCGTGCTATCGACATTTTCAGATATCGTAGGCCTTGTTTTACAACAAGGAAGCCTTAATAGGATTTTTCCTGAAGAGAACGGCTCGTGAAAAGTTGAGTGAAGTAGTCGCCTGTACATAGACTACATAAGCATTTTGCTGCCTAGCCAATCCTGTATGTAATGGATCTCAGCCACTTACTGTTCTAGAACACTCTAAAAAGTAACTCTTGAAGTATCACCAGTGTGGTCTGCGCACATGCACTTTATTAGTGTCGCTATCAGTGTTACCAATATTTCTCGTTTCAAAGAAATGTGAGATTCGTTGAAATCATGTAATCTGACACTAACAAAACACTAAGTGGGTTTAAGAAAGTAGGATCAATGAAAAAATTGGAACAATTGAAAGGTTGTTTCAAACAAACAAAACCTGTTGTAGCCTGCGTAGCTGACGGTTTAGTTAGTTGGTTGGGCTAGAGGACCGAAAAGAGCGTGATCCATAAAAACGAGCGGCAAAGCCGCGAGTGGCCTGGGGAAAATGAATCTTTTTGGCGGCTTCACCGGTTGCTCGCGCGCCCTATCCCCAACTAAACCACTAGCTACGTAGGCTAAACCTGATAGTGCTTCTTTCGAACGTTTGTTCCTGTATTTAGGCCACGAGAATCCTGATGATAATTGTAAGGGAAGTCAAAGCATGCTGGCTAAGCACTGTGTGTGCAGTTTAGCTGGTTAATATTTTGCGTGCGAATGTCTAGTTCTTTTCTGTTCCTCAGTGTGCAGCATTGTAGTCTACTGTGAAGCCGTTACTTGGGTTGTTCCTTCACGCTTAGGAGGAACCGTTACCTGACGACAATAGTAGTGATAACGACTGCCAACTAACAAAGAGTAGCGTTTCTTTCAAATGCACTTTTGTAATTTCAAGGTCGTGTGGAAAGGTTTCAATTCGTGCTCTTGATTATTAAATAGCTTATTGAGTATTAATGCATATTACGTTTACCAGGTCTAGAACTTATAGTACGTGCGCCATGTTGGTGGCCAGACAGGCATGCTAACGAGGACTCTGAGGAATCTTAAGGGAGTCATGACTAAATCCAGGGGAGCGTTAAATTATTGAAACCCTATACTAGTAAATCCCTGAAGAATGGCTCTAGTCTTGGTTTATCTGTCACTCTGACGCAAGAGCCAATAGACCATATTCGTATTCTCAGTATCGGATTGGAACTAGCGTTCATGCGGGGAAATAAAAGAAGAGATCAATGTCATTTGCATTTGAAAAGACTCCCAGCATTAGCCTCAGTTGCAAGCTAGTTCCAGTCCAATACCGAGAATACGAATATGGTGCGATGCAACAGATGGTCCTTGTTATGACGTCAGTAAATACGAAGTTTTCAAGTCAAACTTGGCTTCGTGTAAATTAATATTCCAAAGCCAAATACGTCGTCATTATGGCTGTGTAGCTTAAAATTGTAAATTGCAAAGCAAAACGAAAATTGTGTATCAGTTTTATGACCTTTTCGTTCGACTCTTGAGTCTCTGCCCGTAGCCTCCGGGGATTTGCGAGTTTTTTTTTTTCTTGGAAAAAATGTTACAAATGTCCCACGGTGGCACATTACAAATCCTCATGGTGGAGTTTTGGGAAGACTGCAAATACGCGACTGAAGGCCACGAAGGGTCAATTTGTGATAAGTGAATAAAGATGCTGGAGTTTGTTTTTTAAGTTCGGTAATGAAATGTGAAAAGTGAACTGATCAACATGATACGAACGTGGGACAAAGAATTTCTTTGTCCCACGCTTCGGGTCATGTTGATCAGTTCACTTTTCGCAGGGTCAATTTTTTTTTCTGTAATGATCGATGATGCATGGAAGCAGTAATTGGTCACAAATAAATAGCCGATTGTTTTTTTTTTTCTCGGCCGCCTGGTTTTTCGACCGCCCTCACTGACAGCCTTAGGAACAGGCTAACAAAGAAATGGATTGCAACCATTGTCCTGGGTTTTGGAAGCAATGCACGTCCGGAAAGTAACAAAAATTAACAAATAATACAACTACTGGTATTCCAATTCGTTGGGGACTTCAAGCTCATATTTGTGTGTTTGACCACCTGACACCACAAGTGATAAGCTGCAATTAGTAAGTGCGTTTCCAGAGTCCGATCTCTGGATCTAACATGTTTTAATTTGCATTGAAGGCTACCAGGAAATTTTAAAGTAAACAATGAAGAAGCAAGTATTTCAAAAACTGAAAGATAAAATTCTGAAAATTGCCTCTGACATGCCCCACGCCCGGACTGTCTTATTAAAAAATGCTAAATGCTAATAGTTACTAAATGCTCGGCAAATGCCCGTGGGGAAGGGCGGGTTTGGAATTGACATAGCCTTGAACATCCGCCTTTTTACCATTTATATAGTTAGACAGAATCCCATACCTTAAATTTCCAAGCGCTACAGCTAGTACAGAGAACCAGGCGGCCACGGTACAGGCATTCCGTTAGATTCTTTTTATATCTCTTATATGCGTCGCGGTTATATTTGTTCGAAAGTCTTGTTTTTCCATCCGTGGGTTCACGATTTGATCATGATGAGGCCCTGTAAGGGGTAAATTCCGACAAGCGACATGGACTTGAAACGGCGACATGAGAGCTATGAATTGGCGACGAACGACAGACTACTCCAGCGAAATAGGGAAAGCGACAACAATGGCAAGATAGACCGACAACGAATTTCGGAACTGAGAATACAGTGATTGTTGTAAACGTCTGAGTCGAAGTGAAGATGCATTTCCAGAGTTTTAAATGTGTTTTCCTCTCTCACGCGCGATGTCGACGGGTCGTGAAACCCAAGCCTTCTTATATATGCTAAAACGTCCACGTCGAATAAATCGATTCCGTCATTGCTGAGAATGTTTTCTCACTCTCAGCTGAGTGAGCAGTGTCCTAAAACGCCTAAAGACACGCTTACGGAAAAAGGAAAGAGATCTTCAAAAGTCGGCTTCATATTTTTATTAGTGGGCCACCAGTAAAAGAATATGAAGCTGTATTATCAACTAGGGAAAGAGAGACAGGAGAAAGCTGCCAAGGTCTTCACAGTAACCAAATTCAAAGGAAGATTATAGATAAGAGAGATTATCTGATTGAGGCCGTTGAGATTTTGAGTTAAGAACGGTTGTTAAACATAAACATGGTAAAAATAGTCATAGGTTCGATTGTACTTTAGGTCCAAATACGCACTGGTAAAAGGCTGAAATTAGCAATTCCAAGCGTCTAAATTTCAAAATTTCCCGGGGGAGCATGCCCCCACATCCCCTAGGAGGTTAGCAACTTCAGCGCTCGAAAGCATGCCCAAGCCCTTAGAGAGTATGCCCCCAATATGCCCCCCAGCATGCCCCCAGCCCCTTAGAAAATTTTGAAAAATTGAAGTAGCTAAGAAGTCTTTTCCTTCATTCTGAGTCGAAATGTGATGCGTTAAAAATAACCATGAAGTAATCGTTAAACCCACCGACCAGAGAAATGCTGGCTCTGCATAAGAATTCCTACTGCTGAAAAGTGTTCGAAGCAAGTGCAAAGCATACAAGGAGTAAATTATATCCAAAGAAATACTTAATTATAATTTTATATGTACTTGACTAAAACAGCAAGGAACCTTCAATGCGTGAGAAATCATAGTTTCAACGTGAGAACGCAAGATTGAATTCGTTTGCGTGAGCCTCATGCTCAATGCGTGAGACTTGAGAGCACTGTGTCGGTTTTTTTTAATAAACAAAGGTATTACGATGTGTTATACATTTAGCTTCGTTTTAATCGAACAAGGTCAAATTTCCCGTCACAATTCCTCTGAGACGAAATTCCGACAGGCGACATAGGAATCTTGCGAAATGCCGACATGGCTGGTGGCGAATTTCAGACAGGGGACATGGGTACCCCCCCCCCTAACAGGGCCTCCATGATGGTCTCTCGATCGTCTTACACTTTCAAGGGTTAATTAGCCAAGTCCGGGACATGGGTCCAAACTTGGAGGCAAACGTTTAGAAAATGAAACGGCAAAATAATCTTACGCATGTGACGGGAAAAGCGAAAATGTTGGTGATGCTGTAGAAAACAAATTCTCTCTTTACTGGATTGTACTGTACGATCCCATGCTAGCCCAGAGGATGCTGATTTGTTGTTGCTGTTAAGTTTTCACAGATGTGACCTAAGAATAGCAAATATCCTGCTCTTGAATCATCTGAAACATGCGAGATTTCCCGTGATCATGACATAGGAATATTTTTAAAAATAGCTGCATACGTCATTGAAAACATTTCCCAGAATTGCGCATGGAAACGAGGCCATTGGGAAAGTCCCTTGAAAATGCAAGGTAGAGTGTCGTGGTTAATGTCCATGTATACAAGTTATTCTGCTGCAGAAAACACGAAGTAGTTGCTACTTAGTCTGCAAACGGTATGGAAGAACCCAAGAACAAATATATTCTTCTTGTTGATCGTGTGGGTTACACATTTGACAGAAATCTTTTGGTGCTTGGTCTTGCCATGAAGGCTACGCCAACTCAAGTTCTACGAGGGGAGTTATTCGAGGCTCTTCCTGAAGCTGAACAACCGTCAGATTTTCATAGAATAGCCCTTGTTGGAATTGAACGTAAATCATTGCGTCTTGAATGTCCTACGGCGGACTTAACTCGGCTTTCGGACGAAGAAGCGAACTTGCTTTTGGCGATTTCTTCCTTACAAGAGAGATGTAGAACGTCTTTTACTTGCGAACGTCTGGATTTTGGGCGAAGACTCTCACCAGGACATCGGGTGTTTGTGTCGTTGAAAGGATCTAAACAGGATTTACCTGGTGTCGTATGGTACAAGGGTGAATTACCGTCTTGTGCTGGTACTATGTTTGGAGTTGAACTGACCGTAAGTATCAGTTAATTCACCCATAAAGGGTTTGATGTATTTTTCAGCAATTCTTCTTTGATAAATCAATGCTACCAGTATTTTTCAGTTGTTGCCATAATAATAGTACAAAATGAATTCCTTATCATGGCCGTTTTGTGAAAGAAAATATTACCATAGCAACAGCCCCTAATTTTAGCAGAAGGTGCTCTTAATTCATAAACGAGTCCAGTGGCTTCAGTTAATATCCAATTTTATTATATGACTGTGTCTCACAAGGACTGGGAACTACTGAATTCACGAATTTGATTGGCTGAAATGGATATTGACTGCGATCTAGATTTTCCCATCTAGACTGGCATCTGGACCAGTTTCATTTTGCGTTGAAAAAGTAGCAAACTAAAATACAAAAATGTTTACCGTTTTCTTTTATTTTCTTCTCAATCATTTATGGAAGTGCCAAAAAGCCTGATGACAAAAAAAAAGTAAAGAGGTCAAGCAAATTTCGGCAGGCTTAAGTTAAGCTCATCGCTGTTCGCAGTGATCCATCTACTTACGCGTCCTGCGTCTCAGACTCATAATTTTCCTAAAAGACGCACAAATTTAGTCCCAGATGCGTCCCATTGGACGCAAAAAAATTACCTTCTCTCCATTACAATCATGACTTGAATACTTTTCTTCGCTATTTATGAAAAATTTCAAAATATGTTTCAAAGTAAGCAGCGCATGATCGTAAAGCGAACGCCATTACGTTCTGGTCATTACAGTCTCAAATTTCATGATCAGCGTTATTTTACAGAAGTGTATGGTTTTTGATTCCATACACATGCTTTTTGTCTCTTCCTGCTTGCTTTCGTAAGGTGGGCATTGTTATTCCAATTATATGCGACCGAAGAAAAAACTTAAGCCCCTGTCATTTGCAAAACGGCCCAAAGCAAGTAAATATCAAGAACAAGAAGCAGCAACTGCAATAGAGAAGGATGATGCGAAAGCAAATGAAGACAATGAAGAATCAGCACAAGCAAAATCTGCAAAATCTAAGAAATGACGATTTTTTGAGCTGAGGCTCAAAACATATTCGTGGCTGGTCTATGAGAAAAATGGAAATTATATATATTGTTAAGTCTGCTCGGAGGCTAGGACATCAAACGGGATGAGTTAAGAAGCTTTCAAACACCACTCTAAATCGGCATGCTGGTCTCCTCGAACACAAGATGGCCCTCCAAGGTAAAAAAAGTAACTAATAAGATACAAAGCTCATTTAATTGTATGTGTTATTCATAGGTACAACTCATATAATGATGAGTGTGGGACTCACACTCCTGTGTGTGGGACTCACAGGTTTTTGGCTGTGTGAGTCCCTGGACTCACTACTGCCTTTTTCTAGATGGATCACTGCATTCTCTAGCAAAGCAGTTATATTAAACGAATTAAAGTTTTCTTCTTTGCCATATAATAAACATCTTATTAACCGAGCTAAGTCAGTCTGTATGGGAGAATCTTGACCTCGGTCGTGAGTACAGACCTTACTACGTTCGGTCTGTACTCATGACCTCGGTCAAGATTCTCCCATACAGACCTCCTGCTCGGTTAATAAGAGCTAAGTTTTAATACAACTTTTGCAAAAATAATTAACGATGGGAGGAGGTTCAGAACCAAGGTGCTCTAAAATGGGCAATGCCAAAGCATGGAATTCAGAAATTATCCGGAATCTGGAATCCAGCGTCCGGAATCTGGAATTATTGAAATTGAAAATGACGACAGAAAAAAATGAACTTCAGCACTGTCCAATAAGTAAATATAGGAAAAAGGAAATGTTATTGTTGCTGTTGTCAATCCTCTTTGTTTTCAGCTTCACCCACAAACTAAAAACATATTAACTAGTTTTGAACAACCCCCTAGCTATACATGTGGCCTGGTTGTGCAAAAGGTGGATAACGCAATTTACTAGATGAATCATTGTCCAGTCAGGGTTAGTGATGTTTTGGATGGAGAGAGTTAGCCATCCATTTTTATGTCATCATTCTCCACCTCGATAAACTAAATCGATAAACTATCACTTATCAAGATGGCAAGTTGGATATTCAATCGACCCCAATAACTTGAACCTCTGCTAACTCGAACTGTTCTTTTGTTTCCATTCAGAGTTTGAGTTACCTGCAGGGTTCTACTGGATTCCGGATTCCGGATTCCGGATTCTGGATTCTGGATTGCGTATTTAAGGATTGCCCCTCTAAAACCGCCCGTACAATTGTTTTTAAACTTGAGTTGAATCTTGATTAATTACGCGCAATGCCAGCTGAGATCATGAGGCCTCATCAAATTTAAGTGTTGGTCAGGTTTCTTTCTTTTCTTCTTCGTGGTGTCGTATGCATGGTCTTTGTGTTTGTTTGGCATGGAAGAATGTGAAGTTGAAATCATGTCAGGGAGAAAGTAACCATAAATTTGCATCAAAAGCTCCCATTGCCTCAAGATTTTACCAAGAGCATGCTCAATAGTTGTCCTAACCATCACTTTCCTATGGCGCGTTTTCAGGGTCAAAATTAAAAACTAACTTTTCCGCCTTTTCTTACTTGCTAAATAAAATGTCACTCATTTCCTGACTTTGAAATTAAACAGTGCACATCTCTTTCGACCTCTGAAACAATACATTCTGCATTTCCTGAATACTAAAATTATAACATCTGGCATATTTTGGCCTTTGAACAATAATTATTATCCGTGTTTCCTGACTTCTCTCAAATTTTAAGTCTGGCATGTTCTGACTTTCAATGTAATAAATTACCAAATGTTGTATCACTTAGTTTAAACATCTTGACTAAACATCCCATACTGACACTTTAGTTCATAATGAAACCCTGCTGCTGAGCCGACATTCTGATTTGCAAAATTTGTAAATGTGCATGTTCTGACTTCTCAATTCTACCAGGCGTCTTCTCCGCACAGGCCTGGGTCCTACAATATTATATATAGCATGTGACTCCAAGTTTCGCTCCTACGTTCGTCTGACAACACTAAGATCACCGCGAGGTCTAACTTAAATATGTCAGATTCCCTGCAAAATATCTTGAGAGAAGCGGCGGATCGTCTGTTTCAGATGGCTGAACATTTGGAAAGAGTAGCTTCCCTGTCATCAGCAAATTCTGCAGCTTCAAGTTTGCCTGCGACAAGCTCTGTTGTTGCTGCTGCAAAGGGCAATTTAATTTGAAATATTTCGTCCACAAACAGTGCGCCCCCTATCGCTTCGTCCGCTGCTTCAGAGCACGCCAGGTTATTCAGTTTGGATACAGGCCTCCAGTTGCAGGCAATGTCAGAAGCCATGGTACCAGTGCCAGAGGTAGAGCTAGAGGTCGATCAAACTCTAGCGCCCCGTACCATCTCCACCACCGAGGCCTCACGTGGAGCAGATCATTTGTTTGCTTGGCTTACAGCAACCAAACACATCCACCTACACCAAGCCAACAGGTTGTGTTAGTGCTGAACAACCTGGGAGAGAAGTGCACAGAATTCCCTCGCGATGGCAACAGGGCTCAAGTACATGAAGCCATCATCAGTACATTTCCATTCCTGGCAAGCGCCTACCAGCTTCTCCGGAATTCCGAGGGTCGTGGAAAAGAGTTGTTAAAAATACCGATGCCAGCAAGTGGCTTCTCTGTTGACTACCAGTCCAGCCCTAAGATATACAGGAAGTCTTGTGTATCCATCAACTCCACCATGCACTACAATCCTCCATCTGAAATTGAAAAATAAGTGAGTCCATACTTTGCTGTCTTTTCATGGATTCACTACCAACAACTAGTCTCCTTCATAGCCGATTTTTGGGTGTCACGCAACACTTCTTTGGAGAGAGCGTTGCATGACATCAAAAAAACACGGCTGCAAAGGTGACTAACCAACAACCACCTGTATTAAAAAGTAGGTGCAATAAATTTTATGTATAATCAATTACGAATAAGGTTCACCTGATCAATTTATGATTCCCGTCTATGTGCCCACTAACACAGTACACAGCTCTTGGTGTAAGGGATAGCCATCTCATTGCAACTCCCTCCAGATCCGTTCTTTGCATGCATTCTTGGACTCTCAGCTGGGGCACATTTGCATTGTGCAACACTTGCTGGGATTGGACCCTCTGATATCCCACATTTGGAAAATCCCTATGAATGGATCTTACAATGTTATCAAGGTCATCATCACTAATGGCTGTCCTCCAGTCGGTAATGGAGATATCGTACTCCCGCATACGTCTTTTCATGGTACTCTCACAAACACCAAGGGCTCTGGGCATGTCGGGTATGGTGATTTCATAATCGACAAGATATTGCAGCTGCTCCCGTGGAATCCCGAACCTACAATCCTGGTCAAAAGTGTTGGGACAGTTCAAGGCATATGACTTCACAGGCAGCCTCTCTCAAGACCAAGACCGCGCAAGCCTGCCTACCCCACTCCCCCTATCAATGTTGATAAAAATCTTGAAGTAAAAAAACCTTGACAATAGCTTCAGAATAGCCACGTTTCAAGAATCGTTAACCTCCTCGGACAGTATTCTCAAACTAAAGAGACGATAAGACAGATATTCACGTCTTATTCCCATAATAACGAATTTTCAGCAATCACGTTCGGTTTCAACACAACTGTCTAATTACTTTCTATTGTCCCTTTTTCTGTTTTTTCCAACACCTGATCTAGTCTTCAGAATAGCTTCACTTTTTTGCAACATTGCTAGGGGGGAGGGGGGGTTAATTATACTTGCTTCTATTCATCTTTTGTTGTAAAACGTTGAAGACTTAGTTGAAATCGTGAGCTTGGAACTGTATCAAACACCTGCTTGTTGTCAGCAAGTGGAACCAAATGGCGAGAAATTTGTTCCAATCAGAACAGAACATAATCACCCACATCTTCACCAACTGTGTCCTGTTGAAGTCTTATTGCAAGGTTGAATAATGTATGGCGAAGACTGCTCAAGAATTGCTCTTGTGCCATCGACGCCATTTATAAATCCCCAGGAAAACTCCGACAAGTCCTGGCACTAGGTTGGCATTACAGATCCAGGCCTGCACGGAGAAGACGCCTGGTAGAATTGAGAAGTCAGAAGATGCGCATTTGCAAATTTTGCAAATCAGAATGTCGGCTCAGCAGGGGGGTTTCATTATGAACTAAAGTGTCAGTATGGGATGTTTAGTTGAGATGTTTAAACTAAGTAATGCGACATTTGGTAACTTATTACATTCATTTGAAAGTCAGAACATGCCGGACTTAAAATTTGAGAGAAGTCAGAAAATGCGGATAATTTTGTTCAAAGGTCAAAATATGCCGGATGTCATGATTTTAGTATTCAGGAAACACAGGATGTATTGTTTCGGAGGTCGAAAGAGATGTGCACTGTCTAATTTCAAAGACAGAGAATGGGGGGCATTATATTTAGCAAGTAAGAAAAGGTGGAAAAGTTAGTTTTTAGTTTTGACCCTGAAAACATGCCATACTTTCCTACATCCCTGACTGAGTGGGGATTCAAGCTTGCAAATCTCACAGATGTTTTTCATAGAGAGACCCACAGGGCTATCCGGCTGTAAACCAAAAAATGAATCTGGTTATGGCAAAGTACCCCCGGATATAGTACTGCCCTCTAGCTTTCCTTCTGTGAGTTCGTTTCATCATGTTTTAAAGCTTTATTAGCAGTAACTGAAAACCTATTTCAATCAACATGTGTAGCTATAGCTTGCTATGAAACTTTTTTTCCCAGTTATAGGCCCCCTTGGATATAAGCCCCTCCATTTATAAGCCCATCTTAACCCATTGATTCCTGAGCCGGCTGTAACCGGCGTGACAAGCATTGGCCTTTGTTCTACTTCTGATGTCATCACCTTTGATCAAAATTGCCATCATCTATACTCAAGTTCTGCAGCAGGAAAAGATACCTCCAATGGTACCCAGATCAGAGTGATTGGCTCAATGAAGTCTAAGATATGCACGAAAATGCTCAGGAATCTGAGTGGAAAATATGGTGCAAAATTTTCTGCAACGACACTTAGCTACTCCATGATAAAAATTGCCTGTCTCAATGATGCTTTCTCAGAAATTTTTAAACTGGAAACAAGCCCAGTAGAAGGTCAATCATTGCTGCAAAAAGATAAGAAAGGGAGAGAAAGGAAAGTTAAAAAAAAAAATTAGAAAACAAAAACCCTAAAGACGTAGGTCACTTTCCCGTCTCAAAATTTTGATTTCTGCGCATGCCCGAACAAAAATGTCATAAAAAGCGGTGCTAGTGGAAAGAAAGGCATGCTGTTATGTTGCAACTGCCTTTTTCCATAGATTGGAGCTAATTTGTCTCACATCCAGGCAGAAAATCTCCAAAAAACACATTTTGGGCAAAAAGGTCCAGGAGTCAATGGGTTAAAGCTCTTATGAAGTTGTATAAGTATTATAAATGGCAGTAATTATGGTATTTAAGGAAAACAATTGTTAGAAGCAGCTTTGATGTGTGAATTTTGTTCAATTGTGAACAGAGCTCCTTGTTTGCCATGTTCGTAATGAAGGTCACTGAATTTGTTTTGGAGTGAAAAGCACTAAAACCTTAAAATTAAGGGTGTTTTAAAAGATCATACCATCGCCATCATGGTAATTTGTGCCATCAGGAAAATGATCATAACTTGTTCACCAATATCTGACCATTTATTCTCTGCTGTACTGTTATGCTAGCATAAACGGGAAAAATGGTACTATTGACCTGTTAACATAGAACTGTTGAAAAATGCTGGAAACTGTTGTTGTGGTCAGCCCCTTAACCTCATGCAGGACTCGAGAAAACCCCTGTCTTGTTTTTCTGGGACAAGTTGATTTTACTGTTGGGCAAGTAACTTTCTCTGCTTACTTGCCCGATGGGCAAGAGCCCAGGTAAGCCATCCACGCAATAAATTTTTGAAAACAATTTTGGAACAACAAGTAGATTTTAGACACATGGGAAATCAAGGGTTTCAGATGAAGCTTGACGAAAATTACAAATTATAGGGTTGTGTTTTTAAAGATTGGTTGCATGTTGTGCTTTCACATCAAAATGGCTTTTCTTGGCTTTCTTGGCAGTTTTAAATGCGCCAGTGCCTCTGAATCAAGTTCTCTTTTAATCCACAAATTTAAGTCCTACAAAATTATAAAAAAGGCAGTGACTTGTCAGTATAATACAGTATAAAGTGAACGAAGATACAATATGCGATAGAATAATGGCCTCCCAATAACCTATTGTTTGATAGAAAATGATTGAATATTCCAGCTAGTTAAATGGGAATGAACAGCAGTTAAAATGGATTTTGAGACAGAAACGAACTCACCAGATCCAGTTAGAGATCCTATGCCACATTGTCGGAATGATTTCAATGAACCTTTTAGGCAATATGGTGGCCATTTTGAATCCTATGTTGTCAAAGAGCTATTATGGGATGCTCAGGGGGCAAATCAGTATATATCTGCCCCCTAAGCATCCCAGAATAACTATTTGAAACACTAGAACTAAAAACGGCTGCCGTATTACTGAAAACATCCATTGTGCAGTTCCAGAAAATATTCACACTCCCACCACAGAAGAGATTGGAATTTCCTGTGGGTGGGGGTGGGGTTTTGGTTCTAAAAGACCAAAACTTTCAAAGAAATGTATGCAGCTTATTGCAATTTCCAGAAGGATGGGGTTCTTAAAAAAATCCCTTCCATGGTAGAGGTATGGATATTTTCTGGAACTACATATTGTGAATTTATTAACCTTTAAATACTTTTTTCATCACTGCATGGCAAATCACACAATTGTAAACAGTGTCAGCTTACATGTAATTGAGTCAAGTGAAAACTTTTACAGCAAAATTCCAGTTGCATTAATAAATTTGTACTCTCGTAAGTATATATAAATTTTTTTCATTCATTCAGTTTATTTGCCTTTTTACTTAATATACAGTATTTATAAATATTTTAATGTGAGGCGAGGTGACCTCTAGAAACCATCAGGCTTTTAGTTGAGGCCACCTTGTTTGCAACAATACAGTTACATAAATAGTGCAACAGTGTGCAGCTTTGCCAGTTCAGTAATTATTTAACTAAAAACTGTAGCAGTATTTTCTTAAAATTGGGAAAACTTGACAAAGAAGTGATTGTAACAGGAAGGGAATTCCAGATCTTTGGACCTTGGTAGAGAATTGTGAATTTTTCTAGATCAGTCCGGCAATGATGCATGCAATAATTATTGGCTGTTCTGGTGCTATAGCTGCCATGAATTTGACTGTCAAAAACAAGTTAAAAAACAATGGAGACAACAGGTTGTTATGATAATAGGACATAAATTTAACTAATAATATTTGAAACGTGTTGATTTGATAAATGTCTAAAATACCTAATTTGGAGAATAAAGGAGCAGAATGTGCCCTATAATCTAACAAAGATAATTTAACAAAGATAATCAAAGTTTTGACTTATGTATATGACGTGCATGTCATTTTTGTTCCTGCAGGTCATGGAAAAGAAGTTAGAAACAAATTCTTCATCTGGTTACCAAGTTGGCATGTGATCAAACTCTGCCTCAATCAAATTTCTTTTGAATTTCTGTGATGAAAGTAGCCGTCTTGTACATGAAAACATTGTTTTTTAAATTTTAACATGGTTTAAAATTTCAGCAATATTCTGTGAGCATTTTCCAGTTTCACTATATAAAACCAAACTCAATGCCAATGTATTGAAGTTGTAGAAACTCTTTGGAAAAGACCCCAGGCAAGCAACATTTGAGAGTTACTTGCCCAAAGGGCAAGCTTGAGTGCAAATTTTTTCAAGCCCTGTCAAGGTATTATTGAAGCTTATGTTTTTCAGAAGTTACGTTTAGGCTTAAATGCCCTAGTTAACAGTTTTCATGTGTACAGAATTTTCTTATAGTTCGCAATACATTCTTTTACATGCCTTAATGAAGATAATGATGGCTCACGGTGTAGGTCATTTCCTGCATCAAGCTGACAATATTATCTAAATGATAGAATAATAATTATTCTATTATTTACACTGTCAATTTTCTGCACACTCATTGGCTAATTTTTAGTGGATTTAAAGTCAGGAAAAATACAGGAACACAGATGGCACCATCACATGCAGATCTTGAGTATTTTCTCGAATCCATGAGTTTGATTCCTGTCGGTGACTCAGATTTTTTCTTTGTCCCACACTTGTCTCATGTTGATCAGTTCACTTTTCACATTTCATTACGGTAACCAAGCTTAAAATTCACCATCTTTATTCACTTATCACACTCACAATGACTTCAACGGTGCAGATCCTAGCAGCATGCTTGACGCCTGTCACGTTTGAACTCAGTTAAATGACTTGCTCTCCATGAGTTCTTGTGGCTTAGTGGGTGGAGTGCCCGCCTAGTGTTTGGGAGGTCCTGGGTTCGATTCCTGTCAGGGACTCAGATTTTTTCTCTGCTTTGTCCTATGCTTGTGTCATGTTGATCAGTTCACTTTTCACGTAAATAAAGGTTAGCTTTAGAAATTGCATTTCTGCATTTTAGTTTTGAATTGTTGTATCATCTTCAAGTTTATGAAGTCATGACTTCTGAAATCATTTTGGCCAAAAGAAATTCAAGTTCTTTCACATTTTTCAGAAATCTATGTTTAAGTGCTTTAGCATTTTGTTATTGTACAAGAAAAAAACTGATGGCAGTTTTTTATGCATGCATCTGATGATAAATTGTGTCATAACATTGTCAAAGTAGCTGTAGATCCATGAGCTAATTGGATCCATAGACTTCTTTGACAATGTCATGATGCAATAATTACCATCAACAAGAGAACAGATGCATTAAAAGCTGCGGTTAATAATTTGTTCAAAAGGGTATGATGTAATAATTGTGCATGTATAGTTGATAACCACACAATTCCTTTGTAGTGGGGATTCAGTGCTATGGTCTGTGAATTTCATATGTTGTGCTATTGTTGCTTTATTGCTGATGCATCAGTAGTCAGTGCTTGCACATAAATTATGTTGTCATATTCTCTGCACAGTATAGCTCAGTATGCACGTACACTGAAAAAACATGCAGGAATCAAAAATAAAATAATATGTGATTTTCATCTTGGAATGTGGTTATCAGATGCATGGTGTAGGTTTTATCTTACATGTAAAACAAGAGATCTTTTTTCTTAGTAAAACAAAGTCCTTACTCTAACCTGTATTTTTCAATTGGCAAATTACATGATTGACTATATGTGTACTGGGCAACAGGGTTGGCGCAGTGGTGAGAGTGTTCGCCTCCCAACCATGTGGCCTGAGTTCGATTCCGGCCTGGTGCCATATTTGGGTTATTAGTTTGTTGTTGGTTCTCGCCTTGCCCTGAGGGTTTCTCTCCAAATCTCCTGTTTTCCACCCTCCGTCTGTAGAAATGAGCACTTCAAAGGATGGAGAAGCTGCATGAAAACCAGCAAAGGCTGATGTAGCTTCATCTCTAAATCATCATCATCATCATCATCATCATCACTTCAGGGATATTGACTGGATATTTTATTTTATGTCATACTGTATACTCTGTAATGTGGAAGTCTTCACCATTAATCTGCTTTTGCGATGTCCATTATGCCGTAGTCATAATTAAGGATTAGATACAGTAGGTCAGAAAATGTTTCCTGTGCCATAGTAAAGTGAAATGTAAATGTCACAGTAATTAACACCTTCATTTTCACTTCTCTGCTGGGGGCTTGAGGTTGATTATTAATCTCTTTTATTTTATTCCTCTAGGAAAATCCAGGGTACGGGACATCTGATGGAACATTCCGGAACAAGCGTTACTTTACCTGTCCACCAGACTCTGGTGTCTTTGTTGGACTTGATAAATTAACACCTCGAGAGGATCCTGACTCTAAATCTCCAAAAAGAGATAAAAATGGTCAAGCTAACTTTAGATCAAGACTAATGGATACAGTTATGCCATCCTTTCTTAAAAGCAAAACTGAACAAAAGTCTCCTCCAGAAAGAATTAACCAGACACTTGAAATTGATCAAAGAGTTATCACATTCATTGATGATTATCCAGCCAGAGGAACTGTTCGTTATGTCGGCAAAGAGGAAGATGCAAGTGGAAATATGCGTACCATTGTAGGGTTGGAACTGGTAGGTAATCCACATAAATTAGAATATATGTACCATGAACATGTAAATTGCATATTTCCTACTTTTTAGTCGCATCCCATGACGTATTTTTGTTATTTATTCCTTCATAAAGTTAACCCACATGATGAATCTGTCATTATTTACTTGTCATCATATTTTCAATGGGTGAGAATAAGCACTTAATGACTGGCCCCAAGGGAAACAGTGAGTTTTGTTTCTCCGAGACCCTCAATGTTCCCCGAGGCTTCGCCTCGGGGAACATTGAGGGTCTCGGAGAAACAAAACTCACTGTTTCCCTTGGGGCCAGTCATTAAGTGTTTTGTTATACCTCCCAACTCAAAAATAGAAAAAACCTGCGAAGAAGTCATTTGCTTTACACTGGCTGGCTCACAAATTTGCTGCGGTTTCAAGGAGCACGACCTGATCACGTGCGAGTCGAAAGTTCAAGTTGTTGTTTCCCTAGGGAGTTAGTGAGTTTTGCTCGCCCTTGGGAGTTAGTGAGTTTTGACCCACGACACGTGACACGTTCTCCTCCAATCAGAAAACGTATTTGAGTTGGGAGGTATAACAAGAATCAGAGTTGAGACACTTTTAGAAAATGATGCTTTTCGATGTTTAAGCACTTATTCTATTTTATATTATTTGCATCTAGCATTAATTCTCTAATATTCCCAGCCTCCCGATTCAGTGTTGTGTAGGCGCTTTGGTCTGTGTAGTCTCAGAAATAGAAAAATCAACATTGTTTGGGTGTGAAGGGGGAGAAATGTTTCCAAGACCCTCGAAAATTGAATTTTACTGCCAAGTGTCTCAACACTTTTATCGCCCATTGTAGCTCCATTGTTGAGTGCACTGTGATTGGCTTCTTCGAGTAGAGAAGATGGCGCTATCTTGCCAGCTCAGGATTACATGCTGTGTCCTGCTTGCAAAATTTCCCTTAAAGCCCTATAAATCCTTTGTCAACAAAGCTTGTTTAGTCAAGATGGCTGGATATTGATAGTTCTTTTTCTGTGTGTTTATGGACCTTGACGCAGTCAAGGTCACTATCCAGCCATTTTGACCTCATGCTTGGTCCCATGCTTTGTCAATAACCCATATGTTAAGAGACTAATAGTTGCGTGATCGTGACACGTTGTGTTACCCGAGTTAACTATTGACATGTAATACGAGATTTTGTATTTTGAGCCTTTTGTTTGTTATCTCTCGTATTATCGAGATCGTGTCGTAAGCATACCGTCTTCGCGAGGAGAATAAACGTACAAGTTGGAACCATTTCAGTTACTTCGTTGTTTGTTCCGTCATTTTACGATTGTTACCATCAACTGATTATAACACCATATATTATAATCACACAACTGTACATGTGGGTGAAGTTGAATGCATGTTGTAGTGAGCATATAGGTGTGCATGATTGCCAGGTGCCTGTAAGTAAACTTGCGAGGGTACGTGATGATCAAGTCATGGTGGGCAAATCGTGTTTTGAACACTTGAACCATTGACATAATCTGCAAACGTTTTGTGCCTTGCAGTAAGTAATATTGACTGTACTTTTTCAACTTATTGTAGGATGAAAGAGTTGGGACTGGAACTGGTAGACGGAATGGACGAACGCTCTTTGTTTGTGAGAGAGATTTTGCAGATTTTGTTGATATTGAAAATGTTATACGGGAGGAAGACTTTGATACGAACCCTAAAGAGACTACGTGTGCAGGAGAGAGAGGACTGGACAAACAAGATTCTACTAAGGAGCAAATTCCAAGAGATGAATCGTTGGCAAAATCAATGAGTTATGATTATAGACCATCAGGCAAGTCTAGACAATTGTTGGTGTTTTTCATTTACTAACTTCAGACAAGGTGTGTAGGAAATACTACCTTTCTTTCGATGCTGTTCCAAAGAGGCTAACTAAGTTTTGTTAGTTGCGTTTTTCTCCTCTATGCTATACAAGGATTTGCAAGATAAAGATAAAGTTTGGGGACAAAATGGCGTCACTATGGAGATAAGTATTGTAGGTGTAAAGATTCTAGAGGTTGCTTCTTACTCAAATCTTAAACAACTACAGGAGTAGCGCGGTGCGAGATGATAAGTGATTCGAACTTCACTTGGTAGATTCAAACTCATTTAATGGTAGATCAAGTCCATAGATCTAGTTCACAATAGGTAGCGACTGAAGAAATAGCGAAAACTAGTAGATCGCAAGTGGTAGCAGATACGAATAGGATTAGTAGTCGTACAAGTAGGTTCGAACTGAAAAGCGATTGTTAAGAATACGTCCTACTTAGATAAGGCACAAAAAACAAATCTAACAGGATAGAACAATCATAATAAAACTAACAAGATCACAGCGTGAAACAAATAGACGTGACAATTGATACTTAAAACTAATAAAACTGAGACGATAACAACTCTTGTCGTAACAAACGAAGATATCAACGGCTACCTTGCAAAATAGCTAAATATAGCGTGAACGAATCACAATTTGGTAATCATATGACAATTGGACTAATAAAGTAACTTGACAATAAGCCTTTTGCAATAATAGAGCTCGTGAAAGCAATTTCAACAATACCTAGATAAACTAAATAAAACCTTTTCGTGATAAAGAAAAGACTAACAATTCGCGACTTAGCAAATAACCACAACAATACGAACTTACGTACTTTGGTTGACGACTCGCACCAAAAGGTAGCAGAGAGACAGCGAAATACACTTGAAATAGATAGATAGATAGATAGATAGATAGATAGATAGATAGATAGATAGATAGATAGATAGATAGATAGATAGATAGATAGATAGATAGATAGATAGATAGATAGATAGATAGATAGATAGATAGATAGATAGATAGATAGATAGATAGATAGATAGATAGATAGATAGATAGATAGATATATATATATATATATAGTGAGAGAGATAATGAAGCAAAAATATGTTCAAAAGTATATTATTGATAATTTTTTTTGCATACTTTTAGTGTTCTTAACATCCCGTTTTTATCTTTTAGCACATATTTTTACTTCGTTCTCTCTCTCCCTATCTATCTATCTATCTATCTATCTATCTATCTATCTATCTATCTGTCTGTCTGTCTGTCTGTCTGTCTGTCTGTCTGTCTATCTATCTATATATATATATGACGGTTAAGATTTTTACCCTCATCATTTAACTCGAGAATGACCGAAGAACGGTCGAAACATTGTTTATTTTTGCCCGTATGTTTTACGGTGAATTGTTCTAAAAAACCCTTACTAATAAGGTTTTAAGGGTGAAATGAATTTTTTTTGGCCCCATTCAGGCTTTGTCTAGGCATGTATGTGTACACTGTGCTTGTAGCAAAAATCGATAAACAATGTCATAAGGGACTTTTATAGTGTATACTACTGTGGCTCACTGTGATTGCTTTGCTTAACGTTTCATTCACTGTGTTGTGCCGTGCCTTTTATGCAAAAACATGCAGGAAAATCTTCAACCGCTTGGTTTTCAGTGGCTAAACCACAGGTCTAGTTCCAACTTATGGTAAACTTCCCATACTGAACACGGTTTAAAAATTGATATCTTCTTCAGGTGGGAATTCATTGAGAAAGGTTCGCAGAACAACTTCAGTCAACTCAGCTGATGTAACTGAGGCTGCTGGGGAATCCAGCCAAACTGGTTTTACTGCAGTCATTCAGCATCAGCATCAGATTTTTAACGAAATAAGGCTGTCCAGGGAAAAAGGTCAACAAGAAGACAACTCGCAACGACCATTGAGTGAGATGGAACAGCGGGTGAAAAGACTAGAAGAACAACTGAGAGAGAAAGACCGTGAATTAGAAAACTCTGAAAGATTATCGAGCGAAAGGGAACGGCACTTGACAAATTTTCGAAGGCAATTGCGAGAAAAAGAGTTACAAGACGCCAGCTTACATGAACAGCTGAGAGAAAAAGACAAACAAGAACAGATCTCACAAAAACAATTAAGGGAGATACAACAACAGCTGAAAGAGAAAGACGATCAAGAAGAGAATTTACAGAGACAACGGCGAGAGATGGAACGACTGCTGAGCGAGAAAGACGAGCAACGAGAGAATTTACAGGACCGTCTAAGAGTGATGGAACAACGGCTGAGAGAGGGAGAGGATCAAAAAGATAATTTACAAAGACAACTAAGAGAGATGGAACAACAGCTGACAAACCTACAAGGACAATTTCGAGATAAACAGAACGAATTGGCTAACTTACATGAACAAGTTACTACACAAGAACGACAACTGAGGGTAAAAGACCACCAGGTGAATGAATTGGAGATAACTCTTTCAACAGCTCAGCAAGCATTGAGTGAACACCAACGCCGACAGGTCACACCTGACTGGGTGATTTCCCGTGATCAAATTCAGCTGACAGATAAACTCCTTGGTAAGGGAGGTTGGGGAAGTGTTGTCGAGGGGAAATACTGTGGCTGTTCTGTAGCAGTGAAGCAAATCCATGAGTTGATTCTTTCCCCACACAACCGTGCTTTGTTTGAACGAGAAATGGACGTTGCTTCAAGATGCCGCCATCCATGTTTGCTGCAGTTCATTGGAGCAACTAATGACGAGGGAAGTCCTTTGTTTGTAACAGAGCTTATGGAATCAAGTTTACGAGCATTGTTAGAGCAGAGACCTCTCTCTGCAACTGAAGTCTCCATTCTTTCTTTGGATGTGGCTCGAGCATTAAACTACCTTCACCAAAAGAAACCTTCTCCAATTATTCATCGTGACATCAGCAGTGCTAATGTGTTACTATGGCGACAAGGCGAACAATGGCGAGGCAAAGTGTCAGATTATGGAACTGCAAACTTTATGCAACATACCATGACGGTTGGCCCTGGAGCCATGATTTACATTGCTCCTGAAGCACTTACTTCAAATCAAACAGTCAAGGTTAGTTATGACTTCCTTAAAGTTTGCCATCTTTCAATCAATGTACACATTCACATCTATGATAAAAAGGGTGAAGGAACAAATCGAGTGATTCACGAGATGAATTGCAAAATGAATTAGAATTGCACTAAAATAAAACAAGACACTTAGAGATAAGCGGAAAGTATTTCACAACTTTGTGTTCATGAAATGAATAGAAGATTCTTTATCGCAGCCCTGAGACCTTGGGAAGATGGCCTAATGTGGAACTATAACTTCTTCGATGATCTAAAAGCGAACGTCAAATGCAACAGGTTGAAAATTGAGGGATGTTCTTCCGGGAAATGTGAACCTTCAAATAGGTGTTACCGTTGTATTATGTGTTTTCCACTGCATGATGATTAGCCATCTTAATGGCAGTTAGCAAAAACCGTGCATTATCTGAACAAAAACAACAAGCTTTATTTAAATAGTGTTGCGAAAGCTTTTGTAAACTAAGTAGTGACTATCGTAAACATATAATAAGGTTATGATATAGCAATCCAGTTACATCGGTTTGATTTGAAAGACGAATATTGCATAGATCAAAGCAAGATGAAATGAATTTTGCTAATTGAATATTAACGTAATGATTTGTAGAAGTCTTAAGTTCGCCATTGCCTTGTAACGAAGATGATTGTTTAAAATAAAACACAGAGTAACTGAGTAGTTTGGTACTCTCATAACAAATGACTATTCATGCATCTTACCTCGCTGCCGTTAGATATCTTCCTGTGTCATGGTATATATAAACAGTATCCTCCATTTGGCGTGAAAATATGCTCGGATATTTGTCCGCGGACAGTATCTGTTCCGAGAAGCGAACAGTTTTCCGAGAGAGTAGCTCAAGGAAAACTGTGAGCTTTGAGTAACAGATAATGTCCAACGACAAATATCCGAGCATATTTTAACGCCAAATGGAGGTTACTGTGTTTATTATCCTTCAAATCTTTTTCGCAACACGCGCGGTTTTAAAAATTGGGGAATATCACTCGGATATTCCCCAGTTTTAGCTGGGGAATATTCAGTCACGTGAGGCGTTTAGACAAATCGCGCGTGAGCGGAAATATTTGGTGGATTATAAATTATTTTATAATCGTTGCCTTTAGGTTGATGTGTACAGTTTCGGCGTACTTCTCTGTGAAATGTGCATCCGGGAATTACCAGATCCTGAAAGGCGTGGTCAGCAAATCGCGGTGGTCACAAACCGCCTGCTTCGAGCCCTCGTACGGGGATGTCTGCAATCAGATCCTGAGGCCAGACCAAATATGGAAGAGATTATTGAAGAACTTGAAGAACCAGTGTAATGAACTGTCTTTGCTACATTGGTATGCTTAAACTACATGTAAGTGTGATTATTCTAGTCGAGTATATATTATTGGAGCGAGGTTTCTTCAGCAGCGTATTACACAATGGTAATGTTTTCAAATAACTGTACAGTGGTGAATTAAACGAGAATTTTTTTTAGTTTAGGAAAATGACCATTACATGTAAGGATGTTATCAGGATAATAGTTTAGAATATTTTAACAAAGATCTTGGTAACATTTATTGCAGATACCATATTCCTTTTAACGTGTTTTTTAGAGAAAGTAGCGAATGAGTCAGCAGGATCTCCAGTTGGCTGGACATGTGAACAACTGCTTTGGTGACTTGGTGACGATGACGTTGTGTAAGATGGCTCTAGGACGGAGTTTTAAGGCAAGGATTTATGAAAAGGAATTAAAGATATCATCAAGAAAATGATTAACAAAAAGGTTAATTGTCCCCGCAGGATTCTGTTGATAAAACAAGTTTATAACAGGTGCTAACAGATTTTAACAGTTTTGATCGTGTGACCACACGCCCATATAAAGCTGTGAATTACAATTTTCCCAGAACGTTTTTGATAAATCGATGGATAATCTTATGATACATTTGATTTATCGCATTTCTGTAACGTTTTCCGAACCTTATTAAAGTGCCCATAATGTCAAATTTTTTTTCCCTCATCTAATTCTACATTTCACGTAATGAACTTCTGCGAAAAAATTTTTCGATTTGGATAAAACGCAATTTTTTTAAAGACGTTCAAATTTGCCACCATTTTGGTCTACCATTCGCACCAGTCTTCCTCGGTTTGAAGTGAGTCGTTACCTAGGTTCAGGAACACGTGGTTTGGGTCGTGACTGATCTGACTTGAAAACAAGAGGAAGTTTTGCTTCAGAGTTGTCTACGTTTAGTTTAAAATGCCGGAAAGGTGCGTTGCCGCTCTTTGTAACAACGTTAATGATCCAGAAAACAACAGCAGTCTTCATCGTAGGTTCCTGAACCTACGTCACAGGCATCAGTCACGTAGCCATTTTGAGTACGTTATTCTTGTGATCAGCGGCAGTGGTCGACCGCAAGAAAATAGAATTTTGAACTTTGTTAAAATTCGTAAAAAAATTGCGTTTTATCCAAATCGAAAATTTTTTTCGCAGAAGTTCATTAGGTGAAATGTAGAATTAGATGGGCGAAAAAGAAATTTTGACATTATGGGCACTCTAAGCTTACGTTCTTATCCAGCTCCTATCCAGCAGAAGATATAGAAGATATTTCCAGTCATTTGCATGTGTTAACGTATTGGAAGTGACTAGCTTATACGAAAGTAATGGACTTGAAAGTTAGTAATTTTCCATTTAAGTAATTAGAATACTATAATTATAATTATACCAAAAAAGGGAGATAATTTTAGGCAGTTGTAAAGGTAGTGTGGACTGTAGAAGTCCACAAAGAGAATTTTATAAAGCAGTAAAACAAGTTATTATTGTGCCCAATAGCTTTAACCAGGTACACATGTTTCGTGCAAAAAGTAAGGAATCTCTCAATATTTAACAATTATTCGCCGAAGGCGAGGTGAACATTGGTGAATATTCACCGAGACGAAGTCGAAGTGAATATTCTTCAATGTTCACCGAACCTGAGGCGAATTATTGTTTTAGTATAATTTTCAGAGGTGAAACACAGAATAACAACTAAAACAGGCTGTTCGTTTCCATACACCCATGCAGCCGTAGTTTTAATAAGCTTACATGTAAGCTTTGACATCGATTGTGAATCAATTTACACATCAAGTTCGGCAGTAAAACAAACAAGCGAAACACTACGAAAATTAAATTCATCCCGTACCTTTGTTTTATCGTTGTTGACCTTATTCACAGCTGTCATCGTCTAAAAAAGAGTAGCATTAGTTTGAAGAAAAATAAATTTCGGTTAATCGATCTGACCTGTTGGCGATCAACGTAACCACTGCGTTTGCGATTCTTAAATTCCTTAAATACGAGTTCTTGAAATGAGTTTTGGTCCAAGGGCGACAGCAGTCATTTTGAAAATTCTCCAACCTCCCAAATATCCTCAGTGGACTTGGAGTGATGTCTTTCGAATAAATAAAAATTTGATTCAGCAACTGTCCGCCATGTTTACTTGCCGAGATGGCAAAGGTGGCGAGCGTAGTAACTAGGCCTCGAAAATGTTATACTCACCGCCTGGAGCGGTGAATATAGTGTCATATAAGGAATCGTTCGACCAATCAGATTGCTGGAAACTCTTTGTTCAGCTCTGAAATTATACTAATTAGGATTATTAGAATTGGTAAACAATTTACTGAAATATATTTTCCCAGACTTCGTCAGTCGGGGAATATAATGAACACTTTTTTTGTGATGACAGTATATCTAATCAATATAGTTAGTGAAGTTGCATTATATTCATTTTTTGATAGGGTTTTTTTTTGTAGAATGTATATATTGTTTTATATATATATATTTTTTACATTTTTGGCATGTTGTGTGTATTGTATTGCGAAAACAGCCGATCCAAGATTTGGAAGTCTTGTAATATTTACTTGTTGATAGCTTAGTAAGGAACCACCTGCTGTTCTAAGCAGTTGTTTTATTTCTGAAGAATGTTCGTACATTTTTCACCAGGGTATTTTTCAATTTAGAACGATCTTTAGTAGCATACCCACAAAATCATTTTGTTCCGGGTTACCTGAGAATCGTGCTATCGACATTTTCAGATATCGTAGGCCTTGTTTCACAACAAGGTAGCCTTAATAGGATTTTTCCTGAAGAGAACGGCTCGTGAAAAGTTGAGTGAAGTAGTCGCCTGTACATAGACTACGTAAGCATTTTGCTGCCTAGCCACTCCTGTATGTAATGGATTTCAGCCACTTACTGTTCTAAAACACTCTAAAAAGTAACTCTTGAAGTATCACCAGTGTGGTCTGCGCACATGCACTTTATTAGTGTCGCTATCTGTGTTTCCAATGTTTCTCGTTTCAAAGAAATGTGAGATTCGTTGAAATCATGTAATCTGACACTAACAAAACACTAAGTGGATCTAAGAAAGTAGGATCAATTAAAAAAATTGGAACGATCGAAAAGTTGTTTCGAACAAACAAAACCTGTTATAGCCTGCGTAGCTGACGGTTTAGTTAGTTGGTTGGGCTAGAGGACCGAAAAGGGCGTGATCCATAGAAACGAGCGGCGAAGGCGCGAGTGCCGTGGGGAAAATGAATCTTTTTGGCCACTTCGCCGGTTGCTCGCGCGCCCTACCACCAACTACACCACCAGCTACGCGGGCTAAACCTGATAGTGTTTCTTTCGAACGTTTGTTCCTGTATTTAGGCCGCGAGAATCCTGATGATAATTGTAAGGGAAGTCGAAGCATGCTGGCTAAGCACTGTGTGTGCAGTTTAGTTGGTTAATATTTTGCGTGCGAATGTCTAGTTCTTTTCTGTTCCTCAGTGTCCAACATTGTAGTCTACTGTGAAGCCTTTACTTGGGTTGTTCGTCGACACTTAGGGGAAAGCGTCACCTGACGACAATAGTAGTGATAACGACTGCCAACTAACAAAGAGTGGCGTTTCTTTCAAATGCACTTTTATTTCAAGAAGGTCGCGTGGAAAGGTTTCACTTCGTGCTCTTGATTATTAAATAGCTTATTGAGTATTAATGCATATTACGTTTGCCAGGTCTAGAACTTATAGTAAGTGCGCCATGTTGGTGGCCAGACAGGCATGCTAACGAGGACTCTGAGGAATCTTAAGGGAGTCATGACTAAATCCAGGGGAGCGTTAAATTATTGAAACCCTATACTAGTAAATCCCTGAAGAATGGCTCTAGTCTTGGTTTATCCGTCACTCTGACGCAAGAGCCAATAGACCATATTCGTATTCTCAATATCGGATTGGAACTAGCGCTCATGCGGGGAAATGAAAAAAGAGATCAATGTGATTTGATTTGAAAAGACTCCCCGCATTAGCCTCAGTTGCAAGCTAGTTCCAGTCCAATATCGAGAATACGAATATGGTGCGATTCAACAGATGGTCCTTGTTATGACGTCAGTAAATACGAAGTTTTCAAGTCAAACTTGGCTTCATGTAAATTAATATTCCATAGTCAGATAGGTCGCCATTATGGCTGTGTAGTTTAAAATTGTAAATCGCAAAGCAAAACGAAAAAGTAAACAGGAATTTCAATCTGTTTATTGTGTATCAGTTTTATGATCTTTTCCTTCGACTCTTGAGTCTCTGACCGTCCGGGGGTTTGCGAGTTTTTTTGTTTTTTTTTCTTTTTGTTTTCTTTGAAAAAATATTGCAAATGTCCCACGGTGGCATATTACAAATCCTCATGGTGGAGCTTTGGGAAGACTGCAAATGCGCGACTGAAGGCCACGAAACAGGGATAATTTTGTGATAAGTGAATAAAGATAGTGGATTTTTTTTAAAGTTCGGTTATGAAATGTGAAAAGTGAACTGATCAACATGACACGAACGTGGGACAAAGAATTTCTTTGATCCACGCTCGGGTCATGTTGATCAGTTCACTTTTCAGAGGGTCAATATTTTTTCTGAAATGATCGATGATGTATGGAAGCAATAATTGTTGACAAATAAATGGCCGATTGTTTTTTTTCTCGGCCGCGCGGTTTTTCGACCTCCCTCGCTGACAGAGAGCCAGAAACAGCCTAACAAAGAAATGGATTTCAACCATTGTCTTGGGTTTTGGAAGCAATGCACGTCCGGAAAGTAACAAAAATTAACAAATAATACAGCTACTGGTATTCCAATCCGTTGGGGACTTCAAACTAATATTTCTGTGTTTGACCACCAGTCACCACAAGTGTTAAGCTGCAATCAGTGAGTGCATTTGCAGAGTTCGATCTCTGGATTTAACATGTTTTAATTTCCATTGAAGGCTACCAGGAAATTTTAAAATAAGCAATGAAGAGGCAGGTATTTCAAAAATTGAGGGATAAAATTCTGAAAACTGCCTCTGACAATGACTTATTAAAAAATGCTAAATGCTAATACTTACTAAATGCTCGACAAATGCTCGTGGGGATTGGCGGGATTGGAATTGACATAGCCTTAAACATCCGCCTTTTTAACATTTATATAGTTAGACAGAATCCCATACCTTGAATTACCAAGCGCTCCAGCTGGTACAGAGAACCGGGCGGCCACGATCCAGGCATTCCGTTAAATTCTTTTTATATCTCTTATATTCGTCGCGCTTATATTTGTTCTAAAGCCTTGTTTTTCCTTCCGACGATGAGCCTGGTCACGCTGGTCACGCAATCCTCCCTAACGTGCGTGACGTACCAAATGTGAGAATTTCTTGTTGCCGGAGAGGTGGGTGTTTCTGTTCGGAAGGGAATGGGGAGTTTTTGAAATATTTTAGGTGCTTTTTTAGGAGAATTCTGTATCGTAAAAATCTCTAAAGGTGACGAGATTATCACAACTGACAAGTTCTACTGATGTCCAACAAAAATCACAATTGTCATGCCCTGTAGTGTCTTTCCGGGGCCGATCCAAGATGAGTCTAAGTTGACGGACGCGGATATGCTGTTGTATATTTTTCTTAGTTGAGAATCTTAATGTAGATGCATCGAAAGCGGGAGGTTGTTGCGATTTGTCATCGGAATCAGGTAACCTCGTCCCATTGCCTTTTCTCTTACATGGGGGCGCGGGCTAATCTCTAACCTAGATCTCCCACGGCCAGGCATCAAGATCGGAAAAGGCCATGAGAACGAGGTTGATTTTCAAGAGGGGTTGAGGGGGGGGGGTCACGATTTGATCATGATGGTCTCTCGATCGTCTTACACTTTCAAGCGTTAATTAGGGACCGTTCATTTTTTATGAGGGAGGGGGGGCTGGTGGGATTTGGGAAGCACCATTTAAAAATCGCACGACCCCCCCTCAGCTTACCAATTTTTTCACATGGCCCCCCCCTTATAGCGGTCATTTTTTGGGATGACCCCCCCCACAAAAAAAAATTGAACAAACAATATTTAGATTTCAACTTTTTTAATATTTCTCTATTATCCCCCTACTTCACGTTATTGTGCTCACTATGAAGACAATATTTACAATCCCTCTACTACAGAGAGCTGTTGTTTAAAAAAAAAAATCAAAAGAAAGAGAAGTCAATTTCGGATCTCCTAGTTATGGCTCGCCCTGAGCGTGTGGCGTTTGGCCTCTCACTGGCATTTTTCTCATCTGAATTGATGAATGCAAGAATGACATCACTTGAGTCATCTTCTCCCCCAGAGTCAATGGCATCACTGTCATACTCATCATTGTCACTTTCATCCGTTTCACTGCTGTCAGCACTTGTCCTGTTGTCATTTTGTGTCAGTGTCCTTGCATTTCTCAGTGTTGGTTGGCCAGCTCTGAGAGGACTCTTCTGCTGCAAGCATGAATGTCTTACAATTGCCTTTACTTTCTCACTCTTGCTGTTTTTCAAATGCTGCTTCAGCCCGTGGTGGCTCAAGTACTTGTTTAGTTCTGGAACACGTAGCTTTTTAAGCTTGGTTAGATCTTCGAACAACTCAGTCCAAGGATAATCCTCATATGATTTATCTTTTGCGTCCCTACTTAACTTTGCCTTTTCTTCTGCTCTCTTTTTCCTTTTAAATTCCAGCACTTCAAGATGCTGAAGATAATCCACCACAAACTTTGATTTGACAATAAACTTATCTGCAAAGAGAGCAACGCTCTCTGGGTCAGATAAAACCAGCCTGCCACTTCCATGCTCTTTCTTCGCTTGGACCCTTGGCTGCCAGTCATCTGGATCACGCCCTTCTTTTGGGGTCTTCTGGTAGGAGAGGTAGTGGTATTCCGGTAGGCAGGAATGGTCAGGAACTGGTTTAGGGTATCTTTCTATGGGTGGTCCAGTCCATTCACAACAAAAAGAACAAATTTTTCCTACCTTTTCTTGACAGGACAACTTTAGAAACTCCCTGTAGTTCTCCCCCTCCTCGTAGTGCTCATTCATAAACTTCTCAATCTTACGGAAGTAACAGTGGCCTGGAACAGAGTCTTTTCTTGCTCCTGCATTGTGATACTGAACCAAGTACGAAGTGTTGTGAAAAAACTGGAAATCTGTTGATGTGTTGTGTGAAACACATTATTACATTTAATTTACAGATGTCTTTATTTGGAAGGTTTTTTCCTCTACTCTAGTGATAGGCATGTATAAATGTTGCCCTGTGCAGGTAAAACAGAAAGCTGTTGAAGTACAAGAAGATGAGCCGGTAAGTGTTAATTTCTTGTCAGTGTTCCTATTTTTATCTGGACATTAAAAACGCATGTATGCTTCACTTTTATAATGAGAAACTTCTGTATTTTCCTATTGTAAAGATAGCACCTAGAACTGTTTGAACATTTTTAAAATAGTATGTGTCTTTTAATATATCGTTTGACTCAGGTCTACATTTCACTACACGAATACAACATTAAATGGTTACACGAACCATGATCATTCAATAACATCAATTCAATATAATAAATAAAAAAATCGTCTTTCCTTTTCTGGTAGGTCACTAGTTCCTCCTCTGCTGATGATACAACCATACCTCAGGGTCTCCGGAAAACAAGCCTTGGCTATATTGTTAATCCAATCGGGAAAAGAACGTATTACTACATGAGCATCATGAAAGAGGCTCATTCCAAAATGCGCAGTAATGGCGAAAGCGACGAGTCGTTTAAGAAAAGGTTTACAGCTGAACGATCCAGGCAGTTTGACATCTTACAAGCAAAAGAAGCAATCTTTCTAAGTGCGGATGGCTGTTCAGAAAGGGCGAGTGAGTTTTCCATGCCAGGGTACCGGTTGAAGCCCAGTGATGGAAGAAAACTGAACTTCTCCATCAAAGAGCACAGAGCAATGGTGGAAAAGTTGAATGTCATATTGAAAGATGTAAAGGAACACGATTCCACACTCTTTCAGTCCATTGGAAGGGAATTATTTCACCAATGCTGCAAGAAGCAGAATCACCACCAACCTTGAGCAGGAAGTCAGAGATTATGTTTACACCTTCATGTGCTTTTTGTCGCCAAACGTTTTTTTAAAGCAGAAGGAAAGTTTGTAATAAATTTGTATCCTGCCTTCTATGTTTATTCTGTAGCAATTTTTTTGATATTCAAACATCATTCCATTTTAAAGTTTTACTAAAATATTTCACGTGACCCCCCCTTTTTCCCTTATTTTTTTGGGATGGCCCCCCCTCGAAAGCCATTTTTTTTCACATGGTCCCCCCCCAAATCCCACCAGCCCCCCCTACCTTATAAAAAATGAACGGTCCCTTAGCCAAGTCCGGGACATGGGTCCAAACTTGGAGGCAAAAGTTTAGAAAATGAAACGGCAAAATAATCATACGCATGTGACGGGAAAAGCGAAAATGTTGGCGATGCTGGGCCGCGATGCTGTAGAAAACAAATTCTCTCTTTACTGGATTGTGCTGTACAATCCTATGCCAACCTAGTCTCGTTCGCAGCCGTTATTAGGGTCGTCACGCAACGCTCCTCCCCACTAACAAGTGGGGAGGAGCGTTGCGTGACGACCCTAATAACGGCTGCGAAGGAGACTAATGCCAGCCCAGAGGATGCTGATTTGTTGTTGCTGTTAAGTTTTCACAGATGTAACCTAAGAATAGCAAATATCCTGCTCTTGAATCATCTGAAACATGCGAGATTTCCCGCGATCATGACATAGGAATATTCTTAATAATACGGCTGCATAGGTCATTGAAAACATTTCCCGGAATTGCACATGGAAACGAGGCCATTGGGAAAGTCCCTTGGAAATGGAAGGTAGAGTGTCGTGGTTAATGTTCATGTTTACACGTTATTTTGCTGTAGAAAACACGAAGTAGTTGCTACTTAGTCTGCAAACGGTATGGAAGAACCCAAGAGAAAATATATTCTTCTTGTTGATAGTGTGGGTAACACACTTGAGAGAAATATTTTGGCGCTTGGTCCTTCCATGAAGGCTACACCAACTCAAGTTCTACGAGGGGAGTTATTGGAAGCTATTCCTGAAGATGAACAACCGTTAGATGGTAATAGAATAGCCCTTGTTGGAATCGATCGTAAATCATTGCGTCTTGAATGTCCCATGGCGGATGTAACTCGGCTTGCCGACGAAGGAGCGAACTTGCTTTTGGCGATATCTTCCGCTGAATCGAGATATCAAACGTTTATCGACAGAAAACCTCTGGATTTTGGGCGTCGACTTTCACCAGGAAATCAGGTGTTTGTGTCGGGGATAGGATTTAAACAGGAATTACCTGGTGTCGTACGGTTCAAGGGTGAATTACCGCTTTTCCTGGTACTATGTTTGGAGTTGAACTGACCGTAGGTATCAATTCACCCATGGGTTTCATGTATTTTTCAGCAATTCTTCTTTGATGAATCAATGCTACCAGTATTTTTCAGTAGTTGCCATAATAGTGGTACCAAGTGGATACCCAATAATGGCCATTTTTGTGAAGGAAAATATTACCATAGCAACACCCCCTAATTTTAGCTTTCACTGCTCATAACTCAAAAACGAGTCCAGTGGCTTCATTTAATATCGAATTGTTTTAATAAAACTTTTTGTAAACTTGGAAGAATGATTAAGTATGGAAGGGGTTCAGAGCCACTCAGTAAAACCGCCCCCACAATTGTTTTTAGACTTAAGTTGAATCTTGATTAATTGTAATTTGAGTGTAGCACGTGATGAGCGCAAAAATTGGTGTGTTGAGTGAAAAGTTACTAAAAGATGTACATGATGACTCATGAATACCATAAACAGCCGCTTATAAGGCCCCCGCTTATAAGCCCCCCCCCCCCCCTCCCACCCCTGGTTATATGCCTATCCAGCTGAAAACCAAAAAATGCATCTGGTTATAAGCACCCCCAGATATAGTCCCCCCTCTAGCTTTCCTTGTTTTAGGTTAATTTTATTATGTTATTTTAAAGTTTAATTGCCACTGAGTAAATGAAAAAACTTTTTCGATAAACATGTGCAGAGCTCTATAGCTTGTTTCGAAATGTTTTTTTTTTTCTAGTTATAAGAGATAAAAGGATGTGTTTATATCACTGCAAGGCCGATAGTTTTAGGACGCTTCTAAGAAAAAACTGTCAGGTAGCGATAATCGAGAACAGAACAATCTAACACATGGCAATGCGCAGGTAAGAGCAAACTTATTACATCATATGAACTCAACCAATTATAACAGTCCATTGTACAGGATACATTATCATATTTTAACAATAAGCGTCCTTGGATGTAAGCCTCTCCATTAATAAGCCCATCTTAAAGTCGTTATGAAGTTGTATAAGTCCAGTTCTTATAAATGGCAGTTTATGGTATTTAAGAAAAAAATGTTAAAAGCAGCTTTGATGTGAATTTTGTTCAGTTTTATTTGTGGAATTGAGAACTGTGGAATTGGGAGTTTTAGCAATGACCACGGTGACGCTGAGGACGATGCCTTGTGAAAAAAGTATTTATAATTTACCCTCCAATGTTGGAACTGTGTATATCTGTTCAGTACGCCTATCAGTCTAAAACCTTGTCAGGTTAAATATGTAATGACAGCGTTCAATTCCAGAGAAAGACACAAAAAATTGGCCATTGCGGTACACGTTCTCCAAAGCACGTACGACTTTGTCATTTCACGTTGTTGTTTTGCAGAGGACGGCTGGCAAAGAAATGTACATAGATTCAGAACGCACGTGCAGAACCATTGTTCTGCTTATTAATTGTTTGGTGACGTTCTCGTTGGCATCGCCGTCGTGGTTTCTTAAAACTCCCTATTTCATTTAGCGTAACAACACATGACTGATTTGTTGTCATATGCATACTGACAAAACTTACTACTACAGAAATATTGGATAAGGAAGATTGATTTCCTTCGACAGTTAAATCAGGCATTTTTAGCAGTCGAATTTCACCAACGACAGTTTGCAGTATTGTTCAGATAGTTGTTTTGCTTTTGAAACATTTCTGCGGCGCCTGTCTGTGAAGAATTCTCAACAGTTTTTGCCATCACGTCTCGGGGTCTGGGTATGTTTCCAAGGAATTCTCAAAGAAAAACGCTTTGCTGGTAAAAAACAATTTTGGTTAGTAACATCTAAGTTGTCACTAGCCACCAGGCTAGTCAATTGAAAAATTAGTGTCGAGCTCTGGGTTTTGGTTCTTAAAGATCAAAATTTTCAAAGAAATGTATGAAGTTAATTGAAATTTCCAGAGGGATGCATATTGGGGCTCTTAGAAAAATTCCCTTCCATAGTAGAGGTATGGATATTTTCTAGAAGTACACATTTTGAATTTATTAGCACTTTTTTCACAACTGGGGGGCAAATCGAACAAATGTAAACAGTGAGCTTAAATGTAATTGAGTCAAGTGAAACCTTTTGCTGGAAAATTCAAATTGCATTGATAAATCTCTACTCTCATAAGTATATTTAATTAACAAAGATAATCACAGTTTTGACCAATGTATACGAAGTGCAGGTCATTTTTGTCATTGCAGGATATGGAAAAGAAGATAGAAACAAATTCTTTATCTGGTTACCAAGCTAGCACGTGATCAAAATCTGCCTCAATCAGTTTCTTTCTAATTTCTGTGCTAAAAATGGCCGTGTTCTGCATGAAAACTCTTGTTTTTTATTTTAACATGGCTTATGTAGTGTATTGAGCCAGCGGTTGACATTTTGAGCATGCGCACTTATGAGCATTCTGTTCCATGTGCTTCGATTTGCAATAAACCAAATACATGACAGCTTAAAATTTCAGTTATTTGTGTGAACATTTTCCAGTTTCACTATATAAAACCAAACTCAATGCGGATTGCCAATGTACTGAAGCTGTAGAAACTGTATGTGAAAAGAAGATGGGTTTATTACATTAAAACTTGGCAGTGTATAACTTCTTTTCTAGGATAGTTCATGAATTATTAATGAGTTTGAAAACCTGGGTTAGAGTGGAAGTACCCCAGGCCAGCAAAATTTGGGAGTTACTTGCCCAAAGGGCAAGCTCGCATGCAAATTTTTTTCAAGCCTTGCCATGGAATTATTGAAGCTTATGTTTTTCAGAAGTTACCTTTCGGCTTATGGTGGCTCAAAACAGTTTCCAACACTTAGATTTTGATGGGTCGTTATAACCACTCTTTATCACTTGATGCGACAATCATGGTATCAAAAAACTGCCCAATCATTGGTGAACATGTTGTTATCATTTTCGTGACACAATAGGTTACCATTTCAACAGTATGACCTCCTAAAAACACCCTTAATTACAGCTTTAGGTGCATGTAATTCAAAAACGGGATGGTGAATTTTTTTTTATATTATCAATTTTTGATAAGCATGATAAGACGCACCTTTTTTAAAAGTTTAAAAAATTCTGTGGATAGTGTTCAGAGCCACCTTAAATGTTCGAAAATTTAAGGTGGTTCTGAACCCTACCTGCCTATGCTCAGAGAATTTTCTTATACTCACAGTACATTCCTTTACGTGTCTTTATATTAATGTAGGGAATGGTGGCTCACAGTGTACCATTTTCTGCATCAAGCTGTGCAAATAATAGAATAACTGTCAATTTTTATCTCAGTCATTAGCTAATTTTTACTGGTCATATTGTCAATAGGAATACAGGATTATAGATGACGTCATTACACACAGATCTTGAGTATTTTGTTTCGCAGAATGATAAGTGCCGTTAGGTTGTGGTATAGCAATAAATTGCATTTAAAAAGGAGTTTCTTAGAGAGAGATCATTTAAATTGTTTAACATGACTTTAAATTGATGTTGGATTCAACTGTTGGGTGAAAAACAGGTCTGAGTCAAACTTTGATGTGGAACTCGATGAATGGGATCTGTTTATTTTGTTGTGTGACCTCAGTAATAATTCAGTGGGTTTTTCAAGTATTTGTGAATTGAATAAAGGTTAGTTATAGAAATTCCAGGGTGTAATTTTTGTCTTGCATGTGGAACAAGATATCTTTCTTCCTAGTAAAACAACTGCACAGCTCTGACTTGTATTTTTCAATGGTTAGTTAATTTGGATATACCCGCTTGTTTACTCTTTGCTTTTATAAAGCACAAGGTAAAGCCACCCAGTTGCTGACTATTCAGTTTTGGTAAATCTGATTGACTGTGTGGATACTACTCAACAGTAACTGAACAGCAAGCTTGTTAGGTTTCCATCAGATGAAACCAATAGGTGACAAGGGAGTAAATTCCTGACCCAACCATTAAGTCCATAGACACAAAGAGTGAGCTGTGTTATTTTTTGAGCAGAACCCTCTCCAAGAAATATTTCCTGTATATGTTATTTAATATCATCAACACTGTACATGTAAGTCTTCATCAATTGGTCCACTTTTAGGATGTCCATTATGGTGTAGTAAAGAAGATACCATGGGTCTGAAAGTGTTTTCTGTGCCATGATAAAGTGAAATGTTAATGTCACAGTAATTAACACCTTCATGTGATTAAGATTTTCACTTCTCTGCTGGGGGTCTTGAGGTGGATTATTAATCTGTTTTGTTTTATTCCTTTAGGAAAATCCAGGGCATGGAACAAATGATGGAACATTCAGGAACACGCGTTACTTTACCTGCCCACCGGACTCTGGTGTCTTTGTTGGACTTGATAAATTAGCACCTAGAGAGGATCCTGACTCTGAGTCACCAAAAAGAGATGAAAATGCTCAAGCAAACGTTAAATCAAGACGTGTGGATACAGTTGTGCCATCCTTTCTTAATAGAAAAAGTGAACAAAAGTCTCCTCAGGAAAGAATTAACCAGGTACTTGAAATTGGTCAAAGAGTTGTCACATTCATTGATGATCATCCAGCCCGAGGAACTGTACGTTATGTTGGCCAAGAGGAAGATGCAAGTGGAAATATGCGGCAGCGTACGATTGTAGGACTGGAAATGGTAGGTAATGCACATCAGAATTTATGTACTGAAAACATTTAAATTGCAATTATTAGCTTTTTAGTTGCATCTCATGAAAAAAAAAATCTAAATAAAGTTAATCTAATTCATGATAAACCTGTCGGGATTTGCCTGTCATCATATTAGATTCAATCATAATCTCTCGAAGTGTATGTGGTTGAAGGTGGAAACATGTTGTAGTGGGCATATGATATAGGTGGATGACTGGAAGCTGGTAATTAAGGTGATTCTGCAGAAATAAAAGTTGCCGAACAATGTTTCTGAAACTTTCCTTGAATTTTCCCTACCAAGCACTGTTTCGAAAAATACAATAAAAAGGATAGGTCACCATGGTCGCTAAAGAGACATGATGGGCCAATTTTACCCCATTTATGCCCAACGACGTGCGTTATTTGGTCAGTTTACGTTACATTTTGCGGTAGATGGAAGCAAAGGTTATTGAAGCAAGAGTTGAAAAAAAGCTTCATAGTAGAAAGTCTCGAGGGCATGGAACAATGAAATATATAATTTATGGAAATATCACACAGTTCTAAACGACATTGACTTAAAACGTTCCTGGACTCGTTGTTTTCGAGATCATAATTCGCATCCTCGTGTAACGGTTTGTTACACTCTTAGCTATATCTTTTTTTAACCCGGAGATTGCGTAAGCAATCTATTAAGCAATTAGATTATGAGCTCGAGATTTGTATCGCGTGATAGTCGACGATGGCGCAGCCCGAGTCAGCTATCACGCATAGAAATCGAGAGCGAATAATACAATTGTTTTAACATAAATCTAATAGTCGTTCAAAACTTAATAACAATCCTCCTCACAGATATCTCGAAAACGCGAAGAAGTAGCCGTCATTTTGTTAACAAGCGCACACTGCGCTACTCACTATCTATCACAGAATAGATAGTGAGTAGCGAAGCCAATCAGAGAACAGTATTCATGATAGAACGCTAGTAGGGTTTAAGTTGTGGTGCAGATTATGCAAATGATATGCAAATGATGTCCTTTCATCATCCGTAAAGGTTTTGGAGTAATTCTGCTGACCAGTAGATAAAGGTCCTGAAATTACTGTATTAGTCAATATTGCAGGCACATGTGTCGTTTTACATTTCTAGGTCAAGGTATTACGTGACTGCCATTGTTGCGCAAAAAATGGAAACCTTTAATCTTTCTTCAGTCTTTAATCATTATTTATACACGGTAAAAACATCAGGTAGAAAAAATTACACAATAATGGCTAAAAATCCAAATCCTAACATTATATTAACTTACATTAATATGCCACTTAAGAAAAATCCTGGTTTCCATGAATGCCGTGTTTAAAAATTATGGTAAAGAAGGCGTTTAAATTTGTTTAATGAACCAGACTCTCTAATGCTACAGGGTAAGGTGTTCCAAAGGGTAGCGCCGCTGTAACTAAAACTATTTTTCATGTAGTTAGTTCTTGGAAAGGGGACAATAGGTTTGTTTACCGAGTCCCTCAGAGAATAGCTTGATTCATTTCGCTTTATAAATTTACACGTGAGATATTCCGGAACAAGACCGTTTAAAGACTTGAAAACCATTAAGGCGTTCTGAATTGGACGTTGAGATATCAAGTCTTTCCAGCTGAGTTTGTGAAATAAGGAATCGACATCTATGTCATAGTTTGATGAAGTTATAACACGTGCACCACGGTTCTGTAGTTTTTGTAGCTTTTTAGATAATGTTTTGCCACAATTACTCTAGACAAGGCTGCAGTAATCAAAGTGAGGTTGAACTTGTGAGTTGTAAATATTGAGTAGGGTGGATTGAGGCACAAATCGCTTAACTCGCTTTATGGCTCCAACAGCGGAAGCGATCTTTTTACACAGTTAATCAATGTGGAAATACCACGTTAAATTTTCATCGATATGTATTCCACTGGGATTTCACAGAGGAAACTTGTTCAATTGGAACATTTATCAATGGAAAGTTCGAGTGTATCAGATAGAGTACTTAATCTTTGCCTGGAGCCGATCAGGATAAATTCAGTTTTTGTAGCGTTCAAGGTAAGTTTGTTAGACACTAGCCATTTGCTTAGCTTTTCAAGGTCGTGAGATAGATTAGACTGGATCAAATGTAAATCTGAACCAGCAGAAGTAATGTGGGTGTCATCAGCACACATTCTAGGTACGCTGAACGATAAACAGTGAGGCAAATCGTTAATATAAATTTGAAATAAAAGAGGGCCAAGGATCGTTCCCTGTGGCACACCACATTTAAGAGTGGTGAAGTCAGAGAGATGGCCGTTAACTGAGCACCGTTGCACATGTGCGATTCGTCAAATACGATTTGAACCAATCAAGAGTTTTCCCTTGAATGCCATACCGATTCATTTCAGTTAGTACTAGTAGTAATCAGGGATTATGAGAGTGCGTTCGACGCTCTCACTTTAATATATATATATACCGTAAATAATGATCTCACTAGCTGACTTTCAACCTTTGTCTATTGCTAAAATCAACATTTTTCAGCAGCAACCAGGCCTGAGCAGCAACCGAGGTTTTACAGTCAGATATGTATAGTGTCAAAGTCCATGCTAGTGAGGTCACGATTTGTTGATACGTTGCGCCACCAGTTTCTGTTGACTGTCAAGTTTCATAGAATATTTAAATTACGAACATTATTCTAAGCTAGCATTTGCAATCGCATGGTCGTTTCGCGTGGTCGTTTATCGTAAGCAAACTCTTCAACTAATTAGAGTATTTCCCGTGACGAATAAAGTAGTCTTATGGATCTTGCCTTCAGAGTACTTTTCCACCGATTCCAAACAATAACATTTCGACCGGATAAAGACTGAGCTATCCGTCGCGACTGGAACTAATCAACAAATGCAATCAAAATGTAGCTGTTCGGTTATCATCCCAAAGCCAAGTCGTGTTAATAAACAAGGACGATTCCCTCAGATTTCGATAAATGCTACCGTCAAAGCGTTTAAATTCGCCAAAATCTAACGTTGAGAGCACATAATAGCGAAGCGTACGGCGACTGAATGGAAAGAAGTCAAAGAAAGATCCATAGGAAAGACGAGCTCACATGGCCTGCTCACATACTCACATGTTCGCCACATGTCTTATCACATGTCTCGACATTAAACGGTACCAGTTTACTGACCGTGACATGCCCCTGCAAAAATCAAGCGGGGTGGCCATTTTGGTGTCCTTACAGGAATGTGGTTTTTTTTCGGCCTATAACCGTGCACAGGGAGATCAACTCTGGAAAGCCACAGGTAAAAATTAGGTTTGCGTTCCACTTCGTCGAACGCAAATATCTCATGATCAACAGTGTCGAATGCCTTTTTTAAGTAGAGGAACACTACACCATTGACGTAGCGACGATCGATATTAAACGCCCAGCTGTCAGTGGCTTCAAGAAGAGCAGTAACACTTGAGTGTAAAGACCTGAAACTAGATTGTTGTTTGGAAATGATTTCTTCACTATCTAAGAAGTTGTATAACTGATCGTTCACTATCCTCTCAAACACTTTGGCGATTACGGAAATCACTGAAATAGGTCGGTAGTTGTTTAGATCAATTGACTCGCCCTGTTTAAACAACGGAGCCTCTCTGGCACATTTCCAGTCGTCAGGAAATATGCCAGACATCAGGGATTTATTAAACAGATCGCATAACGGGCCTGAGATAATATCAGCACACTCACGAATCAACCTAGCAGAGATATTATCTAGCCCTGTAGCTTTAGTTTTTGCCAATTTATTTAGATGAGTAAAGACAACACTGGTAGTAGTTGGACGAAAACAGAATTTGTTGTAGTTTTCTGGAACAAAGTTCTAATAAACCGACTCCTCATCCGAAGTTAAAGGTATTTCACGGGCTAGTCTGGGCCCAATAGTTGAAAAATGTTCGTTAAAGGCGTTGGAAATCTCGTTAGAGTCACACATAGAGAGGCTATCTTTAAAACAGGGAACGGGGAATCGGGGAATGGGAATGGGAATGGGAATGGGAATGGGAACGGGGAACGGGGAACGGGGAACGGGGAACGGGGAATCTTTAAAATGAGGAATCTTTAAAAGCGGGAATCTTTAAAATGGGGAATCTTTAAAAGCGGGAATCTTTAAAATGGGGAATCTTTAAGAGCGGGAATCTTTAAAATGGGGAATCTTTAAAAGCGGGAATCTTTAAAATGGGGAATCTTTAAAAGCGGGAATCTTTAAAACGGGGAATCTTTAAAAGCGGGAATCTTTAAAATGGGAAATCTTTAAAAGCGGGAATCTTTAAAACGGGGAATCTTTAAAAGCGGGAATCTTTAAAACGGGTAATCTTTAAAGTGGGGAATATTTAATAGCGTTAATCTTTACTGAAAAGTGAACGAGAATCTCTCAGTTTCCCACCGGAAACTATTTATTCTCTCACATGTATCAACTCAACAGGTACAGAGACAGTTGTGGAATTTATTCGTTGTAATTTTATTGTACGCTATTAAAGCACATCGGTTTAGCGGGATAGTGGAGCGGTTCAAATCTCGATTCTCACTCTGAGATCCGCTAGACCGACCAAAGAATCTAACCGCCTGGATTTATCTTAACTCCGGACTGTGACGTTTAGTTTCGCAGCGATGGATATTTGTCGTAGCCTTATCATGTGCTAATGGAAGGACTTACGACTTAACGACAAATATATGGCAGGGAAAACACGTTTTTGATTGTTTAATCGATAAATCAACAGTCCCCTCACATGACGTCGCTAAAATTCAAACTACAAAACTATCAATCATCCTGAGATTTTACTTTCATGATGTGTAAGAGCAGCTGAAAACTAATAGTCATACAAACTTTTGCTCCAAGTGGGTTCTTGGTTTTGTAATAGACTGCGCTTGAATTTCTAATCTTTTGCGTGACGCGGCATTTACATGACGGGCAAGAAAGCTGTCATGTTGGTTAAAAGAGTGACTTATTTCGGGGAATTTGGCTATCTGAACAGTTCATGTATTAAAAAAAGTATTATTTTTAAAATGTTTTTGAGTTCCTGAAGAGATAAATTCACGCTTTTGTAGCAAAACTCAGTGACAGATGTTTCTGTTGGTTTCCGGCCGCCATCCGGATGGGCGCCAGCATGGCGTCTCCATCAAAATCTCTATAAATTTGGGTAAAAAAATTCTCTCTCAATTCTCAATGTCTTGCGTAAGAAACATTGCTGTGACCTGAATCTTAGCGAAAGTCATTGCATATTTACCTTCTTTCTCTTCAAGATTCTGGACTTTATCATTTGAACTGTTTTGATTTTTATTTTGTTTATTTTGAATAGCATGACACTGAAAACCGGCAATAAAGCAATTCGATGCTCGATGCCCGAACGATGTGACGGCGAATTTCGCGTATAATCCGTCATTGCGTGCTTAATGATACCTCTTTCTACGCCACGTAGTCATGCGAAGACAATTTCAAAGTGCCCATTGCATTCACTTTAAAGAAGAAAGAATCGGTCACTTTGAAGGTCTTCCACAGTTTAAGTGGAATGATCTCGGCGAACAAGATGTGATAGGGGAAGGGTCGTTTGAAGCCGTTTTTATCACAAAAACCAGGAACAAGGACGGAAAGTCAAAACAGTGGTTGACAAGAAATCACCCGCTTTTAATAAAGATTCCCCATTTTAAAGATTCCCGCTTTTAAAGATTCCCCATTTTAAAGATTCCCGCTTTTAAAGATTCCCCATTTTAAAGATTCCCGCTTTTAAAGATTCCCCATTTTAAAGATTCCCGCTTTTAAAGATTCCCCATTTTAAAGATTCCCGCTTTTAAAGATTCCCCATTTTAAAGATTCCCGCTTTTAAAGATTCCCCATTTTAAAGATTCCCGCTTTTAAAGATTCCCCATTTTAAGGATTCCCGCTTTTAAAGATTCCCCATTTTAAAGATTCCCGCTTTTAAAGATTCCTCATTTTAAAGATTCCCCGTTCCCCGTTCCCCGTTCCCCATTCCCGTTCCCCATTCCCGTTCCCCATTCCCGTTCCCCATTCCCGTTCCCCATTCCCGTTCCCCATTCCCATTCCCATTCCCATTCCCATTCCCCGATTCTCCGATTCCCCGTTCCCCGTTTTAAAGATAGCCCACATAGAGATGTCATTTACTTTCACTTCCTTTACTATCTGGTTGTTTTGACGACGAGACATGAGAATATTTATAGTTCTCCAAGTCCTTCGAGCATTCCCTTCGGATTGAATAAAACTATTGTGATAATAGGATGCCTTAGTGGTTTTCACTTCATTGTTGATTCGATTTCGGAGCTTTCTGTAATTGGCCCAGTCTTGAGGATTCTTTGTTCTTACCGCTTTCCTTTTAGCAGCATTGCGACAACGCATACCCTTCTTCAAGGCTGAATTAATCCAGGGTATTATGTTCAATTTAGTACGTCTAGTTCGAAGAGGAGCATGTGAGTTAACAATGCGCAAAAAGTTTGTTTTCCAGCTTGACCATACCAAATTTAGATCTTCTGATTCATCGAACGACCAGTTTTGCTGAGCAATTTTATTTCGAAAATTTTCATTTCAAGTATAGGTCACCATGCTCGTTAAGAGAAGACGAACATTTGTTTCCATGTCGGGCTTAGCTTGAGGGAAATCACTCACGCTCTGTACGTGCACGCGCTCATGTGCGCGTGCTAATGACGCAAAAATCGTACGCAGTAGGGATGCGCAATGCAATACTGAGGCTGAACGCAGTTTTCGCGCGCGTTTTTGCTAATGCGATTCAGCGCACGCACAAGGATTGCTAAAGACAAACATGCTGTCAATAGAGCGATCATTTTATTTACTCAACGCCTGCACTATCTGTGCTATTTTTCTGTATAATAGAACGCTGTGTATTGATAAATTTTATCTTTTATTACAAAAATATGTTAGAAAAGGTAACGATGCAAAGAACCCAGCAATTCTCAGCTTTTTCGTTGTTACCGAAAGAACCCAGTTAAATGCAGCGCATGTGTAGTAAGTCAAAATTGCGATTGAATAAGAAATGCTTTCTCGCAAATACGCCTATTTCTCGAGAACAACTCATTAGAATTTCGCGAAATTTTGCACGAAAATACTTTAGGAAATAAGTAACTGGAGTCTTGAAAAAAATTGAACTTTAACAAAGGAAATTCTAGATATTCCAGTGAATCTTCAGCAAGGGATAATTAAAGATATCTATGTTAAATTGTTATCAAAATGGTGTTAACTTGTGAGTATCGTTACAAGCTTGTTGCATGCAAATTATAAAGAAAATCTAATGACTAGATTTTCTACAAATAAACAAAACTGATGTTAAAGGCCTGTTTATATTTATTCATGTTACCATGGCAGCGACACATACGTCAGCTTAACTTGCTTCCTGCCATTTTTGGCAACCGTGTGATCAAGGCTTTTAGAGAAAAAGGTGAATGAAACACAGGTATCAAAAATTGTGTTCAGCCACGTGAAACTTGCTAAGGTTGATGATAAATCACTATGGGCAAATTATGTTTTGAAAACTTGCGCAGACATCACCTGAAAAATTTTTGTGGCACACAGTTGGAAATGATCACTGCACTTTTTTACCTTCATGCAGGATGAGAAATGTGGGAGTGGAACCGGCATACGGCATAGACAACTGCTCTTTGTTTGTAAGAGAGATTTTGCAGTATTTGTTGATATAAAAAATCTTATTCGAGAGGAAGACTTTGATGGAAACCGCAAAAAGTCTACATGTAAAGGAAAGAAAACACCGGAGAAACAGGATGCTACTCAAGAGCAAATTCGAGAAGGTGACTCTGTGGCGAGATCAATGAATTATTATTACAGATCACCAGGCAAGTCTAGATATTTGTTGGTGTTTTTCTTTTAGTAACTCCAAACTAGGTGTGGTGCAATTAGTTCAGAATTAGTTCAATTTATTTGTGTGTGTAGTTTTTTTTCCTGTATGATACAAGGATTTTGAGAATCATCCTAGAAATAAAGTATTTACAAGAAAAAGAAAACACTTGGAATGTGCCCTATTGTACATGAAAATTGACATCATTCTGGAAATTTACATTCCCGGAAATTCCTCGTGACACATGTAGCTGGCTGTGAATCACGAAAGCATAGGTGCAGATGTGTGCATGACTCCCTTGACTGCTTCATAATGCTGGCTTTTAACAATAACACTTTTTTTTATAGTTTTAAGCGTGAAATGAATCTCGTTTGGTCCCATTCAGAATTTGTCTAGGCATAGACATGTGCATTTGCAGCCCAAATCAAGAAATGATGTCAGTAGGAGAATCCCAATGCGGTGGCTCGTTGTGAGTGTTTTATCTAAAGGTTTCATTCACAACTTTAACCACCAAGTTTTCAGCAGTTAAAGTACCGATTCCAGTTCTGAGGTTATTATACTGAACTTCTTGTAGATGGGATAAAGCTGAGCGAAAAGGACCAACAAGAAGAAAACTTACAAAGACAATTGAAGGAGATGGAACAACAGCTGAGAGAGAAAGACGAACAAGAAGAGCATTTACAGGGACAACTAAGAGAGAGGGAACAACAGCTGAGCGAAAAGGACCAACAAGAAGAAAACTTACAAAGACAACTAAGAGAGATGGGACAACAGTTGAGAGAGAAAGACGAACAAGAAGAGAATTTACAAAGACGACTAAGAGAGACAGAACAACAGCTGAGAGAGAAAGACGAACTAGAAGAGAACTTACGAAGACACCTAAGAGAGATGGAACAACAGCTGACAAACTTACAAGACCAATATCGAGATAAACAGGACGAAACAGCTAACTTACAGAGACAAGTTACTACACAAGAACGACAACTGAGGGTAAAAGGCCGGCAAGTGAATGAATTGGAGGTAACTCTTTCAACAGCTCAGCAAGCGTTGAATGATTGCCGACGCCAACAGGTCACACCTGACTGGGTCATTTCCCGTGATCAAATTCAGCTGACAGATAAACTCCTTGGTAAGGGAGGCTGGGGAAGTGTTGTCGAGGGGAAATACTGTGGCTGTGCCGTAGCTGTAAAACAAATCCATGAGTTGATTGTTTCTCCACACAACCGGAATTTGTTTGAACGAGAAATGGACATTGCTTCAAGATTCCGCCATCCTTGTTTGCTGCAGTTCATTGGAGCAACAAATGACGAAGGAAGTCCTTTGTTTGTAACAGAGCTTATGGAATCAAGTTTACGAGCATTGTTAGGGCAGAGACCTCTCTCTGCAGCAGAAGTCTCCACTATTTCTTTAGATGTGGCTCGAGCATTAAATTACCTTCACCAAAAGAAACCTTCTCCAATTATACACCATGACATCAGCAGTGCTAATGTGTTACTTTGGCGACAGGGTGACCAATGGCGAGGCAAAGTGTCAGATTATGGAACGGCAAATTTTATGCAACATACCATGACGGTTGCCCCTGGAGCCATGATTTACATTGCCCCCGAAGCACTCACTTCAAAACAGACAGTCAAGGTTAGTTATGACTTGCGTAAAGTTTACCATCTTTCAATTAAGTAACGATAAAAAAAGTTGAAGGAACAAATTGGGTGATTCACGAGATGAATTGCAAAATGAATTAGAATTGCGCTAATATAAAAGAAGATAATTTGATATTTATCAGACCAGAAGATTCTTAATAGCACCCCTGAGATCTTGAGAACATAATCTTATGTCAAAGTGTAATTTCTTCGGTGATCTAAATGAAAGTGAACGTAAAATGCAAAAGGTTGAAAACTGAGGGATGTTCCTCCAGGAAATGTAAACCTTCAAATAGGTCTTACTGTTGTAGTTTGGGTTTTCCAAAGATGATAAGCCATCTTAATGACAGCTAGCAAAAACCTTGCATTACCTGAACAAAAACAACTAGCTTTATTTACATACAGTGTGGCAAAAGTTTATGTAAACTAAAACTGACACAATAATGATTTTCGTTAGCATATAATAAGGTTGTGATGTTGCAATCAAGCTACATCGCTTTGATTTAGGTAAAAAAGGCTAAGTCTGCATACGGGTCAAGTGGCCCATTAGGCCAGGGCTTATCCCGGTTTCTGTAGCATGAAGCGACTAGGAGTATTTCTACTACCCCCTGGATGGGATGCTAGTCCATAGCAGGGTTACCCCCAGCATTAAGGCCCTTGTACCCATTTATACACCTGGGTGGAGAGAGGCACTGTGAGAGCAAAGTGTCTTGCCCATGAACACAACACAATGTCCCCGACCAGGGCTCGAATCCGGACCGCTCGATCCGGAGTCGAGCGCACTAACCATGAGGCCACCGCGCCTCCCTTCGGGTTGATTTGAAAGAAGAATATTGCGTGGATCAAAGTTAGGGAAAATGAATTTTGTAATTGAGTATTAACATAATGATTTCTAGAACTCGTAAGTTCGCAGACCGCCTTCGCAGATGGCTAGTAACGAAGATAATTGTTTAAAAGAAAACACCGAGTAGTTTGGTACTCCCATAATAAATGACTATTCAAGCATCTTACCTCGCTGGAAGTAGATATCTTCATGTGTTACGGTAAATATTATTTTGTAATCGTCGCCTTTAGGTTGATGTGTACAGTTTCGGCGTTCTTCTCTGTGAAATGTGCATCCGGGAATTACCAGATCCTGAAAGACGTGATCAACATATCGCAATGATCACAAACAGCCTGCTTCGTGCCCTTATACGGGGATGTTTGCAATCAGAACCTGAGGACAGATCAATCATGGAAGAGATTATTGAAGAACTTGAGGAACCAGTGTAGTGACATGTCATTCCTACATTGGTATGCTCAAACTACATGTAAGTTTGATTGTCCTTCCTGTACGTAGTAATGGAATTAAGTTTCTTCAACAGCTTACACAATGGTAATGTTTTTCAGACAACAATATTGAATTGAACTAGGTTTATGATTATGAACGATCTTATCAAAATGTTTAGTACAGGTACCATATACCTTATAAGGTTTTCTTGAGAAAGCAAGGAATTAACGTGCAATATCTCCAGTTGGCTTTATATGTGAACAACTGCTTGGAACGGTGACGTTTTGTAAGATGACTCCATGCCCTGGGGTGGATAAAGGATTTTAGAAGAGGGGATTTGAGGTAGGGATCTTCGAAGGCAGGCCCCTGTAGTGAGTTTCGGGGCTGTCCTCGCCCGGAAAAGTTTTAAAATTGAGGCCCTCGGAAATGGGATTTCCGGCATTCTGATGCCAAGTCTGACAGCCAGAAAATTCAAAATTCAAAATTCAAATGATTTTCTTTATTGGCAGTACCCCAAACCCCCACTAGACCCGGCCCAGAGGCTGGAGTTATTGAGGCAAGGATTTTATGAAAATGATAAGATGTCATCAAAATAAAATTGTTTAACAAAGTTTTAACACCGTTACGATCCTGTTTATGTCTGGAGAAATAACAAACAAATTCATATCGGATGGTAGCGATCGTATGATCACACATCAATATTAGCTGAATAAAGGTTTTTCAGAACCTTTTTCCCTATTTAGTTCCTAGCGTGCACTAGAAATGGGTGATTTAGTGTAACATCGATATAACGAAAGGCCAGGGGACTGGCAAAATATGTTCGCTATAACGAGGTTTCGTTGTATCGAGGTTCTTTTCCATATATTGTACTGTTACTGGAGCGAAGAATACCGTTCGTTTACCGAGGACTTCGTTATATAAAGGTTCGTAACATCGAGGTTTCGCTGTATTTCTAGTCATTAACGTATCGGGGATGACTAATGTGGCTTGACTATGACTCAAGTTGCCTTTAGAGTACTAACTGTACTCTGTTTATAATTACAGGCAAATCAACTGAATCTTTTTTTTTTTTTTTTTTTCAATCCTACAAGGATTTCATCCTTTTCAAATCACTGTTGAAAAGGACAGTATTTTTTCGTTTCTTTTTTTTTTTGTGCATAACGAACGAAGATGAAAATAAAAAAAAAGAGAAACATTTGGTAGAAAGAAGAATTTTTGTATTCCTAGCAATGAAAGGCTTGTGCGATTCTTCCCCGACTAAAATGAGCTTTTTTATCTTATAGTCGTTGGTTAGGTAGAGTTGCTTTTAGAAGTTCACAAACAGAATTTTAAATACCTCTATACACTGAACTAAATTAGTTATATTTACACAAATTTATATTTTTGCTCAATAATTTCAACAATAATAGACAAATAATGGGTGGCGGGTAAGAATTCTCCCAGGATTTATTTTTATAGCGGTATTCAATTGAGTGTCGAAAGTAATCATGCAATTACTTTGGTTTTGGTTTTGGTTTTACGACGGTTGAGATTGGCTGAGTAGTCTATTAGACCAATTTTGATATGTTAAAATTCAGCCTAAAACAATAGAGCTCAGCACGAGGCTCTGGGGAATAAACCCCACAAACTCTGTAGTTATTCCCCAGAGCCTCGTGCTGAGGTGTATTGTTTTAGGTTTGGTTTGGTTTTGGTTTTACAACACCCAATTAGAAACCGCTCTATTACATGTAGGATAGCAATAAGCAATTAACTGAAATCTAGTATATTTTTCCAACCTCAATAATATACTTACATGAAACAGTTTTTTAATGAAATTATATTGGTAGGTAGGAAAAATTTTTAAATATTTTTGGATGGGGTTTTGTGGAATGTATAGAGCTTAATTTTTTATTATTCACTCGGTAGCTTGAGATGGGTTTGTCCATGTCGTGTGGAATTTCGAGTTAAAACGTCGAGTTGTTATTTTGTGCCATATCGGTTCGCCTGATTAATCAGATTAAGCTCAACTGATTAACAGTGCCCTGACATCGGGTTAGAGCTTATCCGGAGGTTAAAAATTTTAACTGGGGGCGGTTTGTTAACCCACGGGTAAAACTGCGTTGCTCAAAGCCAGGTTAGTAGGTCGATTATAGTTAACCTCGGATTAAGGAAGTTACTCCCGGTTAGCATCCCATAAAGCTTTACTTAATGGCTTCCCATGAAGTCAAATCACCATACAAGAACACGAGAAATCACAGCTTTATTGCTTCAAAAATTGTATTATTTTTCATGAAAGTGGATCAAGGAGCACTTGCATATTCTCCAGAAAAGTAGGTTAACCTCAAAAGCGAAATTGCACGACTTTAATCTTTTCTTTGCTCGTGAAATCATCGAATATGACGAAATTTCGTGGAAAGCCCCATTTTCAAGACCTTTTTGTTTCTACAGTGAAAAACAACCTACTCATTTTGTTACAATTTCCGTCACTTAACCCGAGGTTAGTGAGTTGATTCAGGTTAAATAGAATCCGCTGTTTAACTTACCCTCGAACAACAGAAACCACCCTCGGTAAAATCTTTTCTTAGCTTAGGATTCTATCCCGTTTTGAACAACCGTTAGGGTTAGCGTTACCTTTCATTGGGTAAGGGTAAAACTAAATCAGGTTTCTCTTCCATACATTTCATCAGAAGTTAAAAAGAAGGAAACTTTGACTCTAACTCGACAATCCATCTCGTACTCGTTTGTTTAATAAACTCATTTGTAACGCGTTTATGCTCGTTAGCTCTTCGCTCTAACCTCCGAAGACAATCGTTCTGTAAGCCAGTTTCAAAACGAGTCTTCGTGTGAAACCATTCGTATGGAAATGTGTTATCCTAAAGGTTCATTTTCATGCAAATCAAACTCATTTTCATTTTTAAAATTAGGTTTCGCACGAGGCCTCGTTTTGAAACTGAGGCACAAGGTAACTCGCAAACGGGCTATTTTAACCCCACAATTTTAGCGAAATAGAAATTATACCCAATTATTACTCCTGGGCCGAGTTGTTCAAAGCCTGATTAAGCTAACCCAGGATTAACGAGGATTTTTATTTTAGTTTGGTAATTTTGCGGTGTGGTTGTCTGTTTATATTGTTTGACCTTCAGCTTTGAGTTTGAATAATCTCAAACTACACGAAACGTTAGCAGTGAAAAACATTTTTGTACAAGAATGAATCAATTATTCGGTTAACTTTTAATCTTGGGTTAGCGTTGACCGGCTTTCGAACAACCCGGCTCTGGGGCCTGTTTCTCGAAAGCCCCGGAAACTTTCGCGCCCGTAAAGCCATTTTTAGTCCATCTGTATCTTAAAACGGAGAAGTGTATACGCCTGAAACTTCTTATATGAAGGGAACTTCTCTTCATATTAAGAATATGTGAATAAAACAGCTCTGTAATCGTAAGGTTCGAGATTTTGCTATGGCTTTACGGGCCCGGAAAGTTTCCGGGGCTTTCGAGAAACGGGCCCCAGGCCTTGAATAGCAGTTGCTTTAAATGTAGACAACAAGGTAGCTTTCCCTTTTGATAACCACAGGCTGTAATTGCTTCGCAAGAATACTATGCCGAGTTTAAACAGTAACGTCATGAATTAAACATCAAGTCTTCTTAGAACAAGAAAAGTTTAATATCGTATCTCTTGACAAAAGATGTAAATCTTAAACCAGTGGTTTCCAGGTTCAAGATTCTGGTTTCATTCTACTTTGGAGGGGCGGGGCTTAAGTTGTGTGTATAACTGCGATGATCAACCATGTCTTCATACCTTTCTCCGCACTTCAAATATATGATCTTTCATATATTCATTTGAATTTGCATAGGATACTATGTCGTTATGTCGCTAATGTGATGACTTTGCCTAATTCAGCGCATTAAAGCTTACATCTGACTAGTCATTGCCTCGCGGTCCATGCCGGAATGTCTGGGACCTAGCTCGGTGCGAACATTTCGGGAACCAACAAGACAATGTGCTAGAGGAAGCAGGGAAGGCCTCAGTTACATTGGAGGTCAGCGCCGAAAATTACTGCGAGGTGACAGTTGATTTGTCCCACTGCTATGTCACACACTTCTAAGCAGTACGATCCAGTACCTTTGACTTGGTGAACAGACGTTCTATGTTAAGCCAAAATATTATGACTAGAACTTGCGTTATCAGACTGAATGTTGATACTGAATTCAATGGCGAACGTTGCTAAAATCACGCATTCGGGTGCATGTTTTGTGTTGCTAAGAGTAATTGGTTACTAAGATACGAAGAGGCATTGTTAAGGGGGTGGTCTGAATAATCCATAATCCTGGGTAAATTGTGGGAATAATCCGTATCCCAGTTTATGTAAAAAGAAACATCCCTAAAAAAGACAAGCTCTAAAACAATCTATATATAGCAACCCCAAATTACTAGCGAGGATCATTTGTGTCACAAGAAGTGACTTAAATGTACTGTATGTCAGGCCAGGCTTTTAGGGTCTTTTAGTCAGATGGGTGTCCAGGGGTCCTGTGGACATCCACTTACGTTTTAAAGAAAACTATTTTATTTTTCACATGTTGCGTGAGGCAGATCCTATAGCACATTTTCGATTTCTACTTTTTCATTCAAATCCCGGCAAAAAGCCTGTGTCGGGCATGTTAAGGGTTGTCTTTCCATACTCCTTCAGCCTATAGCTAAGCAACAAAATAGGTCCGCACTGCGTACTTGTGTGCACGTAGCTTTCTTTTTGCTTTTTTGAATTTTACGGGTTGAGAAAATTAAACTGGGCTGCTTATTGGAAACGGGCTTCTTTATCGGGGTAGGGTACTGTTCCATACTCTTTTTCCTCGCGTTTCTTGCCACGTGATCCCTACCCCTTCCCCGTTTACACCTGCAACGCAGGCCATATTTGTTAGTGTGTTTAGACGCGAGTCCGTTAGCGCCGCTGTTACATTACTCTGGGCCGCTATTGCAGTCTTGTGCCTTTTTTGACGAGAAATATTTTCAGTTATGAAAGACCTTTAGAGGAAGGGAGCTTTTTTACATCAATGAAGGTCTTTGGTTTATTATTTGCGGAATAAAAATATCGTGCTACATAAAATCCCTGGGTACCGATTTGAGTAGTTCTAAAAATAGCATGTAGTAAATATCAATGTGCTATAAATTAGGAGACGTTGTGAAGGGAAGGGTGAACCCACAATGCTGATTTATTACCTGTTTACCTATTTCTGTTTTTCATGAGAGCGTGAGATAAGAGCGAGGGGATATTCACTGATTAAATTTGCAAGCAGGAGAAGGGGTTGGCAGGAGAAAGACAGAGTCTTACAAAGAATGATACGCATTTGACCTGGAAATTATGTGTTTTTCATTTGTGTCAACCAAAGCATCACTTCATTCCACATTTTGTATTGTGTAACAATCTTGTTTCAATTTTGGCATGAGAATAAACATTTTGGCTCCCAGAATTGTAGCAAATATTCAACAATACGACATCGTTGTTTGTAATTGACGCACGCACATCATATTCCAGAACTGATCCTTAAAACAAGATAAGACATCCTTTGCATAGCCCATTGCAAAAACGTGACAGGACTGGGAAAGAGTATGGTTATATTCCGTTTGGTCAAAAAACTAAGTATTTAGAGGAGGAAAATGGCAAAATGATAGCTCTTCAAATATCACCTAAAATAGAGTTTGTATGGACTGGGTAGACAGGCCACAAAATTTTAAGGGTTTGTATGGAATTTTGCAACTTTTGCAAGGCTTCCATTTGGATAATTTTCCGCTGAAGATATGGTACGGCTAGGCTGTAGTGCGGCGGCAGATAGTGACGATCGCTTCTGGTGACGTCATGACGCGCGTACCAGAACGGCTTTCCCGCCGTAGCCTTGCTTTCTACTACGGGAAAGTGCCTGGTCTCACGTACTCTTCACTACGTGAGAATAAGCCTGCTGTTTACTTCTCATTTTAACGCTTTTTCACTGTTTGAACAACCTAGTTTGAAGATAAAGTTCTCAAACATAAAAATCAGTTCTAAGATCATTGTTTCTTTGTCATTTGTACAGAACGCGAGGTGATCAATTCAGACATATTACAGCATATTAGTATCGGGCCGAACAGCCGTAGATAAGAAAGCTTCGTATGTTCTAATCTATGGCGCGTTTTCAGGGTCAAAATTAAAAACGAACTTTTCCACCTTTCCTTACCTGCTAAGTAAAATGTCTGTCATTTCCTTTCTTTGAAATTAGACAGTACGCATCTCGTTTGACCTCCGAAACAATACATTCCGCGTTTCCGGAATACTAAAATCATAACATCCGGCATATTTTGACCTTTGAACAAAATTCTCCGCGTTTCCTGACTTCTCTCGAATTTTAAGTCCGGCATGTTCTGACTTTCAATGTAATTAGTTACCAAATGTTGTAATATTTAGTTTAAACATCTCAACGTAACATCCCATACTGACACCTGACAAGCCATTTAATTCATAATGAAATCTCGCTGCTGAGCCGACATTTTGATTTGCAAAATTTGTAAATGCGCGTTTTCTGACTTCTCGATTCTACCAGGCGTCTTTTCCGCGCAAGCCTGGATCCCCTGATGCAAACCTAGTGCCAGGACCCAAGGGGGCCGGGGTTTTCCCGGGGATTTATTAATGGAGTCGACGGCACAAGAGCAATTCTTGAGCAGTCTTCGCCATACATCATTCGACCTTGCAAGGAGACTTCAACAGGACACAGTTACTGAAGATGTGGCTGATTATGTTCTGTTCCGATTGGAACAAATTTCTCGCCATTTGGTTCGACTTGCTGACAACATGCAGGTGTTTGATACAGTTCGACCCTCACTCGCCACTGTGACGCGAATGTTGTCGGAGGTAGAGCGGAATTGGTATCATTCCTCCCCAGCAGTAGCAAACCAGCCTAGAACGGTTGGGCGTCCTAGGTTCGAGATTCCACGGGAGCAGCTGCAATATCTTGCCGATTATGAAATCAACTTACCCGACATGTCCAGAGCCCTTGGTGTGAGTGAGAGTACCATAAAAAGACGTATGCGGGAGTACAATATCTCCATTACCGACAGGACGACAACCATTAGTGATGATGACCTTGATAACATGGTAAGATCCTTTCATAGGGATTTTCCAGATGCGGGATATCGGAGGGTCCAATCGCAGCTAGTGTTGCGCAATATAAATGTGTCCCAGCTGAGAGCCCGAGAATGCATGCAAAGAACGGATCCGGAGGGTCTTGCAGTGAGATGGCTATTCCTTACACCAAGAGCTGTGTACTGTGGCACATGGCACATAGACGGGAATCATAAATTGATCAGGTGAACCTTATTCGTAATTGATTTTAAATAACATTTATTCAGATTTATTGCGCCTAGTTTCTAATACAGGTGGTTGTTGGTTAGTCTCCTTCCCAGCCGGTTTTTTTTTCGGGGTGGGGGGTGGGGGGATGTCACGCAAAGCTCTCTCCAAAGAAGCGTTGCGTGACACCCAAAAAACGGCTACGAAGGAGACTAGTTGTTGGTAGTGAGGACAGAATCCATGAAAGGACAGCAAAGTATGGACTCATGTATTTTTAAGTTTCAGATGGAAGATTGTAGTGCATGGTGGAGTTGATGGATACACAAGATTTCCTGTATATCTTAGAATTGGAACAAAGAATATCGCAGCTACTGTTCTTGGCCTTTTCCAACAAGCAGTGGCAGAATATGGACTCCCCTCAAGGAATTTTTAATAAACCCTTGTTAAAATAAAGTGTACAGTAGCCTCCAACAAAAGCACTTTTCAGTCATCAAAATGCCTCTCAAGACAAATAGATTTTCAAATTTTCCACGGTCTTCATCCCCCTTGGGTCCTGGCACTAGGTTTGCATCAGGGGATCCAGGCTTGCGCGGAAAAGACGCCTGGTAGAATCGAGAAGTCAGAAAACGCGCATTTACAAATTTTGCAAATCAAAATGTCGGCTCAGCAGCGAGATTTCATTATGAACTAAATGGCTTGTCAGGTGCCGGCATGGGATGTTAAGTTGAGATGTTTAAACTAAGTAGTACGGTATTTGGTAACTAATTACATTGAAAGTCAGAACATGCCGGACTTAAAATTCGAGAGAAGTCAGGAAACGCGGAGAATTTTGTTCAAAGGTCAAAATATGCCGGATGTTATGATTTTAGTATTCAGGAAACGCGGAATGTATTGTTTCGGAGGTCAAAAGAGATGCGTACTGTCTAATTTCAAAGACAGGAAATGACAGACTTATTTAGCAGGTAAGGAAAGGTGGAAAAGTTCGTTTTTAATTTTGACCCTGAAAACGCGCCATACTAATCTGAGCTATAATTGTTTATTACTGTTCAAAATGTATTTTATTATAATCAAAAGTTTTGTATTTTCGGGCTTATTACGTAATCGTTGTACGAACAACCTGTCCGTGCTGAAATCGAGCTTTTTTTATATCAGATTTTATATTTTGTTTTGTGGTTGGAATTACAGGCGGTTCTATCAAGTTCTAAAAGACAAATCTGAGTTCTGGGAGATGTAAGATGGATACAGGAGAAGGAAATCATTGTCGTTAATCAAGCCTATTTCGTGTGAAAATAGAATAATCTCTGGTTTCCTTGAAAGTAGTCATTTTTGTAAAGACACGTAGAGACTGCACATACCGTTGCCGTACAGCAAAATCTTAGCATTTGAGTTTGGCGGGTAAAACACCGTTGTCAGCCTAGTCTCTCACGGTCAAAGTAGCCGTAGTAGCACCTCGCCGTAGCGTATCTTAAAGTCCCTATTGGCTCGCGAAGGTACAATGACTCCTTTCGCTGTATAGGGCAACCCGTGCCGAACATTCAGGCCGATAAATTTTAGGTTGCGAAAGCGTACCAGCCCCTGTGCAACCTGCACTAACCACAAGCCGAGCCTTGATTTGTTGGCTTGTGTGAGCAAAATAACTCCCGATATGGACACCTGAAGGAATGATGAAAGAAAGCTATCAACAGAAATACAACTGCAATCAATTTCCAAAGCCTACTACTTAGTCTACTGCTTAAGAAGCTGGATTTTCGATAAATGAAAACAGACATGGAAATTAAGCATAAGCTAAAGTACGAAATTACGAAGGATACGAAGATAGATTTTCGATACATGCAAACAGACAACGTACGCATCCCAAAACAAGTTATGAAAGGAAAAAACCTACTTTGGCAACTGAAAGCTGGAAAAATAAAAATATCTTTAAAAATGGTACACAAAAGCGAAGCGGCCAACACGAAGGAGGCAGAAAATCCACTCACACAAGCCAACTAGCACCCAATCCTCTCATCTATAGGATCTATAACTAGTACCCAGTCATCTTAGTAGAATTCCTTTCGATCACACGACTCTCGTAAACAGACAAACATCTGGCTGCCAATTAAATGTGAGCTTCGTACACACAAAAACTCGTATTTCAAAAATACAAAAGATTTCATTAACTTCCGAGATAATATGGAAGTCACAGAAAACACCATCCTAGCTGGCGTTAATGGCTGTGAGAAGCCTGTACACAAACATATCACAGGAGGAAGGCATTACGCAATGCGTGCGAGCGTAAGTCTTCTTATTTCAATTCCAACCCATTTCTATGCTACAGCTGTAAGACTTATCTTACAGGAGAATTCTTTCCTTTCAGTAGAAAGAATTATCTCCAAATACACAGACTACTAAGGGAACCAAAATGGCAGTATCTTTTGCCAACCTATTTATGGCAGCCGTTGAGACAGAAATCTGAAGTGAGAGGACACACGCAAAAAAAAAAACAAAAGCAATGGTGTGGAAAAGATATAACGATGAAGTGTTCTCTTTGTGAAACATGAGCATAAAGAGAAATAAATGGTTTCATTGTACAGGCACATAGACATTATCCAACTATTAAATTTGCAGCTGAAGCATCAGCAAGGAAACTATTTTCCCGGACACTTGCGTCTGCCAAGAGTAACGCTTCCGTACACGTATTTCCGTCTTCCTGCCACCCACCAGAGGACAGTTAAGGCTTCAACAAATGTGAAGCACTTAGGTTGCTTCAAACGAACCCTACAAAAATAACTTTTGCAGGGAGTATTAGATAATTTTAACCACGCCTTCACGCGAGAAGCTATCCAGATAGTCTGGTTCTCTTAGAAGTGAAATTCAAAAGAAGAAAGACCGCTCTTCAACAAAAGGGAAAAACGTACAACAAAAAACGCCTTTTGTCCCACACGTCAATACCACCCAGGAGTGCCTAATTTAAAGAAAGCCTTGAGGAATAAATGGCACTTAACACAGGATCAGCCTTTGCTGAGGAAGATATGTAAAGAGAGGCTCCCATTACTTCCCATACCCTTACGCAAAGGAGAAAAATCGTTCAGACACACTCGTGAGATCCAAATGTAACTCTAAAGGCAAAGAAACGACATTTTGCGAACAGCGGGAGTCGTGTAAAATATTACCCGGAAGTCCTCAGCTACTACCCAGATGTTAGCTCAGAATTTTGACTAGGGGCATTAGGGGGTTACTCAGTGGAGATAAATAACATTTGACATCTTTTTTATAGCTCTCTCTTTAAAGATCTTTCATAGTCTCTTATGTAAAAACCATTTATGCGATTATGAACGATAATAATCCATAATTTTAAAATGAGAAACAAATAATCCAAAAAAAAAAGCAAACAAACAAAGAAAAAAAATAGTCATAATCCGTGTCCCTTCTCTAAAAACCCCTAATAATCGATATCCATAATCCTAAAACCCTAACGGGGCCTCTATAGAACCCAACCTTTTCACATTTTTTGTCATTCGTTTATAAGCAGAAACCAGGAGCCATAATCGGGGACGGAGTCCGTAAGCGTGCGCCATTTCTAGTATTGCAGCTCGATTTCCAGCCGTTTTGTGAGCCCGCGTTCCTTGCCCCACACCACTTTGGGAGGAGGATAAACAACCGGACTCCCAAAACGGCTGGAAATCGAGCCTAGCCTGTCCCCATAATATGGGACAATTTTGCTATTTTTGGAGCAAATTACGCCATTTATATCGCTGACCAAGTTGTGTTCCGCGGCTTCTTTTACAAGAGCTCCACATTACTCCACTCGCATATGTTGAAGGTTAACAGCTTTTCCATAAACAGCGAAAAACTAGTCGGATATATTAGGATATATCAGCATTTTGGGACTTCAAAATTTCCTTCCTCATACCACACGTTTGCGGGGATCTCGCCAGAGTCTATCGCGACCGAAACTTTGAAAGTAAAAAACAAAAATTGCAATTTTGAGTTTCGCCTGAATTGTAAGTAACGCTTGATGTTTCATCAAGGCCCAATAAGTTTACGTCTGTAGATGCATATGCTGCTCAGTTTTGTTTGTGAAAAAATCCAATAAATTGTCTCTTGTCGATGGATAAGAGCGCCCACCAATGCGCGTTTTGTACAGTTAGTAAACACGACAAATTGGACTCCCGCACTGTCGTGTGAAAAGGTACATCGAACTCACACAACATCTCTAGTTTTTAACTATGTTTAAGGTTGATAAATGTTTGAGAACTTATTAAAAGCTTAGCTGAAAATATGTGAATATAGCAAAAATAACTACCAAAGTTACGATGACGCTTCTTTAATCATCTCGAATATAGCGATTTCGATTTTGTTGGTCGAGTTATCATAACTCCTTGTCTATTTTATTTTCGCAGTGTAAAATTTCACTATATTGAATTAACGCACATGATGTTAGTAGCCTTTTGGCGTTGGTGAAAATTGTTGCAGCATCTCAGCACAAAAGATAACAAAATAAATCTTTGTCAAGATTAGTTGACAACAACCCCCTTGGACGATCCGGTCACATGGTACAAAATCACACATGCTGGGATGCAAGTTGCACAGTGGGACTTCCAAAACAAAGGCAGGTCTAGGTGGACTGGTACGAGTTACTTTGTTTTGGAAGTTCCACTGTGCAACTTGCGTCCCAGCATTGTACCATGTGACCGGATCGTGCAAAGGGCCCACTGAAAACACCGACTCGGACTTGAAAGTGCACGCACTGCACTATGCAAATGAGATACTTGCACGCGTCAGACTATATATCAAAAACTTTTGCAAACTCGTCAAACAAGCAGAAACAATAACTTGAAACATCAAAAACAGGTTTTGGTTATGATTAAGCATTATTTCGAAACCCACAAATTAACTCGATACCAGAATAGAGAGTTTTGTTGCATAACTTTTCTTTACAGAGCAAACGCAAAAGCTTACTCGTACAACTAGGGGGAGCAGATACTGCTCATTCACAGCGCGAAATTGAAGTCTTGTTTTCGACCCTGAAAAATTCACCTTTTTTATTAGCTCAGAGCATAAAACAACATATAGCACCCTGGTTCTTAGTCCTTACCTTATTCCCTGCCATCGCTGTGAAAAATCCGCAAGAGAATCTCGCAAATCTCGCCATTTGATCACGCAACATGACAACATCCACGCGAGAACCCACGACATGTGCGTGGATCCGCGCGGATATATGTCGTCAGGGTGGCGCAATTTGTTCTAAAAATAGCCAAATTGTCCCATATCATAGGTGCGCGCGGATCCCAAGACTTACGGTTATGAATAAATTTGCAAACTAAGTATAGTTAATTGTTTTAATGACAAGCAACTTTTGAGTAACTTTTTTAACGGAAAATCCGAAGTTTAGGATTTTCCGGAAACAATCCAAGGAAGCTTTTCGTATCGTTTGCCCAACCTCTTTCCCAGGGTCTCTCATTTTCCCGCCCTTTCGGGAAGTGAGGGAAGATGAAAGACCTTGGGAACGAGGTTGCCGTTTGCCTGAGTTTCAAACTTTTTTTGTAAGCGCCCTGTACATGTAACTCGCGCTCCAACTAGTCACACCTAATATATCATACTGTCTGTAGAAATCACTGGTTCATTTCTTTGTCGAGGAAAGTGTTAATCTCGATCGTTTGGGCTTACGTACGTCACGCAACGGTGTCACGTTAAGGTTGGCTTATATCTGTCAACACTGTGTTACTGCGTTGGTAAAGAGTTTTTTTGAATAATAATAACCTTTCTGTTTCGAGTCGTGAGTCTGGAGAAAAGATCTTTGTGAAAGTTAACTGTCAGAGTCATTATTTTCAGTTTAAGAAGCTTTGTTTATTTTTATGAAAAGAGGAATTTCATATATGGCTGTACTACGCAAAGGTTATTTCATGTCAAACATCGTTCACTGGTAAATATAGAGCACGGCATTGAAACGCGCGTGACGAGGCATATGATCGATCAAACTGGAACGTTGTTTTTTAAAAATAGCGCATGATGTCACTATTTCCGGGAATTGAGGCATGAAAGTGAGGCAGGGAATTTCCCACCACTTCCTTTCAACATGGACGACGAAGTTTTGATAAAGTCATAACATAATAGACAGGAGCAAGCGTGTTAGCTGCAAAATATACAGTACAGTATGGGGGACCAAAGGACGAAGTATATACTTCTTCAGGATCGTGTTGGGCAGACAGTAAGTAGTTTAGCTGTTGCCCTTGGCCTTTCCACGAAGTCAAAACCAACACAAGTACTGCGAGGCAACTTACTGGAAGCTCTGCCCGAAACTGAACAACCTCAGGATTCAACTAAAATAGCTCTGGTCGGAATTGGTCGTAAGTATTTGCGTCTTGAATGTACTTTGGAGTATCTGACGAGGCTCTCTGACGAAGACGCTAACTTACTTTTGGCTATTTCATCGCTCGAAGAGAGATATCAAACGTCTATGGACAGAATTCGCCTCGATTTCGGGCGTAAAATAATAATGGAACGTAAAGTTTATGTTTCTGTGAAAGGTGTTTCTAAGAAATTGCCGGGTATTGTGTGGTACAAGGGTGAATTACCATCGAACAATGGAACGATGTTTGGAGTTGAACTGATAGTAAGTATTCTCATTCCTACCCTGCCTATACTCTACATGTAGTTCATGCATTCTCATGATCAAGCAAAATTTCTAAGTAGCATTTTAGGACAAGACTTGCTTCATTTTATGTATTAATTTAACTCGGAATATTGTAAGCTATTTTTGGAGTTGTGGGTAACAGGACAAATTGTATTTCTTCGCTCCTTCTTTATCTCCTTGCTTTTGCATCCTGTTAGACATTTAGATCCCGCTGACCATGTTGTATTGAAGTTCAATAGTGATTTGAGATTTGAAAGATTTAAGTTGAGGTGGATAAGAGGATGATCTAGGGGAAGCGATCCCCTTGCTTCATGATAACTTTTTAAAATCTATTTTAAGCTTTGCATCACGCTGTGAAAGCTATTTTTTAATCTCGGTCCCATGATTGCAAAGCCAATGCACCATCTAAATCTGAAATTGAAAATCCAATGGGTTAAGTTTACATTACACAGTGTCTCTTTGGAAATCATTTTTAATGCACTGGGCAGGAAAATTATCCTCTACGTGCTTCTATGAAGTTTACTTTTAAAATGGAAGTTGTTTCAACAAGTAGACAGCAAGGTACCACAAGAACAATAATTACCGTTTATTTTGAAAGTCATTCTTCCTTATATATACATCATAACGAGGCTAGCATGCATTCTAGTACCGAGGCTACCTAGGCTACCATACTGAAACATACTAGCAAAAGTATGGCTCGGTGACATAACAACACAAGTTGACTGGGCTTGCTCAACACAACAACTTTATTCTCTAAGCATCTTGGGTAATACAACAGCTTAACACAACTTCCGGTTACGAATATATTACACTGCTTTCCCCCAGATTTTCAGGATGCACTTATACCCAAGACACAGTGATAACCTACAGTTACAGGTTAAGTTTAACAACTGGTTTTCTAATCCTTTGAGATCTTCGCAAAACTGTAGGTGGACTACTTACAACTAAAGGAGATACAACAGTATCCTCGTTTTCAGGCAGATCTACATGTGGTTCAGAAGTACTATCGAGAGGATTCACATTATCATCATTTATTTTCTGACCACTTGATTCAGGCACCACGACATCTGGCTCACTGACATCATCTGGTACATTATCATGTGCTCTTATCATGTGATCAGTGTGCACATACCTTGTTTTGTGTCCTGTCCTAACTACATAGGTTCTGGGCCCACAAACTTTAATTACAGTGCCTGGAATCCACTTATCAGTCTTAGAGTTAGCCCTCGAGTTTCGTACCTGCACCCTGTCATTTCTTACAAAGGATCTTTCCCTCTTACATTTCAAATCCTTATACATTTTCTGTTTCTCTTGCTTATTCTCTACAACTTGTGCCAGATTAGGCTTAATCAGACTTAATCTTGTTCTTAGGCAACGCTTCACCATCAACTCAGCGGGGATCACACCAGTTGTACTGTGAGGGGTTGTGCGATACCGAAATAGAAAATTAGCAAGTCTGTGTTTCATAGAGATGCCCTTTTTACCCTCAAGCACTTGTTTAACTAAAGCATCCTTAACAACTCTCACAGACCTCTCTGCTGCCCCATTAGATTGAGGGTGATAGGGTGGAACCAACGTGTGCTTGATGCCGTTTTTGCGCATGAATTCGGCAAATTCAATGGACGTAAACTGTGGTCCGTTGTCAGACACCACCTCTTCAGGTAAACCATGAGTAGCAAAAATTAAACGGAGCTCATCAATAGTCCGTTCAGTAGTTGTAGAGCTCATATGTTTCACTTCAATCCACTTTGAGTGGCTATCGATTACTACAAGGAAGTAATCATTACCCTTCTGACAGAAATCAATATGGATCCGCTGAAATGGTCTAGTTGGCCACTTCCATGGGATCAGGGGTGCACTGGGTGGGGCATTTCTAACATTTTGGCATACTGTACATACTCTCACTGCTTCCTCGATTTCCTGATCCATTTTTGGCCACCACATGCATGTACGAGCAATTGCTTTCATACCACATATACCAGGGTGTTCCCAATGCAACTGCCCCAGCATTTTGGCTCTAAAGATTGGTGGAATAATCACCCTAGAGCCCCAAAGGACACAATCCTGTTCACAGGACAGCTCATTTCTTCTATTATGATAGGGTTTGAGGGTCTCATCAGGACACCCTTCTGGCCAACCTGACATCACAAATTGATGTACCTTACCAAGTACAGGATCTACAAGGGTTGCCTTTCCTATATCTTCTGCAGTGATTGGAAAATCATCATCAATTACACTCACACTGTAGAGCACACCCTCACTTCCCACTGTGGAGTCCTCATGTGGTAGCCTTGAGAGAGCATCACAGTTGGCATGGTCTTCAGATCTTTTGTATTCAATCTCATAGTCATACGCCGAAAGTACTAGAGCCCACCTCTACATTCGAGCTGCAGCTAGTGTGGGGATAGCGGATTTTGGATTGAAAATTGCCAGCAATGGTTTGTGATCAGTGATCAGGGTAAATTTACGCCCATACAAAAACTGGTGAAATTTTTTTACACCAAAAACAATTGATAATGCTTCACGCTCAATTTGTGCATAGTTCCTTTCACTTGAACTCAGTGTCCGAGAGGCATAGGCTATTGGCCTCTCCTGGCCATCATCCATCACATGGCTAATAACTGCTCCAATTCCATAGCTGGATGCATCACAAGCAAGTCTCGGTTCACGGTCCCCATCATAATGCACCAACAGTGCATCACTGGTGAGACCTTGTTTACAAGCTTCGTATGCTTGCTGACACTCTTTTGTCCATGTCCACTGGACACCCTTTTTGAGGAGCTCATGTAATGGTGCTAGTGTGGTTGCTAAACCTGGTAGAAATGGGTGATAGTACTGGACCATGCCCAAAAAAGATCTCAACTCACTGACGTTTTGTGGTACTGGTGCCCTTTTTACAGCATCTACTTTTTCCTCAACTGGATGCAAACCTTCAGCATCTATCTTCAAACCCAAATAGACAACTTCCCTCTTCAGAAATTCACACTTTGCCATCTTCAAATGCAGGTTATATTTATGCAACCTCTCCAATACCTCAGCCAGGATTTTGATATTCTCCCGCCAACTGACACCACCAATAAGAATGTCATCCTGCTTACACACACATTTTTCTACTCCTTGCAAAATCATATCCATTTTAGCTTGGAATATTTTAGGTGCTGATTTAACCCCATACGGTAATTTGGTGTAGGAATAGAGTCCCTTGTGTGTGCTAATTGTCAGGTACTCACGACTTGCTTTATCAACACTTAGCTGAGCATATGCATGTGACAAATCAAGTTTGCTGAAAAATTTTGATCCCGAGAGGGCAGCATACAAGTCCTGTTGGGTGGGAAGGGGATACTGCTCATCTTCAACAGCTGAGTTGATGGTTACTTTGTAGTCCCCACAAATTCTAACCGATTTGTCAGCCTTTGGCACAACTACTATTGGGCTTGCCCAGTCTGATCTGTCAGTTTTAACGATTACCCCATTTTTCTCTAATTTATCCAACTCCTTTTCAACTTCATCTTTTAGTGCATATGGAACCCTACATGGCTTAATAAATATGGGCTTTGCACCATCTTTCATGGTGATGTGTGCTTCCAACCCTTTCATGCCCTCATAGCTATCTTTGAACAACTCACTGTGTTTAACTAGTAATCCATCAAGTTGACTTTTGGCACTTTCCAACTCGGATCTTGTTAAACTAAATATTTCACCCCACTCAAGCCTTATATGGTTTAACCAATTTCTTCCCAGCAAAGTAGGCTTCTTCTCATAATCAGCTACAATAATTGGCAATGTATATTCATGGCCCTTGTACACTACATCACACAGCATTTCACCACACACTGTAAGGGTTTCACCCGTATAGGTTTTCAATTCAACTTTTGATGGACGAAGTGGAAAATTACTGAATTTCTGAGAATGTGTGCTCTTACTCATTATTGAGTAATCAGCTGCAGTGTCTACTTCCATTGCACATGGTGAACCATTTATGGTCATTTCTACAGTATAACTTTTGTTGGTAGGATTATCTGTACCAACTGCATACATGGAATAAATACCTAACTCATCATTATCATCATAACCTTCTGTGTTTGATTCTAAGACACTATGAACAGTACCTTTAGCTCCTGGTTGTTTTGTTTTCAAGCTAGACTCAACATCTTTACTGCGACAAACTGATGCAAGGTGACCTACTTTGCTACATTTGTAGCATTTTGCTGACTTAAATTTACACTTAGGTGCAGCATGCTTACCACCACACCGGTAACATGAGGGTTCCTTAGTGTTTACAGTTTCCAGTTTATTTACTATGCCTTGGCTGTCATCACTTGCACTGACAGGACGGAATTCTTGGGTGTTCTTCTCTGCCATTTCCATTGACTTGGCAATCTGGCACGCTTTCTCAAAAGAAAGATCCTCGGTGTTCAAAAGTTTATTCTGTATTTTGGGATTGTTCAATCCGCACACAAAACGGTCTCTCAGAGCTCGGTTGAGAAACTCTCCATAGTTACAATGAATCGATAACTTCTTCAAGGCCACAATAAAGTCACTGATGGATTCGTCTTGTTTTTGATAGCGAGTTCCAAAATGAAAACTCTCTGCTATCTCCAATGGCGCTGGATTGTAATGTTTCTCCAATGCTTTGACAATGTCCGCAAAAGGAGTGTCTTTTGATTTCACTGGTGCCAGCAGATTGCTCAGGGTAGAATATGCTTCGGGTCCAATCTCAGTCAGAAAGATAGCACGTTTTCTATTTGCAACTGCGAGATTGGCTTCCTCTTTACCCTCGCCTGTTTCTTCTATGATATTATTTGCCATGAAGAACATTTCCATTCTTTCCACATAGGAACGAAAAGTCTCTCGCTCAGGGCTGAACTCGCCAACACGACCAAACAATCCAATTCCCGCCATTTTGATAGCACGTGCTCAAACTTTGATCAAGTTACCTCGGTCGAAAACAAACCTTTTTCCTCACACAGAGAAAATCAAAACTTCACTGGATTTCTCATGCGTCTTCGTGCATGTAGAGGATCCCATCCTCGTCGCCAAAATGAAACATACTAGCAAAAGTATGGCTCGGTGACATAACAACACAAGTTGACTGGGCTTGCTCAACACAACAACTTTATTCTCTAAGCATCTTGGGTAATACAACAGCTTAACACAACTTCCGGTTACGAATATATTACACATACATAACATCCTTTTCCTTCTAAAAACAAAAAAGTCCTTCAAGTGCTGTGGCCTTATTACAACTCGCCCTGAGCATGTCATCTTTGGCTGCTCAGACACTGTATTGGCTGGCTACTTGACTCAGACTGTCCCTGGAGAGTGACGGGGTCACGCCACGCCCCTTGTTGCTCAGACACTGCAGGAACTACAGCTTCTTGTTGCTCAGACACCGCAGGAGCTACAGCAGCCCTTTCTGCCTGTTTGGACAGCAACGCTGTTTGACTTGTACCCTGCTGGTTGAAGCATTCTGTCAGGCTTAAATTATGCGTTAATGTGCTTCTGTTGTAAGACTCTCTTGTTTTCCTTAAATGATGAAGGTTCCGTCGATATCTGGCACCATCTTCTGTAATCACTTCGTACAACCAAGTTCCCACAGATTTGCCCACCCTCGGCTTGACGGCCTCGTTAGTCAGACTTTGAGGGGGAATTAGACGCACCATATCTCCACTTTTAAGCTCTGCTAGATCTTTGGCTCCCTTGTTGTAATTAATCGCTTGACGTTCTTTGTTAGTTAGCAGCTTGTTGTGGACATTATGATCAACGACTAGTTTAAAGTGCCTGTAAAGAAAAAATTAATTGCTGCTTATTTGAAAGGCTTTTCAAAGTAAAGAAGAATGGCGTTTTTCTTTTTGGAATATCTTTTTTTGTTTTAGAGATATTCACGTTTTTGAATTATGCAAATCAGGAAAGTGATGACGTCATAGGTGGTTCCACGAAAACAGCACAACACTCAATCGAGAATAACTCTAGAAATATTACAATGTACATCACAAAAGAAACAGAATGACGCCTACTATGTTGTTGCCATGGCAACATTCTTGGCTCCAGTCTCTTTCAGTGAAAAACCAAATATCCCCATTTGCAACCTTTTTAAGTGGGACAGAGGGTCTTGCTAGGAACGCACATGGTTCCCACATTGTCTTCACTCTCCTCGTTAGATTGATGGCAGTGGATGATCCTTGTTTAAGATAAAATCTGGGAATTTTAGTCTTAATTAAAACAGAGTCAGCGGCATAACTGTTGTCATGCCAATGGCACGATGGGTGTCATTATGTTTCTGACTGGTGTGAGGAGCCGCGGTAAGGTAGCGACCTAGGTTCTGGTCCATCTGCTCATGAGTCGTACCACTGGGCTGCTGTCCATTCCTTGACTAGGCATGTTCCTGTATTCAAGCAATGCAAGATAAGGATCTGTCTTGGCCTTTCTAGATTTCTTCATAACTGTCTTTGCTGACTTGATGGCTGCCTCAGCTTTCCCGTTACTCTGAAGGCTGTTGTCCTTTGCTGTATGCTGTTTGATTTCCTGGAGAGTAGATGGTGTTAGCCGCGCAACCTGCACCATGTTGATGCTCTCGACTTCTGAAGCAACTGTTTGACTTCCGTCGTAGGGAAGATACACCCGGCTCAGGGCATCAGCCAGGTACATGGTGGACCCCTTCCTATAGCCAAGGTTGATCGAATAGGCTTGAACTCTCAGGAGCATGCGCTGGAGCCTCTGGCGCTCGGTGGAGTGGTTTCTTAATGATCACTTCTAATGGTTTGTGATCCGATTCCAAAGTTGCTTGTCTCCCATATGTGTAGGTGTGGAACTTCTCCAGTCCTCAAATGGCAGCAAGGAGCTCTTCCTTGATCTGTGCATAGTGAGTTTCGGGATCCGTCAGCACGCAGCTTGCATACGCAGTGGGGTGGCCGTCTTGCAGTAGGACTGTTCCAAGCCCCTTGTCTGATATGTCTCACTGCAGGGTGACGCCCTTTTGTTAAATCAAAATATTTGGGAACTGGAGTATTGGTAACCAGCTGTTTCACTTGTTGGACTGCACTGTCATGAAGGTTGGTCCAGTACCATCCTACGTCAGGGAGTGTGAGTTTCCGGAGGGGCTCACATACATCACTGAGACGTGGTAGAAACTTGCTCAGGTAATTTGTAAATCCAATGAACCAGCATACACTGGCCATATCAGTTGGGGTTGGCATCTCCGAGACAGCCTTCATTGCTGGATCTGCTTTAAGACCGTCCTTTGAGATCAGATGACCCAAGAAAGGAACTTCTCACCACACTTTCACTTTGTCCCTGTTCAGCTTGACATTCTGCTCATGGCACCTCTGCATTAGCGAGTGCAGATTTCGATCATGATCTACTAGTGCTTCATCTTCTGTGGAGCCTTCACCAAAAACCAGGATGTCATTGTGAATGGTGCAGACGCCCTTTAATCCCTCTAGGACGCAGTGCAGTCTCCGCTGAAACTCTTCCGAAGCTGTGCAAAGCCTGAAGGGAAGGCGACGCCAACAAAATCGTCCAAAGTATGAATTGAAAGTTGTAAGGCGTGAGCTGTCATCATCGAGTTCAACATGCCAGAATCCATTCTTAGCATCTACGGTTGAGAACACTTTTGCTCTTGAAAGCTCTGGAAGTACCTCGTCTATGGTTGAGGTCGGGTAGTGGCTTCTCCTTAACACTTGATTCGGGTCTTTGGGTCAATGTACACTCAAATTTGTCCATTAGGTTTCTGTACAGTTGCAAGACTTGAAACCATGGGGTAGGCTCAGTGACTTGCTCTATGATACCAAGGCTCTGAAGACAATCCAGTTCTTCCTTCAGTTTACCCTTAAGCGCTACAGGAACTCTCCTTGGTGGATGAACCACTGGCATAGCACCGTCTGCGACTTCAAGCTTGTACTGACCCTCCAACTTTCCAGTACGAAGGATAATCAGGATAATCCTGTAAGAGTTGTTCAGCAGTGACGCAAGCTTGACTGGTGTTGACTGACATCACACTGTGTTGTTGCACTCTAATCAGGTCCATCTGCTGCATGGTTTGGTTTCCCAGGATTGGTACGGCCCTGTCACTGTTTATAACTACAAACTCCACACGGTAAGACCTGGAGTTTCTCGGATTCAGTACCTTCTTCATGCATGTACTCAACGGCTTTATCATTGTATCTTTGTATATTGTGAGCCATTTCCTGGTCACTGTTAGTTCCTTGCTATCCTCAAGGTACTTTGCGGGCAGCAGGTTACAAGTTGCTCCACTATCCAGTGGAAACTTCACCGTCGAATTTCCGAGGCTTATTGTAGCAAACAACTTTCTCCCATATTCATGATCACATGCAGCATGGACACTGAGTATTTCACTTTCATTCATTGACTCAAGTGTGAGGTAGTATTCATCGTCGCTTCCGCTTTCTGTCTCGACCACGGTTACATTTGCCTTTGCCATACACTGAGACGCGAAATAATTCATAATTCCACGGGCCAAGCATCTCTTGCCAAACGCAGGACAATTTGATTTGCCGATTTGATGTTTTCCACTGCAATATTTGCATCTCTTTGTTTCCTTGCGATACGCATTGTGCACTGTACTTTCATTTTCACTCCTGTTGTTCTCCAACTTTTCACGCCTTTCGACACTTTCTCGCTTTTTATCCACCTTCTCGCGCCTTTTGTCATCAAATGCTTTACCACGCTTCATTTGATCTCTCAACGAATTTACATTTCCCTTCTTCCAAGGTTTTACTTGGTTCTTTGGATAATTTTGCTGCTCTGCAGGCGTCAAGGCATCATTGCAGATCAAGACATGGATCCTTGAGGAGGTCTTCACGGAGCTGCTTGTCCTGAATTCCGCAGATTATTGGCTCTCTCACAAGTGAATCTTTGAAGTCACCAAAGTTACAAGTCATTGCTAAAAGCTTCAAATCCGTAATAAACTTTTCTAGCGATTTGCCTGGGTTTGGAAAACGTGAAAAGAACTTGTACCTTTCAACAGTTTCGTTTTTCTTCAGATTACAGTGCTTGTTGAACACATCCATGACCTGCTTCAAATTTCGTTCGTGTCCAGGTACTTCGTATCTCATCATACTGTAAATTTCTTGTCCCTGACTCCCGACTAAATACAAAAACAGCTTCACCTTTGTTGACTCCTCTCTGCCACACATTGCTAAATCCATGTACAACTCTGCTTCTTGCCCCTATCTCTTCCAACTGTCAGCCAAATTGATAGCTTCGAAATCAAGTGGCGCTGGCGGTTTTAGTTGAGTTATTCTATCTTCTCTGCTGCTGCTCAGCTGTCCTTCTTCCGCTGATCCTTCCATTGTAGGCATTCTTACTGGGTCCATAGGATCACTTCTGACACCATTTTTCAACAAGTAGACAACAACGTACCACAAGAACAAAAATAACCATTTATTTTGAGAGTCATTCTTCCTTATGTATACATCATAATGAAGCTAATGTGCACCCTAGTACTGAGGCTACCTAGGCTACCATACATACAGAAGTTGTGTCATTTTTTTGCATGACTGATTAACATGAATTGCCAAGACTTGGATTCTAACCTAACCTAACCTAGGATTGAAACCCTGATTGAAATTTGAAGACAGGAATGACAGGAAAACTGAAGAGAACTCTAGGTAAAGGCTAAATTTCATGATAGTGACACTTACATTATTAAACAGTTTTGTCACTGATGACCTCGTTGCCCCAACTAACCATGTCCCACCAGAGCACTCAGTACCACTAGATGATGCCAGCAGTTCTGCTGTGGAAAGTGATAGTGAGGATGATATTGTTCTTGCGCACTATCGCACTACTCATTCCTCTGAGAGAGTGTTTGATTGAGAAGAAATCCATAGTGATATACATTACAGTGCGTAGTGCAGTTATCTCATCAAATTTGATCTGGATGTAATATGGGGCCCCAGTCTCTCACTAATGCGCTTGTCTTTAAACTAGACACTTTTTGCGTTCACATAGTGTAACAATCCTAATCCAGTCTGTATCAAGATTATTTGGGATGGATTTGTTCACCTATTTGCCCTTCCCCCTCCCCCCCAGCAGGGGCAAATTACATCATGAGCACATGCATGCAGTCACATTATGAAGAAAGTGTGTATGGTTTCTGCAAAACTATAGTTTGGCGCTGTGATTTTGATCCATTCACCTTTGACAACAAATAACTAAAGCCTGCGTCATCAGTAGTGAATGTTTTGTAGCTCTGTGACGGCAAATGGCCATGAGTTGTGGTAAGAAAACAAATCTTCCATGTAGCTCAGCAAATGGCCATGATGACCCTCAGCCTGTGGTCAGAAAAAAATTTTGCTGTCTACATTTATGTGTCTCGCAGCCAGACAGGTTTTTCAAAATACTGCCTGTCCGGCAGTCAAAAATTTCAGTTAATAATATCAAATCCTTGTTTATGTGGCTGAAAACTTCACTATATGTATTTCCACCGTAGTGTGAATTTTTGTGAGCATGGCACCCTATTTAATGTGATGAAGTGTTTAAATGGCTGGCAGCCAGACAAAGTTTTAAATAGACTGAATGATCGGCAGTCAAAAATTTTTTCGTAGTTCAGGCTAAATAGTACTCTGGTTATTCTAGAAAGCACTCCGGTTTGCCTGAATAGCATTCTGGTTAGCCTGAATAGCTCTCCAGTTAGACTGTTTACGCTTAGTTTTCAATAATGATATAGGTAACTTAATAAATTTCTAAAACTGCCAACTGGTTTCGGTGGCACAGTGGTCATGAGTATCACTTGCCATGCTGGCAACTTGAGTTGAATTCCTCTTGGGGTCATCTGTCACAGTGTTGTTTTTACGTTGTTTTACTTCATCAAAATTTCTAAGTCTCACTGCCGGTCATTGAGTCTATTTGAAACCTTGTCTGTTGCCGGACATATAGCCACAGCCAATAAATTTTCCGATTTGTAGCTCGGGAAATTCAATTCACCTTACTTTCATGTGGAGGTTTGGTTACTAGGGATGTTCAACAGAAAATGGTGATTTTCTATAGACTTGTTAATAATATTAATTCAATCTGAAAATTAAATGATTGATTCTTTTAATATAACGGAACAGCCATAATTTCCATTGCAGTAAGGGCATGGAAACCACGAATACTTGACATTTTTTGTACATGTTTTTTTTTTGGCAACTGTACAATGAAGGCTCTTTATACATGTATAATATACATAAGTATAAATTTACTAGCATTCTGTCATGTATGCCATTCTCTGATTGGCTACTCTACTTATTCTGGAATATATGCTGTTGTAGATTGTGAGTTGGCCAGATGTGTGTGCTTGTTAACAAACTGGCGACCACTTCTTTGCATTTTCGAAGTGTCTGTGAAGACCTGATTTAGATGAAGTTTTGAATGACTAGTAGATTTATACTGATTAAAACAATTAGATTATATGCTCTTGATTTCTATACGTAATAGGTGACTTGATTTCTATGCATGATAGTTGACTCGGGCTGCGTACTCCACTGGGCTATACGGGCCACTGGCTTGATGCAGACTTTATAGCTGATTGAAGTAACTGACCTATCTAAAGAGTGACTGTGTATTATACAAAGAAGAAAGATATTTATCTAGATACATTGTAAATATAATTCCCATCTTACAGGAATCCTATTCAAATCTTACTAACCAGCAAACGTCATTGGCACCTTTTATTTAATTGATCAACATCTTTTTTCTAGAACAACCAAGGCCTAGGAACATCTGATGGGACATTTAGAAACAAAAGATATTTTACTTGTCCCCAGGACAGTGGTGTTTTTGTTGGACTAGATAAAATAATGCCTCGAGAAGAGCCAGAGTCTAGGTCTCCACCAAAAAACAACATAGTTCAACTAAAGGATACAGTCCTGACACCATTCTTGAGGTGGAAAAGTGAGCAGAAGTCATTGCAAGGAAGAAAGGATATTGAAATGGGTCAAAGAGTTGTGGCATTCTTGGATGATAATCGTGCTATAAGGGGATATGTGCGCTATATTGGTGAGCACGAAGATCACAGTGGAAATCTATTGACACTTGTGGGTGTGGAACTGGTAGGTAATTTTCATGTACGTGTATTTTTCAGTTAACAGTCATATAATAATATTTATCTTTATCATCTGTAGTGACCAGTGAGAACTGTTTTTCACATCTCAGCAGTTCTTTGATCTTGAAAGAAATTGATAACAAAGTTAATTATGTGGTAAAATATTGTGTGGTTGCAGAAATCAATTAAGTAACTCCTATAACTAGATTAACCCGTAAGCCACACATGTCCGCAACGCGGACCTATTTTTTTTTTATGAGAAGAGTAAGTCCATTTTACGTAAAGTTTTGCTCATGTCAATCATCATTCACTGTTCGCTCAAAGAGCACTGATTTCCTTCCGAACAGTTGTTTTCTTAATTTTTTAACTCAAAGAGGATAATTTGCACACCAAAATTATGCAGAAAAGGTAGAGGTCACCACGCTCGTTTAACTTGAGGGAAATCACTCACGTTGTGTACGTGCACGTGCACATGAGCGCGTGCTAATGACGCGAAAATTGTTCGCAGTAGGGATGCGCAATGCAATACTGAGGAATCACCTTAAACTTGCTAAGAGAACCTTAAACTATGTTTTGAAAACTTGTGCAGACATCATCTGTAAAACCTTTTTGTGGCATACAGTATTAAATGATCACTGCACGTTTTTACCTTTATGCAGGATGAGAAATGGGGGAATGGAACTGGCAAACGGCATGGAAAACAGCTCTTTGTTTGTAGGAAAGATTTTGCAAAGTTCGTTGATATAAAAAATCTTATTCGAGAGGAAGACTTTGATGGAAACCACAAAGAGTCTACATGTAAAGGAAAGAAAACACTGGAGAAACAGGATGCTACTCGGGAGCAAATTCGAAAAGGTGACTCTTTGGCGGGATCAGTGAGTTATTATTACAGTAAGTCTAGACGTTTGTTGGTGTTTTTCTTTTAGTAACTCCAGACTAGGTGTGGTGCAATTAGTTCAGAATTAGTTCAATTTATTTGTGTGTGTGTTTTTTTCCTGTATGATTCAAGGATTTTCAGAATCATCCTGGAAATGAAATATTTTCAAGAAAAAGAAAACACTTGGAATGTGCCTTATTGTACATGAAAATTGACATCATTCTGGAAATTGACATTCCCCCAAAAATTCCTCGTGACACATGTAGCTGGGTGAGAATCACGCGAGCATAGGTGCAGATGTGTGCATGACTCCCTTGACCGCTTCAAAATGCTGGCTTTTAACAATAACACTTTCTTTTATAGTTTTAAGCGTGAAATGAATTTCGTTTGGTCCCATTCAGAATTTGTCTAGGCATAGACATGTATATTTGTAGCTCAAATCAAGAAATGATGTCAGTAGAGGAATCCTAATGCCGTGGTTCGTTTTGAGTGTTTTATCTAGAGGTTTCATTCGCAACTTTAACCCCCAAGTTTTCAGCAATTAAAGTACCGGGTCCAGTTCTGAGGTTATTGAACTTCTTGTAGATGGGATAAAGCAGCCCGAAAAGGACCAACAAGAAAAAAACCTACAAAGACAATTGAGGGAGATGGAACAACAGCTGAGAGAGAAAGACGAACAAGAAGAGAATTTGCAGGGACAACTAAGAGACAGGGAACAACAGCTGAGCGAAAAGGACCAACAAGAAGAAACCTTACAAAGACAACTGAGAGAGATGGGACAACAGTTGAGAGAGAAAGACGAACAAGAAGAGAATTTACTAAGACACCTAAGAGAGATGGAACAACAGCTGACAAACTTACAAGACCAATATCGAGATAAACAGGACGAAACGACTAATTTACAGAGACAAGTTACTACACAAGAACGACAACTGAGGGTTAAAGACCAGCAGGTGAATGAATTGGAGATATCTCTTTCAACAGCTCAGCAATCGTTGAGTGAACACCAACGCCGACAGGTCACACCCGACTGGGTCATTTCCAGTGATCAAATTCAGCTGACAGATAAACTCCTTGGTAAGGGAGGTTGGGGAAGTGTTGTCCAGGGGAAATACTGTGGCTGTTCTGTAGCAGTGAAGCAAATCCATGAGTTGATTCTTTCTCCGCACAACCGTGCTTTGTTTGAACGAGAAATGGACATTGCTTCAAGATGCCGCCATCCCTGTTTATTGCAGTTCATTGGAGCAACTAATGACGAGGGAAGTCCTTTGTTTGTAACAGAGCTTATGGAATCAAGTTTACGAGCATTGTTAGGGCAGAGGCCTCTCTCTGGAACAGAAGTCTCCATTCTTTCTTTGGATGTGGCTCGAGCATTAAACTACCTTCACCAAAAGAAACCTTCTCCAATTATCCACCGTGACATCAGCAGTGCTAATGTGTTACTATGGCGACAGGGCGACCAATGGCGAGGCAAAGTGTCAGATTATGGAACTGCAAATTTTATGCAACATACCATGACGGTTGCTCCCGGAGCCATGATTTACATTGCGCCTGAAGCACTCACTTCAAATCAAACAGTCAAGGTTAGTTATGACTTGCTTAAAGTTTACCATCTTTCAATTAAGTAACGCCTACACATACACATCTATGATAAAAAAGGTGAATGAACAAATCGAGTGATTCACGAGATGAATTGCAAAATGAATTAGAATTGAACTAAAACAAAAGAAGATAATTTGAGATTAGCGGAAAGTATTTCACAACTTTGTGTTCATGAAATGAATAGAAGACTCTTAATAGCACTCCTGAGATCTTGGGAGGATGGTGTAATGTGGAACTATAACTTCTCCGGTGATCTAAAAGCGAACGTAAAATGCAACAGGCTAAAAACTGAGGGATGTTCCTGCGGGAAATATGAACCTTCAAATAGGTATTACCGTTGTAGTATGTGTTTTCCACAGATGATCAAAAACCTTGCATTATCTGAACAAAAACAACTAGCTTTATTTGCATGCAGTGTTGCGGAAGCTTTTGTAAACTAAAACAGTGATGATTATCATAAACATATTATAAGGTTATGATATAGCAATCAAGTTACATCGGTTTGATTTGAAAGACGAATATTGCATAAATCAAAGCAAGATGAAATGAATTTTGCTAATTGAATATTAACATAATGATTTGTAGGAGTCTTAAGTTCGCCATTGGCTTGTAACGAAGATAATTGTTTAAAAGAAAACACAGAATAACTGAGTAGTTTGGTACTCTGATAACAAATGACTATTTACCTCGCTGCCGTTATATGTCTTCATGTGTTATGGTATATGTAAACAATAGCCTCCATTTGGCGTGAAAATATGCTCGAATATTTGTCCGCTGACATTGTCTGTTCCGAGAAGCGAACAGTTTTCCTCGAGCTCCGCTCTCGGAAAACTGGGAGCTTTGAGGAACAGATAATGTCCAGGGACAAATGTTCGAGCATATTTTCGCGCCCAATGGAGGCTACTGTGTTTAATATCCTTCAAATCTTTAATCGCAACACGCGCGGTTTAAAAATTGGGGAATATCACTCGGATATTCCCCAGTTTTAGTTGGGGAATATTCAGTTACGTGATGCATTTAGACCAATCGCGCGTGAGCGGAAATATTTGGTGGATTACAAATTAGTTTATAATCGTTGCCTTTAGGTTGATGTGTACAGTTTCGGCGTTCTTCTCTGTGAAATGTGCATCCGGGAATTACCAGATCCTGAAAGGCGTGGTCAGCAAATCGCGATGGTCACAAACCGCCTGCTTCGAGCACTCATACGGGGATGTCTGCAATCAAATCCTGAGGCCAGACCAAATATGGAAGAGATTATTGCAGAACTTGAAGAACCAGTGTAATGACATGTCTTTGCTACATTGGTACTCTCAAACTACATGTAAGTTCGATTATTCTAGTCCAGTATATATTGTTGGAGCGAGTTTTCTTCAGCAGCTTACACAATGGTAATGCTTACAAATAACTGTACAGTGGTGAATTAAACGACAATTTTGTTTTAGTCTAGGAAAATGACCATTACATGTAAGGATGTTATCAAGATAATAGTTTAGAATATTTTTAACAAGATCTTGGTAACATTTATTGCAGATACCATATTTCTTTTAACGTGCTTTTTAGAGAAGGTAGCGAATGAGTTAGCAGGATCTCCAGTTGGCTGTACATGTGAACAACTGCTTTGGTGACTTGGTGACGATGACGTTGTGTAAGATGGCTCCAGGACGGAGTTTTAAGGCAAGGATTTATGAAAATGAATTAAAGATATCATCAAGAAAATGATTAACACAAAGGTTAATTGTCCCCGCAGGATTCTGTTGATAACACAACTTTATAACAGGTGCTAACAGATTTTAACAGTTTTGATCGTGTGACCACACGCCCATATAAAACTGTGAATTACAATTTTTCCAAAACGTCCTTGATAAATCGATGGATAATCTTATGATACATTTGATTTATCGCATTTCTGTGACGTTTTCCGAACCTTATTACAGTGCCCATAATGTCAAATTTTTTTTTCGCTCATCTAATTCTACATTTTACGTAATGAACTTCTGCGAAAAATGTTTTCGATTTGGATAAAACGCAATTTTTTTTATAAGTTTTTAAAGGCTTTTAAAAATTTGCCGCCATTTTGGTCCACCATTCGCGCGAGTCTTCCTCGGTTTGAAGTGAGTCGTGACGTAGGTTCAGGAACACGTGATTTGGGTCGTGACTTATCTGACTTGAAAACAAGTGGAAATTTTGCTTCAGAGTCGTTTACATTTACTTTAAAATGCCGGAAAGGTGCGTTGCCGCTCTTTGTAACAACGTTAATGATCCAGAAAACAACAGCAGTCTTCATCGTAGGTTCCTGAACCTACGTCACAGGCATCAGTCACGTAGCCATTTTAAGCACGTTATTGTTGTGATCAGCGGCAGGGGTCGACCGCAAGAAAGTAGAATTTTGAACTTTGTAAAGATTCGCGAAAAAATTGCGTTTCATCCAAATCGAAAAAATTTTTCGCAGAAGTTCATTAGGTGAAATGTAGAATTGGATGAGCGAAAATTTTTTTTTGACATTATGGGCACTTCAAGCTTACGTTCTTATCCAGCTCCTATCCAGCAGAAGATATAGAAGATATTTCCAGTCATTTGCATGTGTTAACGTATTGGAAGTGACTAGCTTATGCGAAGGTAATGGACTTGAAAGTTAGTAATTTTCCATTTAAGTAATTAGAATATTATAATTATAACTATACCAAAAAAGGTAGATGGTTTTAGACAGTGGTAAAGGTAGTGTGGACTATAGAAGTCCACAAAGAGAATTTTATAAAGCATTAAAACAAGTTCTTACTTTTGCACAATAGCTTTAACCAGGTACAGATGTTTCGTGCAAAGAGTAAGGAATCTCTCAATATTTAACAATTATTCGCCGAAGGCGAGGTGAACCTGAGGCGAATAATTGCTTAAGTATAATTTTCAGAGCTGAAACACAGAATAACAACTAAAACAGACTGTTCGTTTCCATACACGCATGCAGGCGTAGTTTTAATAATAAGCTTACATGTAAGCTTTGACGTCGATTGTGAATCAATTTACACATCAAGTTCGGCAGTAAAACAAACAAGCGAAACACTACGAAAATTAAATTCATCCCGTACCTTTGTTTTATCGTTGTTGACCTCATTCACAGCTGTCATCATCGTCTAAAAAATAGTAGCTTTAGTTTGAAGAAAAATTAATTTCGGTCAATCGATCTGACCTGCTGGCGATCAACGTAACCACTGCGTTTGCGATTCTTAAATTCCTTAATTCCTTACGAGTTCTTGAAAGGAGTTTCGGTCCAAGTGCGACAGCAGTCATTTTGAAAATTCTCCAACCTTCCAAATATCCTCAGTGGACTTGGAGTGATGTCTTTCGAATAAATAAAAATTTGATTCAGCAACTGTCCGTCATGTTTACTTGCCGAGATGGCAAAGGTGGCGAGCTTAGTAACTAGGCCTCGAAAATATTATATTCAACGCCTGGAGCGGTGAATATAGCGTCATATAAAGAACCGTTCGACCAATCAGATTGCTGGAAACTCTTTGTTCAGCTCTGAAATTATACTAATTAGGATTATTAGAATTGGTAAACAATTTAATGAAATATATTTTCCCAGACTTCGTCAGTCGGGGAATATAATGAACACTTTTTTTGTGATGACAGTATATCTAATCAATATAGTTAGTGAAGTTGCCTTATATTCATTTTTTGATAGGGATTTTCTTTGTAGAATGTACAGGGGTTAATATTTTTATATATTGTTTTATAAATATATATTTTTGCATTTTTGGCATGTTACAACAACAACAACAACCATTTATTTGTACTCACAATTTATAAAATAATTACAATAAACATTAAATTAGTATAGAGTACTGCCTGCCCAAAATAACCATAAGGGCTAAAAAGAATGGGCAGAATGGGCATGTTGTGTGTATTGTATTGCGAAAACAGCCCATCCAAGATTTCGAAGCCTTACAACAAGTAATACTTACTTATTGATAGCTTAGTAAGGAACCACCTGCTGTTCTAAGCAGTTGTTTTATTTCTGAAGAATTTTCGTACATTTTTCACTGGGGTATTTTTCAATTTAGAACGAGCTTTAGTAACATACCCACAAAATCACTTTTGTTCTGGGTTACCTGAGAATCTTCCTGTCGACATTTTCAGATATCGTAGGCTTTGTTTCATGACAAGGTAGCCTTAATAGGATTTTTCTTGAAGAGAACGGCTCGTGAAAAGTTGAGTGAAGTAGTCGCCTGCACGTAGACTATATAAGCATTTTGCTGCCCAGCCACTCCTGTATGTAATGGATTTCAGCCACTTACTGTTCTAGAACACTATAAAAAGTATCTCTTGAAGTATCACCAGTGTGGTCTGCGCACATGCACTTTATTAGTGTCGCTATCTGTGTTACCAATATTTCTCGTTTCAAAGAAATGTGAGATTCATTGAAATCATGTAATCTGACACTAACAAAACATTAAATGGATCTAAGAAAGTAGGATCAATGAAAAAAATTGGAACAATGGAAAAGTTGTTTCAAACAAACAAAACCTGTTGTAGCCTGCGTAGCTGGTGGTTTAGTTGGTTGGTTGGGCTAGAGGACCGAAAAGGGCGTGATCCATAGAAACGAGCGGCGAAGGCGCGAGTGCCCTGGGGAAAATGAATCTTTTTGGCCACTTCACCGGTTGCTCGCGCGCCCTACCACCAACTACACCACCAGCTACGCAGGCTAAACCTGATAGTGCTTCTTTCGAACGTTTGTTCCTGTATTTAGGCCGCGAGAATCCTGATGATAATTGTAAGGGAAGTGGAAGCATGCTGGCTGAGCACTGTGTTTGCAGTTTAGTTGGTTAATGTTTTGCGTGCGAATGTCTAGTTCTTTTCTGTTCCTCAGTGTCCAACATTGTAGTCTACTGTGAAGCCGTTACTTGGGTTGTTCGTCGACGCTTAGGAAAAAGCGTTACCTGACGACAATTGTAGTGATAACGAGTGCCAACTGACAAAGAGTAGCGTTCCTTTCAAATGCACTTTTGTAATTTCAAGGTCGTGTGGAAAGGTTTCAATTCGTGCTGTTAATTATTAAATAGCTCATTGAGGATTAATGCATATTACGTTTACCAGGTCTAGAACTTTTAGTAAGTGCGCCATGTTGGTGGCCAGACAGGCATGCTAACGAGGACTCTGAGGAATCTGTAGGCAGTCATGACCAAGTCCAAGGGACAGTTGAATTACTGAATCCCTATAAATCCCTGAAGAATGGCTCTAGTCTTGGTTTATCTGTCACTCTGACTGAAGAGCCAATAGACCGTGTTCGTATTCTCGGTATTGGACTGGAACTAGCTTGCAATGGAGGCTCATGCGGGGAATATCATTAAAAAGAGCGAAATTTCATTTGCATTTGAAGAGACTCCCCGCATTAGCCTCAGTTGCAAGCTAGTTCCAGTCCAATACCGAGAATACGAATATGGTGCGATTCAACAGATGGTCCTTGTTATGACGTTAGTAAATACGAAATTTTCAAGTCAAACTTGGCTTCATGTAAATTAATATTCCAAAGCCAGATAGGTCACCATTGTGGCTGTGTAGCTTAAAATTGTAAATTGCAAAGCAAAACGAAAAAGTAAACAGGAATTTCAATATGTTTACTGTGTATCAGTTTTATGATCTTTCCCTTCGACTCTTGAGTCTCTGACCCTCCGGCGGTTTGCGAGTGTTCTCTCTCTCTCTCTCTCTCTCTCTCTCTCTCTCTCTCTCTCTCTCTCTTTGTTTTTTTTTTGGAAAAAAAATTGCAAATGTCCCACGGTGACACATTACAAATCCTCATGGTGGAGCTTTGGGAAGACTGCAAATGCGCGACTGAAGGCCACGAAACAGGGATAATTTTGTGATAAGTGAATAAAGGTGGTGGATTTTTTTTTAAGCTCGGTTATGAAATGTGAAAAGTGAACTGATCAACATGACACGAACGTGGGACAAACAATTTCTTTGTTCCACGCTCGGGTCATGTTGATCAGTTCACTTTTCACAGGGTCAATTTTTTTTCTGAAATGATCGATGATATATGGAAGCAATAATTGTTCACAAATAAATAGCCGATTGTTTTTTTTCTCGGCCGCCCGGTTTTTCGACCACCCTCGCTGACAGAGAGCCAGAAACAGGCTAACAAAGAAATGGATTTCAACCATTGTCTTGGGTTTTGGAAGCAATGCACGTCCGGAAAGTAACAAAACTTAACAAATAATGCAACTACTGGTATTCCAATTCGTCGGGGACTTCAAGCTAAGATTTCAGTGTTTGACCACCAGTCAACGCAAGTGTTAAGCTGCAGTCAGTCAGTGCATTTGCAGAGCTCGATCTCTGGATTTAATACGTTTTTGCATTGAAGGCTACCAGGAAATTTTAAAATAAACAATGAAGAAGTAGGTATTTTAAAAACTGAAAGATAAAATTCTGAAAATTGCCTCAGACGATGCTCCGCGCCCGAGCTGACGTATTAAAAAATGCTAGATGCTAATACTTACTAAATGTTCGACAAATGCCAGTGGGGATGGGCGGGATTGGACTTGACATAGCCTTAAACATCCGCCTTTTTACCATTTTGTTAGACAGAATCCCATACCATGAATTTCAAAGTGCTGCAGCTAGTACAGAGAACCGGGCGGCCACGATACAGGTATTCCGTTAAATTATTATTATATCTCTTATATGCGTCGGGCTTATATTTGTTTTAAAGCCTTGTTTCTCCTTCCGAGTTGGATGAGCCTCGTGCGCTGGTCACGCAATCCTCCCTAACGTGCGTGACGTACCAAATGTGAGAATTTCTTGATGCCGGAGAGGCGGGTGTTTCTATTCGGAAGGGAATGGGGGGTTTCTGAAATATTTTAGGTGCTTATTTAGGAGAATTATGTATCGTAAAAATCTCTTAAGGTGACGAGATTATCACAACTGACAAGTTCTACTGCACTGTTGGGTCCCGTTGTTCAACAAACATTACAATTGTCATGCCCTGTTGAGTCTTTCCGGGATCGATCTAAGATGGCGGACGCGGATATGCTGTTGTATATTTTTCTTAGTTGAGACTCTTAATATAGATGCATCGAAAGCGGGAGGTTGTTGCGATTTGTCATCGTAATCAGGCAACCTCGTCCCATGGCCTTTTCTCTTACATGGGAGCGCGGGCGAGATCGGAAAAGGCCATGAGAACGAGGTTGATTTTCAAGAGGGGTGGAGAGAAGGGGGGGGGGGGGGGGGAGGGTTCACAATTTGATCATGACGGTCTCTCGATCGTCTTATACTTTCAAGGGTTAATTAGCCAAGTTCGGGACATGGGTCCAAACTTGGAGACGAAAGTTTAGAAAATGAAACAGCAAAATAATCATACGCATGTAACGGGAAAAACGAAAATGGTGGCGACGCTGTAGAAAACAAATTCCCGCTTTACTGGATTGTACTGCACAATCCCATACCAGCCCAGAGGATGCTGATTTGTTGTTGCTGTAAAGTTTTCACAGATGTGAGCTAAGAATAGCGAATATGCTGCTATTGAATCATCTGAAAAGTGCGAGATTTTCCGTGAAAATAGCTGCATTACGTCATTGAATATCGGAACATTTCCCCGAATTACTCATGAAAACGAGGCCATTGGGAAAGTCCCTTGAAATGGAGGGTAGTGTGTCGCGGTTAATGATCATGTTTGCAAGTTACTCTGCTTCAGGGAACACTTTCTACTTAGTCTACAATACGGTATGGAAGAACCCAAGAACAAATATATTCTTCTTGTTGATCGTGTGGGTAAACTTGAGAGAAATTTTTTGGCTACACCAACTCGAGTTCTACGAGGGAAGTTATTGGAGGCTCTTTCTGAAGCGGAACAACCTTCAGACGTAAATAGAATAGCTCTTGTTGGAATTTATTTTAACTCATTGCAGCTTGAATGTGACAGGGCGGATTTAGCTCGGCTTTCGGACGAAGATGTGCACTTGCTTTTGAGGATATTCTCTGATGAATCGAGATATCAAACGTATATCGACAAAAAACGTCTGGATTTTGGGCGACGACTTTCACCAGGACATCAGGTGTTTGTGTCGGTGAAAGGATTTAAACAGGATGGTGTCGTATGGTACAAGGGTGAATTACCGCCTTGGCGTGGCACTGTGTTTGGAGTTGAACTGACCGTGGGTATCAATTCACCCAGAGAGGGTTTTGTGTATTTTTCAGCAATTCTTCTTTAATGAATCAATGCTATCAGTATTTTTCGGTGGTTGCCATAATACCAAGTGAACACCCAATGATGGCCCCTAATTGTAGCTTTAAGTGCTCATAACTCAAAAACGAGTCCAGTGGCTTCATTTAAGATCAAGTTGGAAAGTTGCAAAGTTGGAAGAATAACTTAAAGTATAGGAGGGGGTTCAGAGCCACTCTAATTTTTTTAAAAATTTAAGGTGGCTCTAAAACTGCCCCCACAATTGTCTCTAAACTTAAGTCGAATCCTTCTCAATTGTCATTTGTGTGTAACATGTGATGAGGGCAAAAATTAGTGTGTGTTAAGTGAAAAGTTACTAAAAGATGTACATGATGATTCATGAATACCATAAACTGCTGCTTAGAAGCCCCCAGCTTATAAGCCCTCCCCCCCCCCCCCCCACCCCGCCTTCCCACCCCTGATTATATGCCTATCCAGCTGTAAACCAAAAAATGCATCTGGTTATAAGTATCCCCGAGATATAGTCCCCCTTATAGCTTTCCTTGTTTTGGGTTCATTTTATTATGTTATTTTAAAGCTTAATTACCACTGAGTAAATGAAAAAACTTTTTGATAAACATGTGCAGAGCTCTATAGCTTGTTTTGAAACGTTTTTTTTTTTTTTTTCAGTTATAAGTGATAAAAGGATCTGTTTGTATCACTGCAAAGCTGATAGGTTTAGGACACTTTTGAGAAAAAACTGTCACATAGGGATAATCGAGAACAAAACAATCTAACACATGGCGATGCAAAGGTAAGAACAAACTTATTATATCATATGAACTCAACCAATGACAACAGTCCATTGTACAGCATACATTATCAATATCTTAACAATGACCCCTCGCGGATGTAACCCCCTCCATTAATAAGCCCATCTTAAAGTCCTTATGATGTTGTACAAGTCCAGTTCTTATAAATGGCAGTTTATGGAATTTAAGAAAAAAAATGTTAAGAGCAGCTTTGATGTGTGAATTTTGTTCAGTTTTATTTGTGGAATTCAGAACTCCCTGTTTGCTACATTCATAATCGAGGTCACCGAATTTGGTTTTGAGTTAAAAGCACTAAACCTTAAAATTAAGGGTGTTTTAAAAGATCATACCATTGTCATGGTAATTTGCACTGTCAGGAAAATGGTCATAACTTGTTCACCAATATTTGGCAATTTCTTCTCTGCTGTTATGCTAGCATTAACTGAAAAAGAAGGGTATTATTGACATGTCAACGTAGAACTGCTGAAAAATGTTGGAAACTGTTGTTGTTGTCAGCCCCTTAAGCTCATGCCAGACTTGTGAAAAATACTGTCTTGCTGTCTGAGACAAGTATATTTTACTGTTTGGCAAGTATTACTTCTTTCCTCACTTGTCGGACAGACAAGAGACCCAGGCAAGCTGTCCACCGACTAAATTTTTGATAATGATTTTGAAACAATGAGTAGATTTTAGACACATGGATAATCAAGGGTTTTAGATGAAGCTTGATGAAATTTACAAACTGCAGTGTTGTTTTCCCTTAAAGATTGATTGTGTGACATGCATTCACATCAAAATGGCTTTTCTTGGCAGTTTTAAATGTCTCAGTGACTCTGAGCCATAATCTCTTTTAATCCCCAAAGTCCTATAAAAAGAGACAGAGACTTGTCAGTATAGTACAATATAAAGCGAACGAAGATACAATTTGCCATAGATGAATGGCAGGCCTCCCAATAACCTATTGTATATGGGCCGATAGATAGCAATTAAACATTCCAAGTTATAAATGGAAATGAACAACAGTTAAAGCAGATTTTGGCACAGAAACGAACTCAACAGATCCATTTACAGATCCGAATGCCACACTGTCAGATGATTTGAATAGACGTTTTCGGCAATATTACAGTCATTCTGAATTCTATTGTTTCAAATAGCTATTATGGATGCCCAGAGGGCAAATTAGTTTGTATTTGCTCCCTTAGCATCCCATAATAGCTATTTGAAACAATAGAATTTGAAATGACAGCCATATTGCTGAAAAGGTCCATTTAGTAGTTCCAGAAAATATCCATGATACCCCCCCCCCCCCCCACAGAAGGGGTTGGAATTTCCTGGGGGTGGGCATGGGATTTTGGCTCTAAAAGATCAAAATTTTCAAAGAAATATATGAAGTTAATTGGAATTTCCAGAGGGATGCATACAGAGGCTCTTAGAAAAATTCCCTTCCATGGTAGAGATCAATTTCTTTCTAATTTCCATGCCAAAAATGGCCATGTTCTGTATGAAAACACCTGTTTTTTATTTTAACATGGCTTAAAATTTCAGCTATTTCTGTGAACATTTTCCAGTTTCACTATATAAAACCAAACTCAGTGCCAATGTATTGAAGCTGTAGAAACTGTGCGTGAAAAGAAGATGGGTTTTAGTACATTTGAAACTTGGCAGCGTATGTAAGATATTTCATGAATTATTAATAAGTTTGAAAACCTGGGTTAGAGTGGAAGTACCCCAGGCCAGCAAAATTTGGGAGTTACTCGCCCAAAGGGCAAGCTCAAATGCAAATTTTTTTCAAGTCCTGCCATGGTATTATTAAAGGTTATGTTTTTCAGAAATTACCTTTAGGTTTAAGGTGGCTCAAAACAGTTTCTAACACTTAGATTTTGATGGGTCATTGTAACCACTCTTTGTCACTTGATGCTACAATCATGGTATCACAAAACTGCCCAATCATTGGTGAACACGTTATCATTTTTGTGACACAATAGGTTACTATAGGTTACCATATGACCTCCTACAAACACCCTTAATTACAGGCATATAATTCAAAACTGAGATGGTGAAATTTTTTATATTATCAACTTTTGATGAGCATGATAAGATGCAACTTTTGGACAAGCGTAAAAAAATTCTGTAGATAATATTCAGAGCCACCTTAAATGTTTGAAAGTTTAAGGTGGCTCTGAACATTACCTGCCTATGCTCACAGAATTTTCTTATACTCAGTACATTCATTTACATGTCTTTATATAAATGTAGAGAATGGTGGCTCTTATTGTTTGAGCATAATCCACTCCAATAAATATTTCCTGGATATTTCATTTAATATCATCAACACTGTACATTTAAGTCTTCATCAATTAGTCCGCTTTTATGATGTCCATTATGCTGTAGTTAAGGAAGATTCCTTGGGTCTGAAAGTGTTTTCTGTGCCATAATAAAGTGAAATGTCAGTGCCACAGTAATTAACACCTTCATGTGACTTAGATTTTCACTTCTCTGCTGGGGGTCTTGGGGTGGATTATTAATCTGTTTTGATTTATTCCTGTAGGAAAATCCAGGGTGCGGGAGATCTGATCAAACAATCTGGAACAAGCGTTACTTTACCTGCCCACCAGACTCTGGTGTCTTTGTTGGACTTGATAAATTAACACCTAGAGAGGATCCTGACTCTAAATCTCCAAAAAAAGATAAACATGCTCAAGCTAATGTTAAAACAAGACGTGTGGATACAGTTGTGTCATCCTTTCTTAATAGAAAAACTGAACAAAAGTCTCCTCAGGAAAACCAGGTACTTGAAATTGATCAAAGAGTTGTGATATTCATTGAGGATCATCCAGCCAGAGGAACTGTTCGTTATACTGGCCAAGAGGAAGATGCAAGTGGAAATTTGCATACGATTGTAGGATTGGAAATGGTAGGTAATCCACATTAGAATTTATGTACCAAAAACATTTTAATTGCAATTCTTGGCTTTTTAGTCGCATCTCATGAAAAAAAATCTGACACAATTTACAGTTCTTGTTTTATGCTAAATAGAGTTAATCTAATTCATGATAAACCTGTTGGGATTTGCCTGTCATCATATTAGACTCAATCATAATCTCTCAAAGTGTATGTGGTTGAAGGTGGAGACATGTTGTAGTGGGCATGTGATACAAGTGGATGACTGGAAGCTGGTAATTAAGGTGATTCTGCAGAAATAAAAGTTGCCGAAATTTTTTTTTGAAATTTTCGTTGAATTTTCCCTACCAAACACTGTTTCGAAAAATACAATAAAAGAGATAGGTCACCATGCTCGCTAGAGAGATGTGAAGGGCCAATCCTCCCCCATTTATGCCTAATCGTGCGCGTTATTTCGTCAGTTTACGTGTCATTCACCCTGCAAGCAGAGCCTCTTTTATCTCTTTTTTGAGTGTATAGGAGACGGAAAAAGAGGCTCTGCACAAATCTGCTTTAGCCTTTGAAGTCGTTGTAGCCCCAACTCTTGGGCTAGTCATTCTGGTTTACTGTCGTCAAACTGGTTTTTCAAGTGCAAGCATCAACTTTTACGAGAAACTGATGGTCGAAACTGAGCCCACTGGATGCAAGGAAAGCATGGCGGCGAAAGGGCTGCGGAAAGGAGATCGTGCGAAAACTCTTGACGATGATCTGCTTATACGCAAGCATCAGTCAGCTTCTAGCAAGTCTTTCACATCTGGGACTTTCGCATCTTTGCCAACAGTTACTGGTCATGGAAAATCTGTCATTTTATAAGCTTATTAACCTTCGCTCCTGTTCGCAAAAGAGTTGCAAAAGCATGGCTTGAAAACTTTCCTATATGGAATTCTTGAGGGTTCTCTTTCCCGTTGTTTTGCTAGCATGAAAGCTACATGTAGTAACAAGCCTTAACCTTGACATTCTAGCATGCAAACCGTCAGTACTTTCTTCACCAGTTAATTGGGCAGGTTTACTTCCAGTATGCTGTTCACAATTGGAAGTATTGCACTGAACTGACTTATGTTCGTGGATGACAACTATGTGCTCATACATGGCATGGACTTGTTCATATTTTGCATGGATTTGTTCATATTTAACATGGACTTGTTCATATTTGGCATTTGTTCATAGATGGCTTTCATTTGCTCATAGTTTGCATTGATTCTCTCAACGTTTGCTCTCATTTGCTCATAGTTTGCTCGGGTATGCTCATATTTCTCATATAACTCATGACATTTCTGACAATTTTTCTCGCTTTCCATAGCTATGGCATAACCCCAGCGAGCAGGGGATTCGATGCACACACAGCACGTCTCCTCGCCTTCAGAATCACTCCGGCGAGTCAAGGGTTGTGTTGATGTTTCTGCCCCTGAATATACGAGGCTTATTAGGAACATCTCTATATACAGGTGACTCCATTGCACTAACAATATCGAACCGAAAATCTCGAGACCACAAGGGCAAACTTTAAGCTTTCGTTACGCCCAAATATTCCAAAATGGCGAATTGTTAAGTTCAGGAATGTTTAGTCCACGTGATTTGACAGCTGACTTTTACGAGTACTCCCCGGCCAAATCCGAAGAATAATCTCAAAGAACTGAACTGTACGTAGAGCATTCGTTCTATATCTTATTTTGTAATTACTTACCTATGACGGTTTCCAAAGCATGAATACTCCCTCTTTCCACAAATAATGCGAGTGCATTCGCAGTTTGTGTCCAAACGTAGTCAATCGGGCTAAATTACATCGAGCTGTACATGACAGCTGATAAGTGATAACAGTCACCCTCAACTCCACTGAATTCGCTTATGACACCATTTCTTACAGATCCACGAATGAGAAACATTGCCATCAAAACAATTCAGTTCGTGGGTAAAACTTGTCACCTCCACTATCTCCACTTGAACAAACTCGACAATGACTTATTTGCCGCTTTCTTACTGCATGGTAAGATGATTCATACACAGAATCGGCGGCTCTCCGGCTCTCCACGACTGTGACTCGGAACTCACTTAAGCCTGCTGTGCTAACTACCCAGCGCTGATTACGAGCGTTGGACAACTTGCACAGTGTGGTAAGCGCTGGCTTACCACGCGGGACGATGCAAGTTCAAGTCCTAGTGGTGACAAGTGATTTTTTTTCTTTTTCTTCTTCATTGTTTTTTCTTTAACGCATACGTTTATGTCAAGAAACCATTTACCGAAAGGTAGCCCTCTTCGTTTCGTTTCTTGTGTTTAAAAAATCGTTTGGAGCTTTTAATAATTCGTTTATATCGATTGCTTTCGAACTCATAATATCACGTAGGTTTGACTTTCCCTTGCAATCGAATCGCTAAGCGAAAACTAAAAGTATTTTCCTTACAATCAAAAAATCGTTTCACCTTCTACCTCTCGTAAATAACTAACTTGACACGATGCAAGCGACTGTAAAATGACGACGGATGTTCGAAACCCCCGGGGGGGGGGGGTGATGGACAAAACACTGACCCCTAGTCCATGGACTACCCTAATGGACTGCCCAAATGGACTACCCTAAAATGGACTACCCCTAAGAAAGTACTATTCCAGATGAGTGGTATGTTAAGAAGCTGCGATTATATACTTACACTGCACGGAGGATGCTTTTCTTTTCGTTCCGCAACGCCTTCAACCGCTAGTTTGAATAACTACACTGAATAAAACAACTGCTGTACACAAAACGTGTGGACTCGAATCAAATCAAATATTCTGTGGACAACTCAGTCTTGCTCCCATGTGATTCAGTAGCTCGGTCTTTCTCGAAGAGACGAAATGATCTTCAGGATGTTACTCATGATTTGTTTTGCTTGTTTTGTGCCGAAAATTATGGCACAGAAGTAGCTAGTCTTCTGGTTTTTTCCTGAGTGTATCAAAATGAAATAGAAATGGGAATGAGGATAAAGCTATGGGACAGCAAGAAATTCCAATGACTACGCTACAAAAATTCAGAGTGGAGTGGAAGCAGTAGTATTCTTGGCTGGCCTGGACTATAATTATGTGGAAATTTTTATGTTTTGCGAGACTCAGTATATGGTAGTCTATCGAAGCTTCCTCCTCCTTTGTTACTGGAGTATGGACCAATTTTGAAACAGTACACTTGGACAAATCATCAACAAAGTCGCTATTAAGCCCACTATGCCACAACATCCCAGAGACTGTCCCTTTAGCAACAGCAACAACAACAATAACAACAACAACAACAACAACAACATCTTTATTTTCTAAATAAACGTTTTCGGAAAAGAGTTGTCTGGATTGGATCAATCTTATTCATTATAGTTATTCAAAATGGCGGCTGAAGGCGATGCGGAGTGAAAAGAAAAGCATCCTCCGTGCAGGGCGGTAAGTATATAATCGCAGCTTCTTAACATACCACTCATCTGAAATAGCATTTTTTAGGGGTAGTCCATTTGAGGGTAGTCCATTTGGGTAGTCCATGGACTAGGGGTCAGTGTTTTGTCCATCACCCGGGGGGGGGGGGGGGGGACTCCTATATGAGAAGTTCGGGGATGCTTGTCGTCTCGTGTACAAATCAAGGATTCTGGTCTCACTGAGGTTGTTCATGACGAAACGTCACCATTTTTAGGTGTGAAAATATCCTCTAGTGTGCACTCGAAGGAATAATAATAACATAAATTTCTGTTTCTAGGCTTGATTTCCGCTGATCTCTCGAGCACGCGAGTCGGGTCTACAAACGTTTTAAGTCGTATCTTTTAGAGGTCTAATGAAGCTCGAGCAACGTCCACATTAGTCTCCTTTTACGAGTTCAATTCAAATTTTCCGACAAGCATGCCTAAACCTTTTCCCTGGGACCTTTTCATATGGGAGTTCCCCGCGGGGTTCAAAATGTCTGACAGGAAGTGAAGAAGTGAAGGAATGATGGAGTGAAATCGTTCCACCACTACTACTTGGAAAATAATATTATTTTCCAAGCTAAAAATGCCTTTTCTGGAAAATATTTTGTCCAGTGCAAGTTAATACTTTATTAAAAACACTTTTACCGCAGAGTATCAATTTATTCATCGCTAGTCAACTTCACGGACAGATCGTTATCTGTCATTCGATCAAATTACGTTTTCTATCCACCCTTTCCAACACCGCCAAAGTTGACCAAACATGCAAAGAACGCGCGTGAGCGCACTCCTAATCTATGATTACTACAAGTAATAACGGAACAGCCTTACCGGCGATTATAAACAGTTTTCCTTTTGTAAAACGCACTTTCTTGCGTTAGGTGGTAAGTAAACTTGCTAGGTTGCATTATGATCAAGTCATGATGGACAAATCAGGTTTTGAACACTTACACTGACCTCTCCTGCAAAAGGTTTGCGCTCTACAGTAAGTAACATTGACTGTACTTTTTCAATTTTATGTAGGATGAGAGAGTTGGGACTGGAACTGGCAAACGGAATGGACGACAGGTCTTTGTTTGTAGGAGAGATTTTGCAATGTTTGTTGATATTGAAAATGTTACACGAGAGGAAGACTTTGATGAGGACCATAAAGAGACTTCATGTACAGAAAAGAAACCACCGAACAAACAGGATGCTACTAAGGAGCAAATTCAAAGAGATGAATCGTTGGCAAAAGCAATGAGTTATAATTATAGACCATCAGGCAAGTCTAGACAGTTGTTGGTGTTTTTCATTTACTAACCTCAGACAAGGCGTGTAGGAATTACTAACTTTATTTCGATGCTGTTTCAAAGAAGCTAACTAAGTTTTGTTAGTTGTGTTTTTCTCCTCTATGCCATACAGGAATTTGCAAGATAAAGATAAATTTGGGGGACAAAATGACGTCACTGTGGAGATTGGTATATTCCCCCAAAAGTTCTCTGTGATACATGCAGCTGGTCGGGAATCACTCAAGCGTAGTGCGTAATTCCCACATCTGCTTTAAATAGAGGCTTTCATCAAGTTCAGGGGGAAATGATCTTTTCAACTGAGTGTCCGGGGCAAGCCTAGTTATTGTTTGTGTTCTGGGTTAATATTTTTTAACTGGGCGTAGGGCAAGATAGCGGTTAAGAGCTTGGCTTCAGAGCAGCTTCGCCTAAATATCAAACATAGGCACGCAAGACGTGCAAGAGTTGTTTTTTTCTGTGAAGTTTTGGAGATAGAAGCATTCATGGTACAGTAATGATTTGGTTAATTTGACAAGTTTTTTTGGTTGCGATGTTACATCGGTCATGGTAAGATAGCTAAATAGTAAGCCATAAAATGTTTGACTGAACAAACTACAGTAATCTGACACGTCTCCAGATTAATGTAGTTATCATCTTATTTTCTAACGGGCAATTTGATTCGCTCTTTGATACAACCCGCACTGTGATTGGTGTGACACCCGCACATGCATAACTCCCTCGCTCACCGATCACATAACCCTTCCAACCCCCAAGAGAAATTTTTGCTCAAAAATACTCAAGTTAATTTAGAGACTTTTTCGCATTTTACACAAGTCGTAAGTTTACCTTTTTACACAACACAACACAACACAACACAACTTCACCGAAAATAGAAAGAAAGAGAAAAAAAAACCTCTGACACGTTAAAAGTCTGATTTAATTAAATGCACTTTAACTTGGTGCCACGCAGTCTTCAAAGAACATTTGAACAGTTTTCATACTTTTTCCCTTAAAAAATATCGGACTGAAATGAATGTCATCAAATAAAACTATTAAACTGCTACTGCAGAGACGTAAAAACCGTCCAGAAACAAAACCTTCTGTTTTGTTTAATATCCTGGAAACAATAGCCGATAACTTGTCAGCTCTAATTGAATTTACTCCCATATAAAAAACAAAAGTGTTAAGTTACCATTTGTTACTAAAGATAGCAAACATCTCGTGGGAAAGAGTGATGACGATTCGTCCGCTCTAATTGAATTTACTCCCTTGTGAAAAACAAGAGTGTCACATTACACTTTGCAACTAAAAACCAAAAATGTCTCGTTATATTTGCATGCAACAAGAACAAAACAATTGTTACCCGCACTTACTATTGTAAACGTTACAACTGTTTCAAATCTAAAGTCTCGTCCCCTCTAAAGCAAGTCCTAAGAACTAGACGCGACGATTCGTGACCTCTAATTGAATTTACTCCTCGTGAAAAACAAAAGTATCAAGTTACCTTTGTAACTAAAAATAAAAATATCTCGTTGCATTTGCATACTACTAACTCACGAACTGTTTCAAACCTCAAGGCTCATCTCGTTCATTTAACTAAAATCCTCAGCCTAACCCACAGAAAATGTCGAAGTAAACCCAATATATGAATACTTCCTCCTCTTTTATAGAAGAATAAATATGGCTGTTCTGAACTCTATCGGGATCAAATCTTCTCACATACCATTTACCTTTACAACAAGAAATTTGATTGGCTGTTTATAGTAGATCCAATCTGATTGGTGTGACATACATACATCTCTCACTCACTCACTTACTCACTCACTCACTCACTCACTCACTCACCCATTGACCCGTCCATAACATACCCGACGCGCCGACTAAGAGGTATTTTTTTTACAAAAAAATAACTCAACTAGACTTGGAAATAGCGAAAAAATCGAATTTCTTCAAACTCGCCCAGAATGAAGCCCTACGGGCACTAGTTACAAAAATATTGTTTTGAGTTCGATAAATCAAAAATTATTTTTTTACGCAATTGTTTCGTTTCGATGCCCCAAATCGGACAAAATCGATCGAAAATGAGCGGCATATTCAGAGGCTCGGAAACTCAAAAGTAAAACTCTTCAAAACAAACTGATTGCACGTCGTATTTGTACTTCCTTTGTTGTATATTTAGAGCTAAATAGATAACGATTTGATGAGAACTAAAATATTTGACGAATTTTCTAAATTAACGACCCAAGACGGCTTAACAAGTCGTCTACATTTAGCCTATTTTCAAACTGCTAAAAAGGGGTTCTGGTACACGGCTCTTCCCAAAACGACTAGTTTAGTCTGAAAGAGCATCGTTTCTTCTTCAAATTAATGAAATAAAATTTTTGGGTAAATAAAATTGCGAGCGCTGAGATAGCGAGCTAAATGGAGCACTTCTTCCTGAAAACGTGACCTTTGACCTTTGACCTTAACGAAACCGATTACTGCAAGAAAAGCAAACCCTTAACGTTCCGTTGTTTTGAAACATTTTCTAGTGATATCTCTCCGAAACCGTTATTGCAAGAAACTATTTCCGGATATGAAATCTTACAGGGTCAAAGAAAGAGCTAAAGGGCGCATTTCAACACAAGAACTTTGTTTGAATAAATAAATTCCATGCACATGCCAACCGCATGTTTAGCGTAAAACCAACTGAACTCCACTGACAGTTTCCAAAAGCAACCCCAAAATAAACAATCCCCAAAAATGTAAAGTGAAATTGGCTGGCTTCATGAACAGTTAGAAGCTAGAGTCAAGTTCCATTACCTTTAAAAAGTGCTTGATTTTATTTGTTTGCGTCGACTTTGTTCACTCCGTATTTCGTAGTTACTGTCACGTTCGAATACTGCGAATCGGTCACGCCAAAACTCTGCAGACCGTGTAGACTGCAAACACTTGTTTGGGCCTTTAATTTTGACTCTTTTATTTGGCTCTAGTTACAAAATAGTGTTCAATATATCTGAAAGTTTGCCATTTATCCACAGGTCACACAAGCGCAGTATGTGACTTTTGATTCAGTAGACAAACGCGTAAAAGACTTTGTATGGGAAACTTACTCAGTCTGCACGGTCTGCAGTGTTTTGGCGTGACCGATACACAGTATTCGAACGTGACAGTAACTACTGAGTGAACAAAGTAAAATCGAGTACTTTTTAAAGGTAATAGAACTTGACTCTAGCTTTTAACTGTTCACGAAGACAGCCAATTTCACCTAACATTTTTGCGGATTGTTTAGTTTGGGATTGCCTATGGAAACTGTTAGTGGGGTTCAGTCGGTTTTACGACAAACATGCGGTCGGCAAGCGCAAGGAATTTATAGCAGCGGGCAGGTCACGGAACATTTAACATTTCTTCTTTTAGAGGTTTCCAAAGCTGGATCCAGCTTCTTTTGAAGGTTAATCCGAGAAGACGACTCTTCTATAAATATAAAAATTTAGGCAAGTATCGGCTAACATACTTCAAGTTCGCAAACTTCACTGGAATTCGATAACGGTCATTGACATCCAATTCTCAGCAAACAGAATTCTTGTGTCAAAAGGCGCCTTCTAGCTCCTTCTAGCTCCTTCTAGCTCAGAGTCACAGTCACCGAGGCTCTCACTATCGTACAAGGCCAAGGCTTAAGGGTTACTCCAAACCTTCGCGGGGCTACTTTTGCCAAGTTTTCTTTTTTTCAACCAAATTTAAGTTAATTTTTAAGGTAACATTTTCCAGAAAATGAAAATGAAATACTAAAACGCGCGCGAGTTATCGAAAAAAAGAGATTTTTTAATAAAAGTTAATCGACCGTCAAGGTGTCATTATCCCCAAAAGGCATGGACTCAGAAATCTATGCTTTAGCGGCTTCTGGGAATCGGTTGTCAGACTCTACTGTCTCATGCAAAACCCGTGCCTCCCCCGTTGATAAACTTACTCGGGTCATGAAAAACCTGAAAAGTCATGGAATTTTGCAATTTCATTTCCAGGCCGGGAAAGTCATGAAATTGAAGTGTGGGTTGTGGAAAGTCATGAAAAAGTAATATACTTACTGAGAATGAACAGGCAAAAAAAATCAAAAGTTGAAGAAACAACAAACGAGTCAGAAAACCGGTTTTAATTCCAGTGTACAAAATAAACACTAGCACGCATTTTATACGTCATAATGTGGGAAAATACCTTAAATAATAGATTGTTTTGACAGTACGTTGGGAACAACTGCTTACATAGGTCATGGAAAATTCGGATAGGTCATGGAATAGGTCATGGGAAGTTATGGAACTTTAAAAGCTCAAAAGAGTACGATCCTTGTTACTAATGCTGCTACGGAAATGTCTTCTTTAATTCGCAAACGTTATTAATCCTCGCTGTTACGGTTGATAATAATTATTTTAACATTTGTTAAAAATTAATATCTTCTCTAGGTGGGGAATCAGTGAGAAAAGTTAAGGCTTCCGGGGAATCCAGCCGAACTGATATAGCAGCAGTCATTGAGCAACAACGCCAGCTGTTAAATGAAGTAAGGCTACTCAGGGAAGAGGACCAACAAGAAGAAAACTTGCTTCGACAAGCGAGTGAGCTGCAACGGCAGGTGAAAAGAATGGAGAAACAACTGAGCGAGAAAAATCAGGAATTAGAAAACTCAGAAAGACTATCGAGCAAAAGGGAACAGCACTTGAGAAATTTTCGAAGACAATTGGGAGAAAAAGAGTTACAAGAGGCCAGCTTGTACACACAGCTGATAGAACAACGCCAACAAGAGCAGAACTTACAAAATCAATTAACGGAGATACGACAACAGCTGCAAGAGAAAGACGAACAAAAAGAAAATTTACAGAGACAATTATTGCAACTGAGAGAGATGGAACAACAGCTGAGAGTGAAAGAAGAACAACAAGAGAATTTAAAAAGACAACTGAGTGAGATGGAACAAAGATGTAAAGAGAAAGAACAAAGAAGTAGTAACTTAGAGAGAGAGCTGAGGGACCGAGATCAGGACTTAGTTGAACGAAATAAAACTCTTTCTGAAGCTGAGAAAAAATTACAGGAATGTAAATGCCAAGACAAACGTGACTGGATAATTCCTCGTGATGAAATTGTAGTAACAGATAAACGACTTGGAGACGGAAGTTGGGGGTATGTCGATGAGGGCAAGTATTGTGGCTGTACTGTCGCTGTGAAAAGGTCTTCCGGGAATGAAGTTATTTCTTCTTACAACCGCAGAAAGTTTGAAAGAGAAATGGACATCGCTTCGAGATGCCGCCATCCTTGTTTATTGCAATTCGTTGGAGCAACAAACGATGAGGGAAGTCCTCTCTTCGTTACTGAACTCATGGAATCAAGTTTACGACAATTGCTGAAACAGCGATCTCTTACTGATGAAGAAGTTTTAACAATTTCTCTGGATGTGGCTCGAGCATTGAGCTATCTACACAAAAAGAAACCCATCCTTCATCGTGACATCAGTAGTCCTAATGTTTTGCTATGACGACGCGATAACCAATGGAGAGCCAAGGTGTCAGATTATGGTACTGCTAATTTCCTGCAAGAGACTATGACAGCAAATCCTGGAACTATGATTTACAGCGCTCCTGAAGCATGTGCTCCAACACAGACAGTTAAGGTTGGTAACAGATGCGTTAAATTAAGCTGGCTTCTGTTTACATGCATGATAAATTTTGAAAGTATTTACTTAAGGAATGGCTCCAGGAAGCCGTGTGTCTAAGCAAATTGTAAAACAAAAAGAGCTAAGACAAACAATTTCAAAGCACGGCTGTTGTCTCGTCCACTACGTGTAAAGTTCATGTTGTTTTATACACAGTTATTTCATGATTGACATATTTTCCTTTGTTATTCATCGACCTTTATTTCCAGGGGGTTACCTGAGTCCATTGGTGCTGGGTATGTGCCGCTGGCCTCTCAGAACCCCTACCCCATTATAGTCTATTATAGACCCCAGCTCATAGTCACTCGATACCGTAGCACGGATGTTTCGGGGAACTTTGTTCAGAACTATTGTACAACTGGTTAATGTTTAAGTTGTGATTTCAAGAACAGAATGTAATTCGAGTCGATTGTCAAATAATAAAACAACAGCCCTAAATAGAGTAACAACTTTTTTGCCACAAATCTTCCCATTCGTCCAGAATTCTCCTACGCTCAAAATCCCGAAAATTTGATAATCCATTCTAGTAACTCTATTGAAAGTGCAACTCCGTGATAGTCAATCCACTTGTGAAAATGTGACCCCATCCAGCGGCACATCCCCATTAGCCTATTGCTAGGGAGTACCCCCGTCCCGGGCCTTTATTTAACATACAACACGGGTGAAAATGAAAGTAATTGAAAGTTTGAGGAGAGTTTGGTAAAGTAGGAGGCAAGAGTGGGAGTGATGAACTGAATTTACGAGCTGATTGGTCAAAAACCCATGTTTTGTCGGAGTTCATAATATAGATAGGACCCTGCGCGCGCTCTGATTGGTCAAAAACCTATGTTTTATCAGACTATAAAACATAGAAAAAGCGTGTTTTATTGTTTTTCGCCACATTACCTCTGGTCAACATTTTTGTTAGAGATTGCGAAAAACATTTTCTTTGAAGAAATTTGTGATGGAGTTCTCTGCGAAGCAGCAGAAAGTTTTGAAGACGAGGCATGTAGCACTTTAATGGTATTAAATTGCGTCAGTTTGTCGATCTGTGTGCTTTGTTGTTTCTACTTGCGGCGTGTAAAATCTATATCATACAACAAATGAAGAAGCCTAAGCTGTGTATTACACTGTGATAAAAGACTCCGGACATTTAAGGACACTCGAGAAATGTAGAAAACACTCGCCTGCGACTCGTGTTTTCTACATTTCCCTCGTGTTCTCAAATGCCCGTCGTGTTTTATCACAGTGTAATACACTGCTTAGGCTTCTTTATTTGTTAACTGGAAAATAAAGTTTGGTTTGAAACTTCAGCAAACAAATAAAGAAGCCTGGACTGTGCTCTGTTCTATTGTAAAGCACTTAGGAAGCGGTAAAGCACTCAAGAAGTAGGGAAAAACACTCGAATACGTCTCATGTTTTCCCCTACACTTCTTTCGTGCTCTACCGCCTCCTGCGTTTTTTTTAGAACAGAACAGAGCACAGTCGAGGCTTCTTTATTTGTTAATTTGATTTTAGATTGATGTGTACAGTTTTGGCGTCCTTCTTTGCGAAATGTGCATCCAGGAAGTGCCAGAATTTGATAGGCGCGATGAGCAAGTTGACATGGTGAAAACCCCCGAGATTCAAGCCCTCATACGGAGATGTCTACAGTCAGAAGCTGAGGACAGACCAAACATGGAAGAAATTATTGTGGAATTGGAGAAGCTCAATGAAACGTCATAGCTGTGTTGTTTTCCCACATGGCATGTAAGTTTGCTACCAAAAATATCCACTCGTTCGAAACGATTTTTTATAGAATATTCAGGTTATACCGTTTATAAGACCATCTAAAACCCCGTACCGGAAGTTGTCTAAGCCCAAGGGCCTGTTTCTCGAAAGCCCTGGAAACTTTTCGTTCCCGCAAGGCATTTTTAGGTAATCTGTATCTAGAAAACAGAGAGGTGTATACGCCTGAAACCTCTTGTATGAAGGGAACCTCTGTTCATATTAAGAATATGTGAATAAAACAGCTCTGTAATCATAAGGTTTGAGGGTTTGCTATGGCTTTCTGGGTGCGAAAACTTTTCAGGACCATCGAGAAACGGGCTCCAGGGCTTATAAGCGGCAATAACTCTTTCAGTAACTCTTTCTCGTTTCTTTCCACTAATGAAGTCCGTCATTTCCCTTTCTTTTTACATTGTAGGGTGAACGAAGATAAAATCTGCGGAGAAGGTCATTTTTGAAAGAAATTAGGATTTTTGTAGGTATGAAAGTAAAGAAATCAATGGTTTCCGGATGAATAAAGGCATTTTTATCCTCTAGTTATACCTGAAAGGGAGATAATTTTAGGTAGTTGTGAAGCTAGTGTGTCTTCAAGAAGATCACAAATAGAATTTTATGTAGCAATATATTACTAAAAAGGATATTTTTACATAAATCTCAATTTTACGCAGTAGCTCTTAAAAAGAAGACAAATTTTTTGTAAGCTAGGAGTGAGGAATCTCTAAGTATTTTGTAGGATTATTAGGATTTGTAAACAATTTACTAGAATATCTTTTTCCAGACGTCCTCGGGCAGGGAATATACCGAACAGTTTTGTAATGACATTATACCTAATCAGTCAAGTTAGCGAAGATGCCTTTTATATATTTTTCGGTAGGGTTTTTTTCTACAATATATTTTTTAATATGTTTTCTACTTTTGGCGGGTCTCTTCAAGAAGCCTTGTAATATCATCTGTTGATTGCTTAGTAAGGGAAGACCTTGCCGTTGTAAGCAGTTGTTTGATTTCTGAAGAGTATTCATACATTTTTAAACCAGGTTTTTTCCCCATTTTATAGAACGTTATTTAGTGGCATATCCAGATAATTGTTTAGTTCCAAATATCTTAGACCTAGTTTCATGAAAGGCTACCTGTACAGAATTGTTCTGAAAGAGAATGACTAGTGAAACGTTAAGTAAAGTAATAGGCTGTACATAAGCATTTTCTGGCCCAGTCACCCCTGTGTCGGTAATAGATTTCAGCCACTCGCTGTTTTTTTCCAGATGACTTTCAAAAGTAACACTTGAAGATCATCGCTCCACCACTGTACTTTGCGGACCTACTCTTGATAAGCGCCAGTATCTGTGTGAACAAAATTTGTCGTTTCTAAAAGACGCGAGATTTGTTGAAATCAAGAAATCCGATGTTACCTGATGACAGAAATAATGATAGCGACTTCTAAATAACGAAGGGTGGCGTTTCGTTCAAATGCACTTTTGTTACTTCAATTTTGTTTTCGAGAAGGTTTCTTTTACTTCGTGCTCTTGATTATTAAATAGCTCATTGAGTATTATTACATATTACGTTTACCAGGTCTAGAACTTATAGTAAGTGCGCCATGTTGGTGGCCAGACAGACATGCTAACGAGGACTCTAAGGAATCTGTAGGCAGTCATGACTAAATCCAAGGGACAGTTGAATTACTGAAACCCTATAAATCCCTGAAGAATGGCTCTAGTCTTGGTTTACCCGTTACTCTGACTGAAGAGCCAATAGACCGTGTTCGTATTTTCAGTTTTGGACTGGAACTAGCTTGCAATGGAGGCTCATGCGGGGGAATATCATTAAAAAGAGAGAAATTTCATTTGCATTTGAAAAGACTCCCCGCATTAGCCTCACTTGCAAGCTAGTTCCAGTCCAATACCGAGAATACGAATATGGTGCGATTCAACAGATGGTCCTTGTTATGACGTCAGTAAATACGAAGTTTTCAAGTCAAACTTGGCTTCGTGTGAATTAATATTGCAAAGCCAGATAGGTCGCCATTATGGCCGTGTAGCTTGAAATTGTAAATTGCAAAGCAATACGAAAAAGTAACCAGGAATTTCAATCTGTTTATTGCGTATCAGTTTTATGATCTTTTCCTTCGACTGTGAGTCTCTGCCCGTCCCCTCCCGGGGTTTGGCAGCTTCTTTTTTTTTTTTTTTTTCTTTTTGGAAAAAATGTTGCAAATGTCCCACGGTGGCACATTACAAATCCTCATGGTGGAGCTTTGGGAAGACTGCAAATGCGCGACTGAAGGCCACGAAACAGGGTCAATTTTGTGATAAGTGAATAAAGATTGTGGATTTTTTTTTAAGCTCGGTAATGTAATGTAAAAAGTGAACTGATCAATAGGAGGTGAGTCGGAGGTGAGTCGCCCAGGAAGAAGAATATGCTACGAACGTGGGACTAAGAATTTCATTGTTCCGCGCCTGGGTCATGTTGATCGGTTCACTTTTCAAAGGGTCATTTTTTTTCTGAAATGACCGATGACGCATGGAAGCAATAATTGTTCACATATAAATAGCCGATTGTAACAGAAATTAGCCGGAAAGTAACAAAAATTAACAATTAATGCAACTACTGGTATTCCAATTCGTCGGGGACTTCAAGCTCATATTTGTGTGTTTGACCACCTGTCACCACAAGTGATAAGCTGCAATCAGTAAGTGCATTTGCAGAGTCCGATCTCTGGATTTAATACGTTTTGCATTGAAAGCTACCAGGAAATTTTAAAATAAACAATGAAGAAGTAGATATTTTAAAAACTGAAAGATAAAATTCTGAAAATGGCCTCTGACGATGAATGCTCCACGCCCGGGCTTAATTTTTAGGGAAAATACCCTACCCTGGGCATGGGGGAGATAAGGCAAAGCTGTTAAATGCTCCACAAATGCCCGTGGGGATGGGCGGGCTTGGAATTGACATAGCCTTAAACATCCACCATTTTACCATTTTACCACGATCAAAGATACGTAGTGGGGCTTCGAAACTGCTAACAAATACAACACAGAAATAGGAGGCTGCCCTGTGCGGGAAGCAAAAAGAATTTTACAGAATGCCTGTATCGTGGCCGCCCGGTTCTCTGTACCAGCTGTAGCACTTTGAAATTCAGATATGGGATTCTGTCTAACGAATTATCGTTAGACAGAATCCCATATCTGAATTTCAAAGTGCTACAGCTAGTACAGAGAACCGGGCGGCCACGATACAGGCATTCTGTAAAATTCTTTTTGCTTCCCGCATAGGGCAGCCTCCTATTTCTGTGTTGTATTTGTTAGCAGTTTCCAAGCCCCACTGCGTGTCTTTGATCGTTCGTATCTTGAACATTTGTCATCTCTTGATGCGAAGGGAAGCTTTTTACTAAAACGGTAAGTTACTAAGTAGCTTGTCATGTCAGGTGTAAATTTAAGTATTTGGGAAAGTGTTCCTGAGGGTAGCGAACGTTTTAGTGATGAATCGAAGGGAAGACAACGTTCTTTCATGAATCTCACCGCGCATACAGACTGTTTTATAATTTGTCCAACGAGGCGAATAAAACAAGTGAATTGTCCTGCAAGGGGAACAAACTGAATTCTAATTTGCCCAAGGAGACGAACAAAACAAGCAAATTACCTACCGAGGCAAACAAACGGAATAATAATACTTAAATTTACACCTGACATGACAAGCTACTGAGTAACTTACCGTTTTCGTAAAAACAAAATATCCATCACGTTTTGATAGCAGTTTATAAAGAACAATAATTTATTATTATTGAAAATTATTTCATTAGCATTTGTTGCAAGTAGTAGACATCTGCAGTGTTATTTATTGTCAATATACAGTTTGTTACTCTAACTAAAATGTCTTTCACGTTTTGATAGCAGTTTATCAGAAAAATTATAATTATATTATTGACTATTTTTTCATCAGAATTTATTGCAAGTACAGTGGAACCCCGTTAATACGACCACCTTCGGGCCTTGGAAAATTGGTCGCATTAACGGGTTGGTCGTATCAAAGGGGTTCTTTAAATAAGAAAATGACGGATTGTGTCTTTTTCGGGCCAGAATAAAGTGGCCGTAATAACGAGGTGGTCGTATTAACGAGGTGGTCGTAAGGCGGGTTTCAACTGTAATACAAATGTACAAAGAGTCAAAAGAATCAACTGTACCAGTAAAAATAAATCGTTCGAGTCAAACATTACCCTTGTCCGTTTGGGTCTGTTAAATACTAATCCCTTGAAAAATAAGCGAGTGCGAAGCTGTAAAAACTCACGCCTTAAGAAAGAAAACAAGGCTTACATAAAAATACAATAGAATTCAATTTCAACCTTGCTTATTTCTACGACATTAGTTTACTGTATTTTTCTAACGATCTCCAACACCTTGGGATCTCTCCACGTCTCACCCCACCATCTTTCTACATGGGGCAGCACTTCACTTCTACTATGGAACCACTAGTTATATCTCTTATATGCGTCGCGCTTATTTGTTCTGTTAAAAGCCTTGTTTTTCCTTCCGAGGATCGGGCCGAGGCTACGCCCGAGGATGAGCCTCCTACGCCGGTCACGCAATCCTTCCTAACGTGCGTGACGTACCAAATGTGAGAATTTCGTGTTGCAAGGCCAGAGGCGGGTGTTTCTATTTGGAAGGAAATTGGGGGGGGGGGGGGGGGTGTTTCTGACATATTTTAGGTGCTTAGGAGAATTCTGTAGCGTGAAAATCCCTAAAGATGACGAGAGTATTACAACTGACAAGTTCTACTGTTGTTAATCTGGGGCCGATCCAAGATGGCGGACGCGGATATGCTGTTGTATATTTTTCTTAGTTGAGACTCTTAATATAGATGCATCGAAAGCGGGAGGTTGTTGCGATTTGTCATCGTAATCAGGCAACCTCGTCCCATGGCCTTTTCTCTTACTTGGGGGCGCGGGCGGGAAAAGGCTATATGAGAACGAGGTTGATTTTCAATCGAGTTTAGAGGGGCGACGGGGAGGCAGGGGGGTCACGATGTGATCATGACGGTCTCTCTTTCGTCTTAAACTTTCACGGGTTATTTATATTTAGCCAAGTTTGGGACATGGGTCAAAACTTGGGGACAAAAGTTTAGAAAATGAAACAGCAAAAAATCATGCGCCTGAACTGAAAGCGAAAATGTTGGCGATGTAGGACCATGTAGTAGAAAACAAATGTCCTCTTTGCTGGATTGTATGATGGATGCTGATTTGTTGTTGCTGTTCTTGTTTTAAGAAGTTTTCAAAGCTGTGAGCTAAAAATAGCTAATACCTGCTTTATTCGAATCAGCTGAAACGTGCGAGATATCATGACGTAAGAATATATTTAAAAATAGCTACTTACGTTATTGAATAGGTGAAATTTCTCGGAATACTCATGAAAGCGAGGCCTGAGGGAAATTCCCTTAAAAATGGAAGTGTGGCGATAAATGTGTGTGTTTACAACGGGTTGTTCTGCTGCAGAGAACGTGAAATAGTTGGTACTTTGTCTGCATTACGGTATGGAAGAACCCAAGAAAAAATATATTCTTCTTGTTGATCGCGTGGGTAACACATACGAGAGAAGTATCTTGGCGCTTGGTCTTTCCACGAAGGCTACACCAACGCAAGTCCTACGAGGAGAGTTGTTAGAAGCTATTCCTGAAGCTGAGCAACCTTTAGATGTAAATAGAATAGCCCTTGTTGGAATCGATCGGAAGTCATTGCGTCTTGAATGTCGTACGGCAGATTTAACTCGGCTTTCGAACGAAGAAGCGAACTTGCTTTTGGCGATATCTTCCGCTGAATCGAGATATCAAACGTTTATCGACCGAAAACGTCTGGATTTTGGGCGACGACTTTCACCAGGAAATCAGGTGTTTGTTTCTGTGAAAGGAATTGCAAAGGATTTACCCGGTGTCGTATGGTACAAGGGTGAATTACCGTCTTGTCCTGGTACTATGTTTGGAGTTGAACTGATCGTAGGTATCAAGTCACATTAATATTTAACAATTATTCACCGAAGTAGAGGTTAATAGTGGAATAATCCATCACTTTCACCGACACTGAGGTGAATAATTGTTTTAGTATATACCACAAAAGCTGAATAAGTAGCGGACCAAAATGTTATTTTATGTGTGACAAGCGGTCGGAAATTTTAAAATCTGTCACGCTGGCTGCTCGGAGGTGAATAGTATTTGCTAATCACCTCCGAGTTAACCAATCAGAGCGTGCAAAAAGCACTATTCACTTGTGTGGTATATACTAAAAGCCAATTTATCGTTAATTATTAATTTGCACTGCAGTGCAATTTGTTCTGAGTCATATAATAAATGAGTAATTGAATGAAAACTCAAACAATTAAAATTTACACAACTCATTATATTTGAAATTTCTTTCAAATTGCACTTAATTTGAGAGAATTTTCAAATATTACTCGTAGTGTAAATCCCTGATTGCACTCGCATTCATACAAGTACTCATACAAATTATGCATTGCATTTTGATTGGTTCTTACAAATTATTTATTCCATAGCAGAGGAGTCTTGTTTGTTTAAGTACAAGCATGATTGCAGCCCTGCGAAAAGTAGCCAAGCAAACAGTGTTGCTCACAACCAGTTTAGTGTGATTCACAACCAGCTGTAGTGCAGACAGGAAGGTCCATCTGCAGCATTTGCCTTGATTGAATTTTGCAGGTCTTGATGTTTCTGTTTTTTTTTTTTTTTTTTTCAAACATTAACAAAAGGTCTGGACAGCAGGAAAGTCATAGTATGATTTTCAGGGCATCTGACGGGATGCCATGGTGCAGATCCGCATAATTTGCTAACATCCGCATCCTCATAATGAGAGCTTTTTTCTGTATATTTGTTCTATATTAGCGATGAAGGAGCTGCCTTACAACCCCTCAAGCAAAATTTTGAAGAGATTGATTATTTTGAAGTAGTTTTTCTCCTAAAATAGCAATGAAAAGATGCCATTTTTTAACCTCCAAGCGTTCCAACCTAATTAAGGCAAAGAGCCTGGAAACTAGTTCCATGGAAAATGCCTGGTTACTCAGCTATGGACACATTGGATTCTGCACTCAAAATGAACTAAAATGCTGTGGAAAAACTGTGTAAATTGTAATGTTATGAAAGACACAAACGGAGTAAAACGAAATACACTTTACTCGTACTCGACATGATTACAACTGAACTTCAAGCTATAACAGAGTACTAAATAAACTAAAGCAGCGCGGGAACAGGTCCCTAGAGGCACGTGCTAATGCACATTATAACATAAATGAAGAAATACCTATCAACAAATACCATAAAAAGATCAAGCATATGTCAAAGTTGGCAAAAATGATGTGCATTCTATTAAAAAGCACTGTGGGTAAGACTTTGAAGTGTTTTTCGTTTCACTGTTGTTCGGACTTTATTGTCAGTTTTGATTACTGTTGAAATTTCCGCATAATCCAGTGTGTTTTCCACATAACCGACACATTTTTTCGCATTTTCTCCTCCCCAAATTTCCATGTAATTTGTTATTTTTTTCTGCACCCTGTCAGATGGCATGATTTTTAGACTTAGAATATTGATTTTAAATTTTGTATCTTCCTTCAAGTTCTTAAGTGCAAATGTAACAGGAGGTGGAACATTTGAATGTAAATTATAAGTAGATGTTAATGAGTACGTCTGCGAAAAGTAGAAGATAGTGTACTGATCACCAAGATAGGCTTAAATTAATGTGTTTCAGTTGCTGTTTAAGGGAAGCATTTTCCCGCAGGAATGGCCAATTCCCTATGAGATATGCCTGCAGGGAATCATGGTAGTTGTATTCATCATCTTGGACTGGATATTAGCAGAGTTCCTGTGTGCCAAAGGCATGCAAGTGGAAAATGCTGAAAAAAGCATCAAAATTTCCTCTGACGCATGCCCTGAGACCCCTTAGGAGCCTAGTGCCTTCTGCACTCAAAAGTAGCGTACCGCTTACTTTCAAATTTGGGACCTCTACTTCAGAACTTATTGACAGCCCTACATATGTACGCCAAGCCCCATAAATAAATAAAAATAAATAAATAAAATAAATTAGCTTTGTTTAATGAGGGTAACACACAACAGTCTTACGACTGACAAACCCGTGGCCCTCGAATTCCTGATCAAATTGGAGTTTGGTCCCATACCTCGAAAAATAAGAGAGTATTACCATTACCATAGGCACATCTCCTTGTTATGGTTAATTGACAGCTGTCAAAACAAGGTATTCGCTGACCAGTATCACGTGACCATATCATGGGCTCAGGTTTAGAGCTCATCAAGGTTGCATGTTTTTTTAGAAGTTGACCACTGCCCAGTTACTGGTTTTTGAGTGGATTCTCTTTGGAGGAGAAGGAGGGAGTATGCATAAAGGCAAAATTTTGGCACAAATTAATCCCTGGCACATTGTTGACTTTTCTTCTGACGTATTCCTTGTATAATCCTCTCTTGGACACGTAATTTCCACAATCTCAGAAAAATTGGGTACACTTATGGTTTGTTAAAATTTAACTGGAAAATAGTGAAACCACACGCTGAACAATTTCATGCTCACAACATTGATCATTTTTTGAGTTTCTGATCCAAGAAAAACAAATCTTTTTCCTTTTGGAATTCTATAGTATTAATTAATAGTACTCTGTTTTGTTTTAATCTTTTAGAAGCATCCAGGGCAAGGAACATCTGATGGAACATTCCGGAACAAGCGTTACTTTACCTGCCCACCAGATTCTGGTGTCTTTGTTGGACTTGATAAATTAACACCTAGAGAGGATCCTGACTCTGAATCTCCAAAAAGAGATGAAAATGCTCAAGCTAACTTCAGATCACGACTAATAGATACAGTTATGCCATCTTTTCTTAAAGGAAAAAATGAACGAAAGTTGCCTCAGGGAAGAATTAACCAGGTACTTGAAATTGATCAAAGAGTTGTGACATTCATTGAGGATCACCCAGCCAGAGGAACTGTACGTTATATTGGTCAAGAGGAAGGTTCAAGTGGAAATGTGCATACAGTTGTAGGACTGGAAATGGTAGGTAATCCAAACAGAAGTTCAGAATTGTACCAAATTGTATTTTTGCTTTTTTACATGTTGCATCCCGCATTAAACTTTTCTAAAACAACTTACACAGGGTTCGTACAGGTCATGGAAAACCTGGAAAGTCATGGAATTTAAGTGAAGGTCATGGAGGTTCATGGAAAAGCAATATGCTTTTGAAAAATATAAAGGCAAAAAGATAAAAAATTTGAAAAAATTACTGACAAGTCAGAAACAGACTTTAATTTCAGTGGAAATAGACACAAGGATGCATTTTTTGCATTATAATGCTGGAAAATATGTGAAATAAATGATTGTTTTGATACTACTGTGAAAACAGCCGCTTAACTGTGGTCATGGAAAACTCGGAAAGGTCATGGAAAAGGTCATAGAAAGTCATGGAATTTTAAAAGCTTCAAAGCATACGAACCTTGTTACAGTTCTTCAGGATTTTCGTTAGTTTTTTAAGTAGAAGGGCATCTGGTATAAAGTAGGTAGGTACTCAAATTAGTTGAGGGTGAAAGGCCCAAGCACCTAGCTATAGGAGGGTCCAGGGGCATGCCTCCCAGAAGATTTTGAAAAATTGAACTCCCAGGAATGCATTTTCCTTGATTCTGGGAGGGAAATTAGTGTTTTGTCATTAGTCCTCATTTACACAATTCTACCAGAAGTAAACAGTGTTAGATATTACGGGATCGCTCGCTAAAAGTAATGCATCATGCATTCCGTTTTGGTTTTATTCTCTGGCGCTTTTAGTTTTAGCAAAGCCCGTAAGTCCTGAATTTATGTTTTCCTATTCAGCAGACAGAGAAATGATTTTTAAGCCTGTGGTGCAAAACATTTAGCTTTTTATAGGCTATTCGAATAAAGCAATTGCATTATGCGTAAATTTTACTTTCAGGTTCAATGTGCTGTAATGAGATAATAAATGCAAATGCAAAATAGTGCTCATGTGAGTTACTGTTACTCTTATATTGGCATGCAAAACTTGAAATGCATTAATTAAAGTTACTAAAACTAACCTTTCGATCTTTTGGACACAACTGAAAAAAAAATTATCCAGAACGCCTTGAGATCTGCGTTTGCTCGCCCTGATGAATTTGATGGTTTTAATGCACAGGACTGTGAGAACGCATGTGCTTACAAACATGTGGCATGTCAGGTGTAAGAGTTATGTAACAGCAAAAGCACTTCACAGGAGAAAGGCCTGATGAATGCAAAGTGCTACCGTCAAAAAAACACTTTTCTCACAAAAGAAATCGATGAGAGGTAATTGACAAAAAAGGGTTTTTAAAGGTAATATTCCACTCACAAAGAATAGTTAATTTTTAGTGCAGAGTGCACTATTGGGATGGTTATGGGGGTTGCCTGCCGCTAAGGAACTAAGGCGCTATGGCGCTATGGCGCTATGGCACTATGGCCCTATGGCGCTAAGGTGTAAACTTTAATGTTTGTTTAATTAATTAATTTCAATTAATTAATTAGTCTAGAGGCAAGGAAGTAGTGGGAGTAGGGTGGGAAAGGTACATGTGTACTCTACGTAAAACACATTCCATCGCCGTCGCTTAACTTTGAACATCGCAAAGCTATATATTTGTTTCAGGTAACCCCTTGCTCTCCTTGTGGTACCATTCTCCTTAGAACAAAACTAATTTGCCCTAAACGCATGCGTAGATTAGTTAGGGTTCGTGGCTTCTATATTAGGTGAAGGATACATTGCATACGGAATCACGCACAAATGTTGAGTGGTTTTCCTTATGGTAGAGCTCAACATGTAAGACGCATGCGTTCTAGCATTGTTAGTGTTATACACTATCTTTACACGCAGTATTTTATATATCGTGTCATGTGACCAAGGACGGCAGTAATTTTTCAGGTAGCGCCAATTGTCCCTTTTTATTGCAAAAGTGAAACGTTACTGTGGCTGCGTAGCTTTTAGAATTACAAACAGGTCGGTTCAACAAATATCATCTGCTGTTTTCAATCTACAATAGTGTGCTTGTCAGGGTTCAGATATATTGCTTCTCCTTAGCGACTTGTTTATTTCTTGCCTTAATTGTGTCTGTAAGAGAGACCAAAAAGTTCTCAAGTTAGTGGCTTTAATACTCCGCAAATTGTAAATTTGTAACAAAAGAAACCAGGAAAATGCTCAAATATTGCTGCAGAGCCGTGGCACCTAATGAAAGTTCAAATTAATTTAATCAGTCTTTGAGGAGACTCATTCATATCGGCCAAGTAGCGCTGTTTATCTTCAATACTTTTCGTCGAAAAGCTTCTCAGCCATCAATATCGTTGTGTGTTAATTTTGAATTGTTTTATTGTTAACAACAAAGGTGGCAACAGAAAAAGAAAGTGGTATTTCGTGACTATCTGATAATTAAATTAGTTCTTGTTCATCGGTAAAAATTTGCATTTTTAGTAAAACATCGTCTCTGTTCCGTTTCTTCATCACTACATCAGATATTTAACTTTCTTTCATTTATCTCCAAAAAACAAGGACATCTTCCGTATGTTTTGGAGAAAACAGGGGTTTCATATTACATGGCTTTGCGAGGAAAACAAAAGTATCAAGTTACAAAGTTGGCGTGAAGAGCTAAATTGTCACGTTTGCTGCTTCAGCGTATTGTTGAATTTAAAATGAACGAAAATCAACTTAAAGCACCAGTAGTAATTAATTTGTGCGTAATGTTTGGACCTTGAATGAAAATACAACCTTGAAACATACACACTGCAAAGGGGAAAAGCCGTAGCAGACTACCAAGGTAGACACAAACCGGAAGTGAACCGAGCAGGGGTGAGTACTTACGGGACTTACTGTATCAGAGCTATCAATTGCGCTCTGCACTATCTGAGATTGTCTCACTAGTTATTAGAGGCTGACATATGTATTTTTTTTTTTAATTTTGTACTTGACATACTTAAAGAAGCCGGGTATTCCTTTCAAAGTAGATGGGTGCTGGTACCCGGGTCCCAGCTTCTAATAACAATCCTGGTTCTTGTTTGGATGTCATAACCGAGCTACTCAGAGATTTGCCCCATGCAAAAGATGTAACAGTTCCAACTCCGGAAGTGACTTTTTTTAGCATTTTGCCTGCTTTGTTTTTTAGCTGTTAGCTTATGTGTATGTCTTTATTCCAGTTAGGTAAGTTATTCCATTATATTAACAAGACTTATTTCCACATACAGTCAACCCCTATTAAGGTGGCTCAATCGCATTTTTGAGCAATGATACCATTCAACTTTGGGCTACTAGAGCACCACCATAATCAATCCAACAGAAAATCAAACGTTACTCGTGTGCTAGAGAAAGATGAACATTTAAAATGGGGTACATTTCACCAGGATCTGAGTTACCATAGCGACGAAATGATGCCATACCTCATTTTACATAACACGGAATAACTTGAACTTAAAAAAAGGTACCCCTTTCACATATATGTACCTTCTTAAAAACATTGCATCCTTTTCTAAACCCTTGGAATGAAGTTAATAAACAGCTTACTGGAGAACATCATGTTAACCAGAAAAACAAGTATTGTATATTCAGTTCATGTTCATGTTGGATCTAAATGGCGGATTATCCTACCCTTTCATATACATCAACTTGTGAAATCCCTACCCTTTTATTTACCTTAATAATAATAATAATAATAATAATAATAATAATAATAATAATAAGGGAGCATTGGGATCAATACCACTGAGATTGAAGGACAATCTGAGAGCCATTGAGGTGGGCATTCCTGTTGGACTGATCCAGAGATGTGCATTGTTGGGGTCGGCAAGAATTCTTAGAAAGGTGCTGGAGATGTAGAAAGAAGAGAAAAAGCAAACAAGGGATGTTTCTTGGCTTCCCTAGGCAACTTGTTGTTGCCCGGAGCCAATGACGAAACCAGCTTCAATATCATCAATAGCTGTGCGAATCTTTAATAATAATAATAATAATAATAATAATAATAATAATAATAATAATAATAATACTTGATTTATATAGTGCTATTTCCCTTTAGCTCAATAGTGCTTTACAATAATCACAGTTCAAAGTTTACAATTACAAATTTTACAGTTACATGTATAGTGGAAGCTAAAATGTTACAAATTTAAATATTTCTCAATTACTCTTACTAATAATAACAATAAAAATTCAACTGAGAACTATGTCACATGCTAATCTAAATTAAAACATTAATAAAAAGGTGTGTTTTCACATGGGTTTTGAATTCCAGTAGCAAGCTACTCTGCCTGATATCATCAGGAAGAGAGTTCCATAGACTGGGTGCTACAAAAGAGAAACACCTATGGCCATACCTTACTAGCTTGACAGGTACATTCAGTAAGTTTTTAGAGGAAGACCTCAAACTCCTGGTTGGTACAAAGGGCCCTAGCAGTTCAGTAATGTAGCAAGGGGCCTGGCTGTTGAGTGCTTTATAAGTCAGAAGTAATATCTTGTAACCAATATGCTGGCTAACTGGAAGACAGTGTAGCTGCTTTAAAACAGGCTTGTTGTGATCATACTTCCTAGTATGAGTAATAACACGGGCCGCAGCATTCTGGACATTTTGTAGGTAATCTATCAGAAATTTGGGTAGTCCATGCAAGAGCGAGTTAGCATTATCTAGCTTAGATTTAATGAATGTGTGGACTAACTTTTCAGTGTCTGCTGGAGATAAATAGTCTCTTATCTTGCTAATAATCGTGAGGTGGAAAAAGCAGGCCTTGCAGGTACTGGTAACACTCTTAGCTAGTGACATATACTCATTTAAGATATCTCCAGTGTTCCTTGCAGAGGGGGATGGGTTGATCTGTTCACCAGACACATCGACACATTCTATTGGTGGAGGTTGAAGATGCCATGTACTTAAAATCAATAACTCTGTCTTTCGTCTGTTCAGCTTTGGCTTATTGCACAACATCCACAAGTCAATCTCGGAAACACACACTTGTATATAAGCTATAGACCAAGATTGTTTGGTAGGGGTGGGCTTAAAAGAGAGATAGACCTGAGTATCATGGGGATAAAGATGGTAATTTAGTCTATGCCATCTAATGATGTCCCTGATGGATCGGCCCTAGTACTGATCCCTGGAAAATTCATAGCGATGTTCTTTCACTTTGGACTTGATTCCATCAATCATCACAAACTGCTTTCGGTCTTGGAGATAGGAACAAAACTATTTTAGCACATTTCCTTTCACACCATAGCATTTGTCTTTCCAGTATCAGCTCATGATCCACAGTCGTCCACGGTATCAAACACCACAGACATGTCCAGCAGCAGCAGAACAACACATTTCCAATCATCCATTTACCCAAGAATGTCATTTTGCACCTTCAAGAGAACAGTCTCCATGCTTTGAAAGCGTTTGCACACTGACTGAATAGATTCCTCTAGATCATCATCGTGTAGGTAATCACCCAGTTGACAAGATTCTGCCTTTGCGATTATCATTGATATGACCTTCAGATTTGAGATAGGTCTGAAATTTGGGTAATTCTCGGAGTCCAGGTTGTCCTTCTTCAGCTTCAGTTTGATCATCGCTTCCTTCAGTGCAGCAGGCATAGATGCTGATCAGAATGACATGTTAACGATTTTAGTTAGAACAGGTAAAAGAGTTGATTTCTATTCCTTTAAAATAGAAGTCAGTGTAGGATCAAGATCACCAGATCGTTTAATGACTTTTTACCGATTTATCTGAAGGCTGAAAAAGGTATCACTTTCAGGCAGAGCTTCCCCATATAGCCAGGAGTCAACCTTTTTTTAATTCAGTGCAATTGTGTAGCTGACACTGGCAATAGTTTCTGTTAAGACTGCGCTTCCTTGTTATAAACATTTTTACTTTGCAAAGGCTTGGGTGGAAATGTGGTAAAGAAAAATCAATAATTTTGTGGAAAAAGATTGAGTTAAGTCCATGTTCAGTTTGAAATTGAGGTTTGATCAGGCATACAGTTGAACCTCTCTACAATGGCCAATTGGGGACAGGGGAAAGTGGTTGTTGTAGAGAGATGGCCATTATGGGGATGTAGGGGTGTAATATGATGCCTGTTCTTTTCAGGGGAAGCAACACATATATATTTTGAAAATGCTTGATTTTAGCCCTTTAATACGTAAGACAATCAAAATATATCAATAGAGCAAAAGCTAAAAAGAAACAGAGCAACCATGCGTATTATGGATCAAGTTTGGATACCATTTTCCAATAAAAAAAATGTGGTTTTGTATTGACCGTTTGTCAGTAATTGATTAACTGACCATTGTCAAGAGGTTATTTGTGCAGTTGGGGCACGACTTAGAGGCCGTTGCCTTTGTGGAGAGGTGGCTGTTGTAGGGAGGTTAAAATAAGAGTGAATGTATACATGGACTTTCTGCCAGGACCAAAAAAAGTGGCTGTTATAGAGTACTTTTACACTGCCAGGTTAAAAATTGGCTTGTGGTAGGACAAAATCAATCATACGTTGAAAGAGAAACTTATGTTTGTGTATTGGGATCTAAATGGAGATTTGATTGAAGGGCATTAAAAAAAATCTGTCATAGACACCTAAAACAATAATTATATTAAGTACAGTTAATGTTACTGATGTACCTGTGATGATTTGACTGTAAACAAGTGTGTAATGTAAAAAAATAGTTTGATTCTAATTTACAAATTACGCCATTTTTTTTAAAAAAAAAATCTGTATTCAAACTGTGCATGTGGTTGAAGATGGAGGCATGTCGTAATGAGAATGTTGTTGTGGATGACTAGTAGATAAGTAACCGTAGCTGAGTTGCATGGCCGTGATCAAATGCCCATGGATAATTATAAAATAACTGAGCTACTGTACTACGTGCACTCTCATTGGTCAATAGGTGTGTTTAGATGAAAATATGTAAACACGGTTGTGACATTTTAGATTCACACTAATTTTTGAGAATTATTTTATAAATTAAAGCATTAGAGCACTTTTTCCATGTTTACATAACCTCATCTAAACATGAGGAGCGTTGGGAGAATTCTTGAAAGTTATGCAACCCTCGACTATGCCTCGGGTTTGCATAATTGTCTTGAATTCTCCCAACCCTCCTCGTGTTTAGATGAGGCTATGTAAACACAGAAAAAGTGCTCTATAGCGTAAATATAATATGTTTTGAAGAGCTGCACTGATATCATCTGGTATTAAGCAAAGAAAGAAAAGAAAGGAGTATTGACTGTACATTTTCATTTTCATTTAGGATGAGAGAGTTGGGAGTGGAACTGGCAAACGGAATGGACGAACGGTCTTTGTTTGTAAGAGAGATTTTGCGAAGTTTGTTGCTATTGAAAATGTTATACGGGAGGAAGACTTTGATGAGAACCCTAAAGAGACTACATGTACAGGAGAGAGAGCACTGGACAAACAGGATGCTATTCAGGAACAAATTCGAAAAGATGAATCCTTGGCGAAATCAATGAGTTATGATTATAGATCATCGGGCAAGTCTTGACTTTTTATTTAGTAATGTCTGACTGTCGATGTGTGGCACAATAACTAGCTTTACTTTGATGTAGTTTAACTGCCCCTCTAATTTTGTTAGTTTTTTTGTATGATGTAAGTTTGATAAGTGTAAAATTTGGAGAATTGTCAGAAAAAAAAAGGCTTGAAAAATATGTGCCTTGACATGAAAAAATGATGTCACTGCAGAACTTAGTACAGACAGTACATTAATTGTGATAGATGTAGCTGGGTAAGACATATGAAATCAGAGTAGGGCTTGAAAAAAGTGCTGTCTGTCTGAGGACAAGTACATGTACATGTTAATAGTATTTCTTACCAGGCAAGTAACTTTTTTATTCTCACTCGGAGGGGCACAGACCAGTCATCTGCCAATCAGATTTTAAAGTTTAAGTACATGTAAACAAAGATTTGTCCAGGCCAAGCTTAACTCCTGTGACTGCTTTAAAATGTTGGCTTTTGATGATTTCATGGTGAAATGATTTTTTTACTAGGTTGTGGGCAAGCCCAGTTGTTTTTTGTGTTCTGGTTGAAATTGTATTATTTAAGTGTGCCCGAAGCAAAGGAACAGTTCAACTTTAGAGCTCGGTTTTAGTCTCTTCTATTTTTGTTTTCATTTTAAAATGTGAAATGAATTCCTTTTGGGTCCATTAAGACTTTGTGTAGACATGTACATTCCCTGTGTTGCACTGTGCCTTTCATGCAGAAGGTGGTTAAACTTTAACCACTGGGGTTTTCATTGGTTAAACTCCCAGGTCCAGTTCTAATCTCATTTAGCTTCTCGTATTGAACATGTGCCATAAATTATTAATATCTTCTCTAGGTGGGGAATCAGTAAGAAAAGTTCGCAGAACAAACTCAGTCAACTCAGCTGATGTAATTAGGGCTGCTGGGGAATCCAGCCAAACAGATCCTACTGCATTCATTGAGCAACAACATCAGATCTTTAATGAGATGAAGAATGCAAAAACATCTGGGAAGAAAGATAATGATGGAGATGTGGACATGCAAGATCAAGACAGGACAAGCCAAATAGACTTTAAAGATGATCATTTCATGTCCAATAGCAATTTCAGAGATGATAGACCAATCACAAAGCAGCCTGGCTTATCCAATGCGGATTTGGGAAGTCAAGATGCTGCAAGGCAGGGATCATACCATGACTTCGTCCACATTGAAAAGGAAGACTATGACAAGACGGTCCAAAAACATGAAGTTCATAGAAGTGGTATGTTGTTAAAGCACCCTTTTCTTATTTGCTCTACATACTACATTTGGTGTTCTGAAATTGATTAGACTTAACTGGATTTGCTTCATTAAAGCTCTGCAATTGAAGTAAAAGTTTTTTTACTGCCTACTCCACCAATTTTAAACAAAGTGATATTTCAACTTGGCCAGGCATGTTTTCATTGCTGTGTGCATCAGTTATCTGGTATCTTTATTAACCGCATGGCCATGGGCCGAGCGCAGCTCATGGTTTACCCGTGGTTTATTTTTTTTGTTATTTTTTTTTTTAGTTTTGTTGGTGACCAGACCCAAACTTCCACTCGGTCAAATTTTGAATGACGCAACCTGTGATGTTTACTCGCCAAAAGCTGTTGAAACATTAATACAAGGACAATGTTACAGATATTGTTTTCTTTACTTTGGGTACAATATATTTTCTTTCGGTTTTATCGAAGCATTGGATTCGAAGGGAAATAATAAATACGCTAAAAAAAGGTATACATCAGCCATGGAATTCGCTGACATTGCAGCTTTCACTTTCTCTACATGACAAATAAGATTGTGCTTACTTGGCAAGTTTATTTTGGCAGAAGCAACGGTCATTAATTTATTTGCAATTTTGCGAGCATTTCTTGTGGTTTTAGGCGAATGAGGTAAATTCTTTGGCTGTTTCATCGTAGTGAGTTCGGTGATCAGAAGGAACATTAAATATTTGGAAGCCAAGCAAAGAACATGTCACAACATGCAAGGACTACGTCATTGGTAGGGAAATAACCACCGTACTAAAGATAGCCGTGGATAACGGAAGTCTCAATTATGTGACTCGTGTGACTACCCTTTACTCATGGAAAACGCCAATGAAATTTAATCATAACTTTTAAGAAAGAAAGCAATTGTTAATAGAGTTGTTATCGAATTGTTCATATCGTTCATATCATTCATGCCAGTACATATCCCGAAGAAAGTTCCAGATTAAGACCATTACGTCATCAGATATTTCACAATGGCTACGACTGATGGTGCAATAATAGAAGTTGCATTGATCAAGTGATGTGATGTCTACGGTAAGAAAAGAATCATCAAGGACGGCTTTAAAATGTGCACTGAGTTGTGACTGTAGCGCTAAGCAAACAGTTAAATTTTAAAAGCGTGGTTATAAGATCTAACAGATCTTCTTGTTTTTTTTAGTTTTGTCGGTGACCAGACTCAAACTTCCACTTGGCCAAATTTTGAATGACGCAACCTGTGATGTTTACTCACCAAAAGCTGTTGAAACATTTATACAAGGACAATGTTACAGATATTGTTTTCTTTACTTTGGATAAAATATATTTTCTTTTGGTTTTATCGAAGCGTTGGATTCGAAGGGAAATAATAAATACGCTAAAAAAGGGTATTACGTCAGCCATGGAATTCGCTGATGTTGCAGCTTTCACTTTCGCTATGTGACAAATAAGATCGTGTTTACTTTGCAAGTTTATTTCAGCAGAAGTGACGGTCATTAATTTATTTGCAATTTTGCGAGTATTTCTTGTGGTTTTAGGCAAATGAAGTAAACTCTTTGGCTGTTTCATCGCAGTGAGTTCGGTGATCAGAAGGAAAATTAAATATTTGCAAGCCAAGCAAAGAACATGTCAGAACATGCAAGGATTACGTGGTTGGTAGGGAAATAACCACCGTGCTAGAGATAGCCGTGGATAACGCAATTCTTGAATTATGTGACTCATGTGACTTCTTTGCTAACCCTTTACTCAAGGGAAAAAACAATGAAATTTAATCGTGATTTAAAGAAAGAAAGTGGTTGTTAATAGTGTTCGTATCTTCATGCCCATACATATCTGGAAGAAAGTTCCAGATTAAGACTATTACGTCATTGGAGATGTCACAACGGCTACGACTGATGGTGCAATAATAGAGTTTGTGTTGATCAAGTGCTGTGATGTCTACAGTAATCAATGAATCATCAAAGATTGCTTAGGAATATGCACTGCGTTGCGTCTGTAGCACTAAGAAAACAGTTAAATTTTAAAAGTGCGGTTATAAGATCTAACAGATCTTCTTGTTTGCTTTGCATTTCATTGGTTCATTCCTATTTTGAATACATTCAATTGCTTTGGTTTACATGTTGTGACAATCGACTGCAAACCACACTATAATTTATGGTGAAGGAAGTTATGTCCAAAAGGGTGTAATTATTTTCACCTAATATTGACAGAAATCTTTGAGCCTTCTATAAAGGTGTTACACATACAAAAGCCTTTTCATACCCGTCCTAGACCATGCAGTGAATATTGTTTTTCCAAACAGCACTTACATGTTTTAGAGACGATTCGAAAAAAGGAGGCTTTAGTTAATAGACTTTTCTTACTTCTTTTTTGACAGGTGATTCTAAGGTGTTTGTGCAGAGTAATTTGCAGAATTCCCCAACTTCCACGACATTCCCAAGCAGATGTAGTGACAAAGTAATGCAGCAAGATTTGGGTGAAAATAATAAGCCACCATTAGCAGCTGAAGTTGTTTCCGATTGCTGTCCGAAAACAAATGAGAAAATGGAAGATGGAATCGTGTGCAAAGAACCTTCAGAGCAGCGAGAAATACAGACTGCTGCATTGCACTCAGAAGATTTAGCAGCTGGTAGACCAGCAGGTTTGTGTTCATGCAGGTTGTAATTGCCACCAGAACAATGGTATTTTAAATTAAATTGTTTGAAATTTGAAGTGCAATGTATTAATTAAATTTTAGGCAGCTATAAGACAATTCCAGCTTTATCTGAGAAGCGATGGATGCAACAAAACTGGCTGATTAGTATGGGTATTTACAAAGGAAATACTCAAGATTATAGATCGGATGTAATTGTTAAATTGTTGTTGTTGTATTTTTTTTTGGGGGGGGGGTGCAAATTGAAAACAATAATCTATCAATGTAATTTATTGGTCCCATTTTGTATCAAAATTACAGAATGCCCATTCTGTATTGAAATTACAGATTGCATATTCTGTATACCAGTAATTTGGGGTTTCCAGCACATTTTGAAATGTTCCTGAATTTTTACAATGTTCATATCAGTGTTGATGTTGGAGCCAGAATACCAGCTACAAAACAGCTACGAAACATTGTAGATGTTTACTTTAAAGGAGGTTCTGTCAAAGTTCCTAGTAAGCATAGAAGGGTACTGAGATTCAGATCATTTCATTGAGTCAGAAGCAACTTTGTCAGTCAATGTACAGCTCACAGATCAGTGCATTAAAAGGCCCTAGTCAACCACACTTTTCTTTTTGTTTACATGCAAGCGTTTGGCTATTATATTTTATTTGGAGCATGTTGCAACAAAGGAAATCACTGTGAAACTACTAAAGATGATTAAACATACTTTCAGCTAGGAATACAGCTTACAGTAAAGCAATAAGACTTTGCTTCACCATGCAATATCAGTAATTTCGATGGCTTTGAAAATAATGGAGGTTGACTAGGGTCATTTAATAGCTCTCCCACATCCTACAATGCTAACATGCAATTCTCATAGCTAGTCTTCCATAAACTTATCTTTACTGTTAGGTTAGTTTTTACTTGGTGACAGATCAAGTCAGTTTATCTTGGTGATCACATCATTTTATTTTGACTTACTTGCACTTTACACTGATCAAACTACTGGTTCTTTCTATTAATACTGTGTGATTCAGGTTTTGAGGATACTCAAATGGCAGTCGACATTCCTCATGGTTTTGAAGTGGGTTCCATGGTAGAGGTTCCTATGTCAGATGGTCTTCCCCGATATGGTGTCATTCGCTGGATTGGCATTCTTCCACAGTTGAAGGATAAGCTGGTAGCAGGTCTGGAATTGGTGAGAATTTAAATAATTGGAACTAGATATTGTGAGGATTTATAATGCTATGACTGTCAGAATACACGGGTATAATACATATTGATAAAGTGTGGGATAATATCAGCCCTAATTAAAGAAGTCTTGGCGGTCCATGCAGAAACGACCAATATTCTCCCAGCGTTGTCCCCATAGCATGCTTAGTTAATGAAGGACTCACAGTGTATTACACAACTTAAATAATGATCGAGACTGGTAGTAAAACTTTGGCTGCTTTCAGTTTCTGCAAGCCTTGGTTCCAATTGTTTGTTTTGGACGGGCAAATACCCTTTATATTCAATGATTTTACAACATTTAGCTATCTTTTCTCAAACATTTCTTGTTGTCTGAAACAAAAAAAAAGTTGCATAACATAATAAGGTAAAAGTGGAGTTTGTGAGCCAGTCAGAGGGCTAAAACTAAGATCACTGAGGTTGAGTATTAATTAACAGCAGTTAAACATTTAAGAAATAGAAAACATGTACCGTGTTTTCTGTTTCTTAAATGTTTAAGAAATAGTCAACTATGCGTGATAGTTGACTCGCCCTCGTCAATTATCACGCGATAGAAATCTCGAGCTCGTAATCTAATTGTTAAATAGAAAGACGATGTTAAGGACGTTGGCGCTAATTTGTTTCTGTGCATCCTTTTTAAATCAAAGTAAAAAAACTTACTTTTTTAAATTAGCGTATAGCATGCCATAGCCTCATAATATGTTTTTTAAATTGTATTATTTTGAGACACATTTTTCCTATATTTTTACTGTAATCTTAATGTTCACATTGTAAAGCGCTTTAGAATATTTTATAATTTTAGCGTTTGATAAGTCTATTATTATTATCATTATTATAATAATTGTACTCGTATCTATAGCAAAGTTCTCGATCGTGATTGGTTCTCCGCGCGCCTATTTGTCACGTAATCGGCGTGAGATCACGTGGGTGTCCAGTTACAGGTATCCAATTTGAACTTTTTGTAATTTGATAGCTGTAATTGGATACCCACGTGATTCGCACGTCAATTACACGCGCTTTAATGGCTTCCTTAGCAATGTTTCCCACAGACGTGTTCGCTCAAAAGAATTTCTCAAAAGAAATTTTTAATTCCAAAATTTGTTATGGATACGATTAATTAGTAATTGGACCTCGTGTCGTACAATTTAGGGAGTAATCGTGTTCGTAATTTCAAATCGGCCCCGCGCTTCGCACTCGTCGGATTTTGAAATTACTCGCGCTATTTCTCCCTGAATTGTACTCCGCTCGGTCGAATTACTATTATACGTATTATCCTTACTGCGCACGCAAACTCATACGCCATGTCATGCATCGAGCACGCGCCAAGTAATAAAATGAACGATGATAGGGCAGATGGCCATTGCTATAGCTTTGCTTGGATTTAACGATCTAGGACGTTCGGTGATCCCTATTTTTCTTTTGATGGACCATTTTCTATACCGATTTTCTACGTTGAGCAAAAAATGAAGAAAATCTATCGATCATAAGTTTGAATTTTTTTGCAAAATGCACCATCAAATTCCGTTCTTTTTAACTCTTTGTTTATCTGTGCGGCGGTTTGAAATGCCTCTTGGAGGGTTAAGTTTTGTGAAAACGTTGGCAACATAACGGATTCACTTACACAAAATATTACTAGGATAGTTTGTCTCCGTTGACTCATCTTTGATATTTTAAGCTAAAAACTCTGGAGACCATGCTGACTTACGATTACCAATTTTTCAAAGTTAGACTAGTATTCCACAAGCTTTATCTTTGAGACGAAGTTCGTGACCCCAGCTTTGTTTTCATTTCTGAAACAAGTATTGAAACAGGTAATTCATTATCTGTCCGCAGTGAAGAAAATCTATTGATTACAACGTTTTCGCGCGAACGTCCTTAAACCAATCAGCGCGCATATTTTCTTTGGGCTATGTTCTAAAACCATTTGTTTCATACTTTAAAGGAAGACGAACAGTCTCCTTGCTCAGATGGCACATTTGGCGGAGAGAGATACTTCACTTGCCCAGCAGGACGAGGTTTTTTCACTTTACTGGAGCACTGCCGACAAGATTCTCGTTTTGCTCCCAACACACCAAATAATGACGCAAGTTTTCATGCAGAAAAAGGTTATACATCTTTTTATTTAAGGAAATTAACGCTCCATGTTTATGTGACTTTGAAAATTTCTTCCTGATTTGAGTCCTATTTATCAGTTTCTAGAACATGAATTTTGGCATCCTTATGTATGACTTGGTTGTCAAATGAGAACTTGTTTTGTTTCTTTTTTTAGTCTACAGGTCTTAAATTTCATTCCTGTTGTCATCACAGAAACTTCATTTCATCAAGAATGTTGTTATAATTCTTATTTGCATTATTTACCTTTGTGCTGAACTGGTTTGCTTTTTATTGAATACGTTACCAGTAATTTAAGTTACGTTTATGTAAAAAAAAAATAATAATAAAAAGTCAACCAGCAATTTTGTGCACATACATGTAAGGTATGCTGGATTTAATTAGTTTATGATGTAAAACCTCTTCAAAGTAAATTAACAGTGATTTTGACAGTTTTTTTTGGTTGCTTGTTTTCAGCCTTTGGAAGTTTGCCTTCTCCAGAGGTCAAAGGTATAACGGTGCCACCAAAAACCCTCCAGGAAAAACAGTGCGGCGACATGCGAGGTCTCCAGGGCCACCACAACTCATGCTACCTTGATGCCACGCTGTACAGCATGTTTGCATTCTCAAGTGTATTTGATACTCTGCTGCATCGTCAGAGAAAAGATGGCGATCTGGAAGAATATGACAAAGTACAGACAGTATTGAGGGAGAGCATTGTAAATCCTTTGAGAGAGTAAGTTAATAAAGATTGAATTATGAATAATTGTGGACAGAAAGAGTCAGGGATTGATAGAAGGCAGGGAGAGAGGGTGGGAGAAGTGAAGGTTTATTAATTAAATTTTTAATGACGATGCATACACACAACTACACAACAAACAACAAGTTCTACTTGACAGTGAGATTTTCCAATCCCAACAGCAGTGACTAAAAGCTTAGCGCAATGTCGTGTTGAAGGCGTCTCTTTGACTTGTCTTTCCATTTTAGTTTTGAAAGAACTTTCACTACTTGAAATTGCCGGAATTTTTATAGTGTCTTGCTCAAATAATGTTGAAGTAATTTTCGTACTACCCGTTTTGTTGTAGGGGTGGCTTCGTACGTGCGGACCGTGTCCTCCAGTTGAGAAAGCTGTTAGACGAACTCAGCTCAACTGCAGGATTAGTGAATGAGGAAAAAGGTGCTTTACCATAGAAAAAATAAATATCAGTTATACTATACTATACAACATATTAATTAATTATTCTTCCCAACTTGAGAGATTTGAGAGACATACCACGACGAATTGCCACAACACGACTGATCATGTGGTTTTCTTGCATTATTATATTGCCAAGAAGATTACTTCACTGTGATTGGCTGAGAGCAGGCAAATTTTTCGCTAATTTTTATAACTTACACTGCAGTGTTTGCTTGGGCAATTCAGGATTTACACTACTCGTGATATTTCAAGTTCTTTCAAATTGCACGCAACTTAAAGCTCGTGCTATTTTGAGAAAATGTTCATATGTCACTATCAGTGTAAGTCCTTAATTGCACTCGCATTCATACGATTACTTATACTCACGTGTACTGTATGTATAACTTGGGTGTAACAGGGATGTAGTGAGACATTTTTGAGTGGACTTTTGGTTGCCTCTAGCTGCGTAGAGTTGGGTACACAGACAAACCTTTCTGTTTTTGATGCTGTGAAGGTATGAAAGAGAAGTGAACTGTGCTTGAAACATGAAATTAGTGAAATAATCTCCGCAGCGTGTAAGCAACTGATAGCCTTTGAGATATTCTAAGCTCCAATCAGATTCTGTTCGCTGAAGTTAGAATCTGAAGTTCACATTTTAATGAGTTTTTTGTTTCCTTTACCCTGATCAGACCCAGAGGAGTTTCTTAACTCTCTTCTACAGCAAGTCTTGAAGGCTGATCCATTCCTTCACTTAAAGTAAGATTTTACAATCTATCTTAGTCTGTGAATTTGATTCGTAATGATATCTTGTGCTCTACTCTGTCTTGTTATATGGCTTGTGTTTGCAGCCGATGTAACACGCGCTCTGATTGGCTAATTCTAGGACATTATTCTCCCGTAATGCCCACGGGCCTATTACGGACCTACAAAAGTAAAGCAAAAAGCCGTATAATAAACAAATTATTAACCTCGAACGTTCGGTCTTTGCAGGAAAATCTCAAACCTCGGTCTTTCTGTATTGACTTCGCTATCGCTCAGTCAATACGGCAAGGTCTCGGTTTGAGATTTTCCTGTAAAGACCTGACTCTTGGTTATTAAGTAGTTATTAATGTGTTTTAAGTGTACTGTTCGAGGTCCAGGGTTTAAGTATCGTCAGTGTGCTCAAGGAAGACAATTTATTCTTTCAGTGTGTTTCTCCACCCAGGTGCAAAAATTAGTATCAGCGATTTGTTAGGGAAACCTGACGATATAAATCATGATAACAGTTACATGTAAAATACATAAAGTCTACTCTCGACTATAAAATCATCTACATGTATATCCTCTTTACAGACATCTGGAAAGCGCAGAGAAGTGGCCTCCATTTCTGTCAATAACCCACACTACTAGGCAGTTGTGATAGAATGCTAGTACATACTCGATAGAGGGAGAATGTTTTCGATTTCTGAGCTAGATTTGCATTTGTGAATGTGGATCCCTTTTAATGCTCTCATATTCAAGATGGGGTCTTTGTAGAACAAAGCAAAGGTGAATTGTCGTTGACACTCAAGTGAAAACTGCTCCATATATTCATTATCATTGTAATCATAGACCTCGAGATGTACAAGTCAAGGACAGAGAAGGAGCGTTCTTCTATCAGATCATAACAGAGAAGGACGAGTCTGTGAAAATCGCTCAAGTTCAACAACTGCTAGTACAGTCTTTCATCTCAGCCGATCTCATACTTTCCGAGGTGAGAAAATTTAAATGCTAAAATTGGTCAAGAACTTGTAGTTCAATCTTCACTGCACCCTAGATGTGGTTTGTTTTTACTTAACGTTTGTTGAGCATCGTGGCAAGATTTTTCTGATCTCTCAAGGATGGCTGAAGACGTTCCCACACGGTGCTTAAAGCAACAATACCTTGTTTCTTCGCCACAGACCCTTGTTCAGTATCACGTGACCTCGTCGTGGAAAGGACTGCGTTTGAAAGTAGTCATGTGAAAAAATTAAAGGATGCTCGGTGGGAAAGCTTGCCTTCTTGCCATGCAAATCGTCTTAAAACTTCAAAACAATGGTCTAATATTTGTAGTCATACTAATTTTATCAGCTCTTTCCTTTTCTGGCAGCCATTTCGTTTCAGAATCATTTTTTATGACTGAAATGCCTTTCACTTTTTCTTGTGTAATTTCTGACAATTTAGTGTGGTACGTCGAGAAAATTCCTTTCGTTTGACGGTGGTTTTAATTCTCATCACCTGCCTAGCAGTGAATGTATCGATATTGTAAAGAGAACTTAGATTTTGATCCTGTTCCTTGCCGTACTTTTTGCAGATTCCTTCGTGCTTGATTCTTCAGATGCCACGATTCGGTAGCAGATACAAGATGTACGACATGATTCTTCCAAACCTGGAGCTGGATATAACACAAATTGTTGAAAATGGTGCGTGTCAAGTTAACAAATATTGCATTAAGAACTAAAAGTAACTGTTTTAGCTACTCCAACGAATTGACTGATTATTTCCTCTTAAATAATGCACTACCAACAGAGGTTTCTGTTACTGAAACATAAATAAATACCTAGAGGCTATTTTTAAGAAGATCACGACATTTTTTAATTTATAAGACATGTTTCGATGTTACTAACATCATCGTCAGTTACAGAATATTTGAAAAACCGTTAGGACTATAAAACAACTAGGCGAAACATGCATAATTAATTGTGATTAAGTGACAAAAATCTATTACATAATTGAGTGAGTTACAAAGTGTTTGAAAGAATATAAAGCCTAAAGCGTAAGTATCAGGTTGACGTGATGAACTTGTTGAATTAAATTTGGCTTTTCCCAATTTATATGCATAGCCTCCTTAAGTTTAAGTTGAAATTCAGTAGGGGCGGAATCAAGGATTTCGAAACAATCCGCAGAGCAAGATTGACGACAACGTTCCGTGCTTTGTAACAGATATTCTGTAACTGACGATGATGTTAGTAACATCGAAACATGTCTTACAAATTAAAAAATGTCTTAATCTTCTTAAAAATCACGATTTGCTTGCTGCTGTCTCGACCACTTAGAAACTAGCAACGACAGACGATGAAGATAACTTGACCTAACGAAGATAAGAACAGGGAACAAAACCAACTTGCAACGGCTTCTCCATGAAAATGTTTGAGGACTTCCCTTCGACGATTCACAAAATGTGTTAATATTTTCATGCTAAATGAGCGATTGTCTTCCTCGAAAGTCTTCGGCAAACTTCGGAAACTGTTCCTAAAAAATCGGAAACGTTCGTAAGACGATCGTGAAATATTCAGATAATTTTCATAAATTCAGAACATGTTAAGACCAATGTTGATGGTAGAGGCTAGCTAAGTTCATTTTCAACGTGGACTTCTAAAATAAAAGTCTGAAGTGCCACGCAGCTGGTAACTAAACTCTAACTCTAACAGACGTCGTTCTCTGTTTCCTCTCTCAGTTCCTCGGGAATGTACCGTTTGCGGCAGCCATGTTGCACTTTACGAGTGTAAGGAGTGCTATAAAGAAGGAGTAATGAGTGACGCTCTTGGAATAACAAGTTACTGTAAAGGCTGTAGCGGGAGGATACACTCGCACGAAATTCGCCAACATCACAAGCCTCGTCCCGTGCTACTGCCGCGGGAATACAGCCAATACAGCAGCGAGAAGAGAACACTCGACAAACAGAAAATGGAGCTTTTTGCTGTTGTTTGTATTGAGACCAGTCATTATGTGGCGTTTGTCAAGTGCGGCGTCGAAGCAGGCACGCCTTGGTGTTTCTTTGACAGCATGGCGGACAGGAAAGGTGAATGTCTATATTTGTTAGGGTGCTTAGGTCACGTTATTTGGGAGATTTTTTCAGAGTGAATACGACACGCCATTTGGCGGTATGTTTTAAAGTAAATATGTCACGTCATTTGGACGTATTCTTTAGAGTCAATACGCCACGTCATTTGGCGCGCTGTTTTAGATTAGATGTGTCACGCCATTTAGGGGCGTTCTTGAGGGTGAACAAGTCACGCCATTTGGTGGCATTTTTTGGAGTAGATTTGTCACGATTGTCATTTGGGGGCATGGCTTTATATTGGCTAAGTAACGCCATTTGCGGGAATCTTTAGAGTGGTCAAGAAACGCCATTTGGGCATGTTTGGCCGCCCATTTTAATAAAATGTTGATTCAGTGATGAAAATTCAGCTGCATAGCGTACATAAGATGAGGAAAGTAGATCACTTATTCACTTGGAAATCTACCCGCTTTGGCATTGTTGCCTCTTTTTTCAACATACGTAAATTTTCCTTTTCTTAGGGCCTCTTCATATGAGCCCGGTAACCGGGCTGGCTCGGTTGCCGGGACGAATGTTGTCTGTTCATATGAGAAAATTCAGCCCGGTCGACAGGGATGAAATTAAAGAAACACAACCAAAATAGTGGAACACAAACTTATATCGTTCGCGACTATTGTGGCTTTGTGGACTCTTGTAACTCTACTGATAAAGGTAATTCGGATACTTCTGAAGTGGAAATATATACAAGACAAAAATTATGCCATTTTGGCCGCTATGTTACGAAAGCGAAGCTATTTTGTCAAAAAGGCTTCGCTCCGGTCATCCGGACTGGAGTGTTCATATGGGAAAATTTTCATCCTGTTTACCGAGATCTCGGTCGCAAAAACCGAGATCTCGGTAACCGGGCCAGCCCGGCAACTCATATGAACACATCGAAATTTTTACAAAGGAAAGAGTGGCGAGGTGAGATCTCGAAAACCAAGCCAGCCCGGTTGACCGGTCTCATATGAAGAGGCCCTAAGGTTAGCATCGATTTGGACAGAATTTTGTACATTGCAAAAAATATTTATAATAAGACGATTTGTTGTAATTAACTCAATCAGAGTGCTTTCTTTTGTTTAACTTGTGATTATTCAGGAGAGAGAAATGGCTACAACATCCCTAAGGTGAGTCCATGCCCCGAGGCACTGGAGTGGCTCTCCAAAGATACCAAGGAAATTCTGGCTGCCAAAGAGAGAGGCGAGATTCCTGAAAAAGTCCGTCGCCTCCTGGGAGATGGATATCTGTGTATGTACCAGAACCTGGACATGACCATGTACAAATAAATCACGTGACACTCGCGTGCACGGACTACAACATTTTCCTTACCACGTGCATCGCACGTGAAGGAGACCTAACCTTGCAATGTACACGTAAAGTGCTTGTACATAAGACGGCGTAGCCTAGTGAACTGCACGCCTATTCTGAAGGCGTAAACTTTTATTAAGCACGTGAACTGCACGTGTTTCAGCCACTACTTTGATCACGTGAGCACCGCTTGCAAGACTCAATCGGGACTTTGTTCTTGTAATCGAAACATTCCCTTGTACTGATAGCTAACGCGACTAATAGACTGCACAATATGTTGTTTTACATTAGAACGATTTATTAGATAATGAATCAATGAGCGTATGTATTGGCACAACTCATTACCTGGTAACAGTAATATCTATGTCAAACCAATTGTTAGTTAATTGTTATTAATTATAGTTGTAAGGTTTGATACCATTATTATGTTACTTTTCGGCCAGAAGTGTAAATATGATTATTTTCTGTATCTGGTGTAAAGTTCAGCAATTCTAAGGAAGCTGTAAATACCATATCTATTGATTAGCTTGGCAGTGAGAGGCGAAATTAGTTCGAGAATACTCAGACCTTAATTAGTCAATTTACAGCTTCTTTGCAACTATTTTGATTAACAAAGGAATGGTCTTTCCTGCTCATAAGTCTTCCGTTTACATTAACCTTGATCTCTGGTTAAAATATACCTCGAGTGTTAAGTAACAGGGGGCGTACAGTCTGGAATTCGTGAAAGTATGGAACTCTACAAACTTGTTTTCCAGAGGTGGAAAAAGTATGAGAAAAAAATATAAAGCCTATACCAATAGTTAGAAAATCTTGAGTTTTTTTTCTAATCGGCATGAGTGTTTTTTAGCTAAGTGAAATTTTTGTCACTTGTAGAAATTCATTAAATTTGTCAAAACCAAAATGTCCAATCACAGAATCTCGAAAACTCTCTCCACCCCACCCCCTGGAAACGTTTGGGCTGTCCTTGTTTGTCGAGCTTTGTAACAATCAATGACAGTCGAACCTCTACTGACGGCCACCTGTATAACTGTTACGTATTTATGTTACAATAAGCATTTCTTATGAAAGACAACAATGTTGCACCCGTGAAAAAAGACGGGGCTACCTTCCCATAATGGCCACCTCTCTACGACGGCCACTTTCTTATGTCCCCAAGTGGGCCGTTGTAGAAAGGTTCGACTGTATTAACCTGATTGTCAAAATGAGGAAATGAATTGTAAACTTGGGTCTAGAAAATGAGGCCACCCCAAGTACAGACCAAATCAGTGGGTCGTGTCACTATTATGCTACAGAACATCAACAAACGCAGAAATGAGGGCATATGGGAAACGTCACGGATAGCAATGGAAAACATTGGAAATGCAAAAAGGAATCCATCGGAAACTCTTGGGAAAGAGGAGAAGGCAACGTATGCTAAATCATTCGGAACGAACAAAAGAGGTGCGAAGGTAGGAACACGGTGAAAGGTGAGAGGGTAGGTACGGGAAAACCTGGCCTGTTCCAGGCTCTCGGTAGTTGGGAAGAAAAGAGGGCGAGCGAGAGAAAAAACCCGGGAGGATTTTTCTCTCGATTGCCCTCTTCTGTTTTTTTCTCTCGTCCCCAGCTACCGACAGCCTGGAACAGGCTAGGGAGAACCCAAAGGAGCGCACGTAACCGTTTGGATTTACCGCAAACTGTTGATACGAATATTTCAGTTGTTGAGAGCACAGAAGTTACAGACGTCTCTCGCCCAGCTTTAATAGCCACGTTTACTTTCAGTTACACGAATACAGATTTCAAGTACGAGTATGTTCAGTACAGTTGCTGCTAAATTATAGAGCGGTTTCAAATCACTCTGGTTCAAATTCCAACCTCACAAAACCAAGAAGCTGCGCATAGCGTAAACACTGCTCGCATTATCCAACAAAGCGCGAAAAATGTTTTGCGTAACTCAGCTTCTGATTGGTCGACACGACAGACTTTTTTCTCTTGGCAAGCTAGAAAATAGGCCTGGAACTAGCTTGAAACTGAGGCCAACGCGGGGAGTCCCGACATTTCAAATCTCTTTTTAATGATATTCCCCCGCGTGAGCCTCCATTGCAGGCTAGTTCCAGTCCAATACCGAGAATACAAGTATTGCCTGTTTAGCACGGATTTCCCCGAGTCAGTCGAAAGCGATGACAAAACAAGCACATAGTCATTGGAAACCGCCCTGAATTGGCCTGAACATAACAATTTCTACAGGTATTTTCTACAAGCAAGGTTCGAACCGCAGTTAATACTTTTAAAAATAAATTCACTACCTAGTTTCGTTAACAATACAACTGAACGTGAAACTGGGAGACCAAGAAGTAGATAATCACGGTTTGTGAACAATGATTAAAAAAGGCGCGGGGAAAATCGCCACTTAACACATTTCATTTATCTACACCTTGATATCAGTGAAAAACTTACCACCTAGCTAAATACAAGCAGAAACTATTTATATAGTTCTCCTAATAGATGACCATGAAGCCCTCCTACTTGAAATGTTGCTGCAACAGAAGCTAGCTTTCAAAATTATACAACTATATTCAGATAATCGAAATAAAACCCTTCGCTAGTAAGTGGTACTACGAATTAAATTTGAAATCAATTTACCCAAACATAATTATTCATAATAGTTATACAGGCTTTTTGAGCCTGTTTTGGACGGTTTTGACAAAGCTTCTTTTTCATAGACTACAAGATACAAAAAAAAAAAAACCTGTACAGTAAGTCTTGACCGGAGTTCAATCTAGAAGCCTAGTCTTACAGCAGGCCGACTAAAAGATAAACTGTTAACTAGGTGAGTTCACCGACATTTACCCACGCACAACCTAGACCCCCCAGTTTTCCCTTTTCTGGCTCACAAACATAGAAGACCTCGTTTATACACAGGTTGTCCCTTGGCTCCGCCCTACTCCCTACTTCTGCCTTCCCCCTTCCCCAACAACCCCGTCTGATAACGTAACGATTCTTAACTTTCTTTTTCAACAAAAGTAGTAGAAACTGTACTTGAAAGGAAAGGACAGACTAGTGAGGCCCTTTCATGGGGTTTTCGGGATGTGGGATATTTGGGTAAAATATGTATAGGATACAGGATATCTGGGAATTAATGATATATAGGATATTCAGATCAGATAAAACGGAATATCGAGTAGGAAAATATCGAGTAGCAAAATATCGAGTAGGAAATTAACGGGATACGGGATATTTCGGCCAAAAATTAACGGGATGTGGGGTACCCCCTCTCCCCCATCACTGTGGCCTCACCGGTATATCCTGGTTCTGGAAAATTCTTTTTCTGGATATGAATAAGTCCTTAATGCAAACACAAATTCAAAACAAAAATACACTAAAGTATTCGGCAAGTGCAAAACCCGGCATAGGCTAGGCCGAGCCACAAGTTGCTCCGCAACCTTTTCCCTTTTGTTCGGTAACTTTTCTGGTTTTAGAGCTGGCTCTTTGTTATAATGGCAACTTTGTTAGACATTGGTTATCAACTTCATATCTGCTAAATCATGATTTTTATCTACATCATTAGCAACATCTGAGTAGAAGACCACAAAATAATTTCGATTCTCCATCACACGATAAATAAAACATGAAAATGAAAATCCAAAAACACAAAAAAGACGCGGAAAGGATGGCAGGTCAAAAATTAACTTCTACTGTGAAAACGATCCAGAAAAATGTCCAAACCTAAACTAATTAGAATTACTTTTTACAAGAATGAGCAAATTCTAGACTACATTTAGGAATACTGAAGCCACGTTTGAAGGAAAAAAATTGGCAACTACTCAGCAACGTTCTGGGAAATGTAAACAACACGAGGCTGGGTTTAGCAAAGGCATAAGGAGCCCTGAAGGGTGCTCTTATAGCTCTCGATGATACCACTAACAACACTAGTGCTTAACTACTTTGTTATTTTTCCCTTTTCAAATTATTTTTATTGAAAAGTACTGACACGGAAGACTTTCAACAACCGCATATCAGTCACGGTTTATAATCTGCCCATGAACCTGACCAATTTAATCCCATGCAATGTTACGAGCTGGAAGCCGCCGCATAATTTGGCGGGATCACGTAAGTTCTATACAACGGTGTTTTCCCGCCAAAAGATGCCGCGTCCGTCACAACTTCAAATTCATTTCCTGCCAAAAACATAACAAATGATAAAATACAGTTGAATTTCTTGTTCCGTGCCATACCGTCAACATCCCACCCGTGGCTTGATTGTTCTTAGCATATAAATGAAGAGTCGTGTGAATATTTTAAAATCAAGTTACTCGTGAGATGTTGCATGACATAAGCTAGTAGAATGCTACGCCTTAATTGCATGTCCGTCGTTGTTGTTATTCGAGAGATGTATTCCACAGGTGTCCTGGCAAAATATCCATTATTTAGCGATCTTTGACTTCTTTTCTGATTCGCTTGGACAGTCGGCCAAACACTAGCCCACCAACAAATATGAGCGCCAAACAAGTAGCAAAAATGACGAAGAAGTAGTTCTTGGATGGCGAAGAAGAGATGGCTAAAGCGAGATCACCGATAGTTTCAGGAGGTGCGACCTTGAAAAACGCAAAGAAATAATAAGTAAAACTTGTATAGTAAGACGTTCCGATTTTACATCATGACAACAAGCACAGACGAAGTTCTTTTAACAAGTTCAAGAGTTGCTCAATGATAGCCAGAGCGTGGGGATATTCTAGAAAACTGTTTTCTAGAATTTCCCCGCGCTCTGGCTATCATTGAGTGAACTCGCAGATCTAAAGTATCCTGGAGAAAACCTCTTTCTCATTACACACCAGCAAACCTGCACACATTACACAACAAAACACCATAAATGAAAACGTTTGAGAAGATAATATTCTCTTACAAATAGAACGAAGACCAACCCCTTTCCATTAGCACTTTAGCCGCTGTCTTGGGTCGAGTTTTAACTTGTGAATCGATCAAGAAGGCAAGGTCCAATTCCTTACATTGGTCCTTAACATAACCGTGTCACACTTCCTTGCCATTAGATGTATAGCATAGCATATAGCATAGCATAGATGTTCAAGAATGAGATTTTTTGGCAGTTTGAAAAATTCCAAGGATTTCAATGCTGAGAGGCATAGCTGAACGTGTGTTACCACAAATTTGAACTCGTACCTTTGCTGCTAGTTCCCACATCTTCATTCTGCTCGACAAATGTAGCAGACATTCTCTATCAAAACGAGCTGGATTCGATTCGTGGGCTTCCAAGAGACACTTCATTACTGTGTACACAATGACACCAACCATTCAAGCTAATTAACTATAATTATGTGTATTCTGAGTCTCCAAGCTACAGCTTAAGGGCCGTAGGTGGTCACCGTTGAGACCATGAAAACTAAACTATGGTAAAACCACAAAAATTTACAACGTAAGCAAGAACGTGCAGCCGTTGCCAAGCGCGGGAAAGAAAGGGCCAGACAACGCGCGCACGCCGAGTCTTAACGGATTTGGCTTTTCCTGATTGGTCAAAGGTCTGATGCGTTTGCTCTGATTGGTTAGAGCGCGTGGTACGAGTTACATAAACAGGGCGCTTTCCATTTAAACATTTGAAACTCGGGTAAACGGTACGGTAATTTCCTTGGATTGTTTCCGAAAAATCCTAAACTACGGATTTTTCGAGAACTTTCCAGTTCTTTTTACAATTGAGTGTAAAATTTTCGAAATGCAAACCATTCAACCGAAAATTCACTGCATGGAGTTTCAAAATTTTGGGTACATATAATTCGCGCGCTGTTGTCTAGAAATTTCGGAAAATTCAAACCGGAATTTTAAACCGTCAAATGGAAAGTGCCCACAGGGTTCACATGCGGCTGAGACAATCTGTCCTCTATTAGGGTATGTTTGACTGAGTGCCTTCCACAGCGAATGATCTAGAAAACACTCAACAAAAGTACTGTAATTTACCTTTTCCTCGACCAAATGGTATATCGGAACAGTGACGCTTGACATCCACTGCGCATGCCCTGTATAACAACGGGTCAGATTGTACGTCTGTGCGACCCTCTCTCATCTGACGAACTATCTCCTACAAAACAAACAGAAAATTATACGTGACTACCGCTTAGTTGCAAATACCGGCATAGTTTTAAGCAAAATAGTGACTCGACAAAATAGAATCGAGCATTACGCTGAGGTAATATACCGGAAACGCAAATTCATTTCAGTTATAAGTACTCCCGAGTATCAGTCCATGGACTTACACTCAGCTAGGGCTCTTGCGATATAACAATAAAATTTCTCCCATACCAAAGCCCAGTTCTGTGCTGCTGGTTTGTTTTTTACGTCATTAAAACGTTCCCAACATTTTTCATTGGATAATTGTAGAACTTCACAACACAAGACCCTTCCACTCCTGTAAAGAACTTAACATGACTTACCACGCGACAACGCTGTGATGCAATTGATCCTAAATGCAATTTGAGACACTCTTCCACGCCAGATGGAGGAATATCGCTACAGAACTTGCCAATCTGACAGAAACAAAAATATTCTCAGTTTAAGTAAAACCACACTATACAAATAACTGCCCGGGTGTTACGTAACAATTACGACTACGAGCCCGAGGTTTCTAAGAGCTAATAGTCTAGGAGGCGTAGCTGTGTTGACTATTGCTCGTAGAAAACAGGTCGAGTATAATCCAAATGTTTCACGCATCAGTCTTGATGCATCCATACACTATCCCTCCCCTCCCCTCACCCACCCTACCCCACCCCTCCTCAAGATAAGCATACTAACATCATCAGCACACTCTTTGGACAGCCTGTAGTCACGTGCAGCTTCACGCATCAGTCTTGACGCATCTCCTCCCTATCCCTCCTCTCACCCACCCTACCCCACCCCTCCTCAAGATAAGCATACTTACATCTTCAGCACACTCTTTGGACAGCCTAGCATCCATTCTGTAATCACGTGCAGCTTCACGCATCAGTCTCTTGACGTAGGCCATGCACTCATCAGAAAGACGCTGAAATGGAAATTGATTCAGATCATATGTCTAAACACTCTTACAATGGCGAAGCAGGGCAAAAGCGCAGTTAATCTTAAAATTTCAACCAGTCTTTGCCTTGTTAGAAAGTTGTGTAGGCATTCACGAGCAATGTGGAAGTTGTCTAGCGAGCTTCTCACTATGACAATACTACAGGTTTGATGTTACCTAGCAACGGAGCGCCTTATCGAAGTATCAGAACTTTGTCTGGCCTGCACAGCAGCATGAAACAACAAGAAAATCTAGTACGAGTGCCCCTATAGAATACAATGCGCAAAAGGCCATTTCCAAATTGCCTTTTGCCTCTGCGTCAAAACGTCTTTGTGTGAAACCATTTATATGAAAATGTGTTTCCCTTACAGGTTCATTTTCATGCAAATCAAACTTATTTTCATAAGAAAAGTTTTGCACGAGGCCTCGTTTTGAAACAGAGGCACAAGGTAACTCGGAAATCGCCTACTGCCTCCTCACTAAAAACTGCTCATGTCAGTAATTTAGCAGTATATGGTTTAATGTGAACAATAAATCATCAAAACATACTTCATAGTGCTGCTTCAGGCACTCCACGATCTTTCCTCCACCGGGATTGACATCCTTGCAGAACTTAGGAACGTCTCGCTTGCAGGACTTGACCAGCTGTGGGTCGAGTTGAAAGTCTGAAACAAAAAAAAGATATATATATGTTACCGCGTTATTTTAAATCAATTTGTGTTACTTACACATCCACTCTTAACTTCACGTTTGCTACGATAACACAGCCTCCAGCTCCAGCACTCAATGAATACTACACCACTAAACCTCGCAAGCCCCTACCTCAAGCTTATCATACCCCCCTTCAATCCACTACACCTCACCACCCCCCCCCCTCCCAAGACACACACACAATGCATTGCGGTATGTGAGGTGGGGAAGGTTCCATAACATACCTTTCGATTGCCTGATCTGTCTTTTGATGATCATGTCACGACAACTAAAGCATTTGATAAGTAAACATGATTTCAGTAATGGATGCCATGCATTTCAGTAATGTTAGTCATACAGTGCAAGTTAAGGTGATTCGTCAAGAATAAAAGTTGCCGAAAAATGTTTTTGAAACTTTCCGTGAATCTTCCCTACCAGGCACTGTATCGAATAAAAAAGATAGGTCACCATTCTCGCTAAGTAGGTATGATGGGCCAAACTTACACCATTTATGCCTAATCAAGCGCGTTATTTTATCGGTTGAAGTTACATTTTGCGGTAGTTGAAAGCAACGGTTATTAAAGTAATACTTGAAAAACTCTTGATAGGTAGAAAGTATCGGGCGCATGGAACAATGTAATGTATAATTATGCAACAAAAAATATACGTCGCCATGCTCGTTTAAGAGAAAACGAGCATTTATTTCGCTGTCGAGCTAGGCTAGAGGGAAATCTCTTGCGTTGGTCACACAAGAAGCCATTTTCATGTTCTCGGTATTGGACTGGGACTAGCTTGCAGAGGAGGTTCTTTCGGGGGAATATCATTAAAAAGAGATTAATGACATCTGCATTTGAAAAGACTCCCCGCATTAGCCTCACTTGCAAGCTAGTTCCAGTCCAATACCGAGAACATGAACACGGTCTATTGGGATTCATTTACAGACACGCGAGTTAGAGGAGCATAGAGCACGAAAGTACTGCTCGAAAGCTCAAAGACAAAATTTCCTAGATTGATTCTAGAAGTAAAGAATTTGAAAACTACCCTTCCTCCATGTTTGGATCATTTTTGTTCGTTCTGAGGCAAGAAAATATCTCTGATGGTTTAACATCGTCGCAAAACATCTGAAAACAAGAGAGAAAGGAGTCAATATAGCTGTTCCCAAGAGAGCACGAAGACAGTTAATCCCTCACAAAAGTCTCATTCAATCTGAAGGTAATCTTCCTCAAGTTATTTTTAGACATGGTATCCAGTTCTTCTTCGGCTAATTCCACCACGCGCGTTGCGTGGATGTTCTCGTGGAGGATCAAAATGTGTGTAAAAGCCGCTTGGGCTGTGTACGTGATCAAATTCTGCGTCACAGGATTGGCTATTTCGTGACCCTACTAGGATTTCCGAGACCAGAAGTCAGCTAAGAATAACTTGAGAGAGGTTACCTCAACATAGAGCCTAGATGGGGATTAACTCTCTTATCCTTCAGCCTCTGTTGCTGTTACCTGGTTATCTAAGGTGGTGTAGGAATTCATGCAGTAACACTTATGATGAATTTGACCACAAAAAAATATATAATCACCAAATAATGACAGATCAGATTTTCGTTTGAGAGTCTTGAATCCATATATTGTACAATGCAGTTCTACCATACATTATTACAAGAAGCAATGGCTGATTGATTATAGAGATAACTTCGTAAGGCAAAGAAAACTGGGAGAAATATCCCCCTACAAGCATGAATAGAGGCGTTTTCACTGCACAAATTGGTGTTCTAAAACTATAGGAAAGTTTTGCATAAGATAAGAACTCATATCACAGGAAAAAAAATCGCATTGTTTGCGTACATCAAGATAGCGACCGTGACTTCGAGTGAAAATGCTTTGTACTAACTTTGAGTAACTTTGAGTAAGACTTCCAGAGGTGAATACAAGAATCTGACCCGCTGATTGGTAAAAAACTTGGCTTAATACAGTGCACTTGCATAAAACATCAAGTTGCGGGTGTCAAGCGAAACAACGTTTCAGTGCCATACCAGCAAACCTCCAAGTCTCTTGGAGGGCAACTGGCTTCTGACTACAGCACTCTTAAGACACAACCCCTACCCCAACATTGTTCATATACCTAGATAAGTTTTGAAGAAAGTAAGTTTTCAAGACGGAAATGGTTTTCAAGAAGTTTAAAAATCAGTAACAGGTCAAAATTACTTTTATTACTCAAGTCATGGCTTCGAAATTAGTTTGAGCTTAGTTTCACTGCTGGCTTCAAAATTACTTTGTCCATACTTGCTCAATATTGAAAGTTGCCAAGGTTAATACTGTTGCACTTTACAAACTAACAGACAGTCGGACAAACAGAAAGACAGACAGACAGACATACCTTGATCATTTTCTTACAAGATCGTCTCAGTTTGTAATCCAGCTCAGGGTCTTGCATCTCTTCCTCCTGAAATGAAAAGGAACGCAAACAAGGACTGTTATTACATTCAGCCGCTCGACAAAGAATCAGTGACACTTGAAATGGCAGGATGTATAGTGGCCAGACATTTAGCATCTGGATTGAGAGGTACAGGTTTGTACTTTGCCAGGGTCAGGCGAAAAACCCACACCCTTGTGTTGTATTCTTGGTTGGTAAAGTCTGTATTATAGCCTAGTGGCTCCAGATTCTTCCAGATTCTGTAGCATGAAGTGACTAGTAATACTGATGCTCCCACACAAGACCACTGCAGGGTTACCTCCAACACGGAATTTGCCAGTACCCATTTATACACCTGATTGAAGAAAGACACTGCGAGAGTAAAGAGTCTTGCCCAAGAACTCAGCACAATAATCCCAGCCAGGTCTCAAAGCAGGAAAGCTTGATCCAGGAGCATGTACACAAAAATGGCTTGAATGCTTAGACTCTCTGATCTCAATCAAGGATCTCTCAAACCTTCACGCACGCCTTAAAAACAGTTCTACATACAGTCAACTACTCTCGCTATTACGGAATTACGAACGCTTTCGTGGTACCAAAATGACAATTTTATTGTTTTGACTCTCGATAAAGCAAACACCACGTACTTCTCATATAACATAATTATGTAAAATTACAGTCTGCTGTTCATCATTTGTCAAAATACACTTCAAAAGACCTCTGGAATGTTTATTTTCATATCAATTCTTTACCACATAAAAGATTTAAAATAACTTCACAGACATTGTCTATGTTATTTATTCCATGTTAAGGGAACTCTTTATCTCAAACACCGCTATTACGGACTCTCGCTGTTAAGGACACTAAGCGACGTCCCCGGGCGTGTCGGCTATAACGAGAGTTGACTGTATTAGCATGTGCAAACTTTCACAAACACATAAACTAAGCTAAAAACGGATCGAGAAGTGAGCAGAATTAGAGTTCCACATTACAATTTGTTTTATTCAGCAAAGAGCTATTGAAGATTAGGTAAGTTGTGAAATAAACTGTTCTAATACAGCACCATTTCGCTGATAACATCCACTCCTTTCCTACCTCACGTTTGAAGAGGGTGTCTTTACATTTCGGTGATAACTTGAATTCGTTATCCTTAAGGCACTCTAAAACCTGCACAAGAGAAAATTTCAAGAAACATCAATCAATCGGCAGTCAATCAGTCATTAAGTCTGTCAATCAGTCAATCAGTCAGTCAGTCAATCAGTCAGTCAGTCAGTCAGTCAGTCAGTCACTCAGTCAGTCAATCAGTCAGTCAGTCAATAAGTCAGTTTCTGTTTTGTCTTCTGTCTGTCTGTCTGTCTGTCCTTTTGTAACAAATATCTACTTTGGCTGTAGTTTATTCTTGCAAAATACAAAAAAAAAAATGATTGATTGGGTCAATGAAGTATGCAGCAACAGTGATGCTCAGACATGCGCAAAACTTACCTTAGCTTGACCATAAGTAACGTCACTGCAAAAGGCTTTTATGTCTTTAATGCACGACGTAAGCATCACAGGATCAAACAGGATATCTTCAGACTGAAAGCAAATAATACATTGCAAATTATCAAACATTATTATAATTGTTATCATCATCATCATTACCAAATTTATGATCAACTTCTTGATGGTAGTTTAAAGACTACATCAGGCCAAGTACCCCATACTGTCAGGGTACTGGGCAACAAGAAACTCAGATTATCTCTACTACGCCCTAGATGGGGGATGCTTGTTCATAAAAGGGTTTTCTCAACTATTAAATTCATGGGTTTGTCCAATGCAACAACCCTCCCCCACTCTCCGTGAGTAGCAAATAACCGAATTCCTGGACCCCCCAAAAATCAAATCTGACTTGCCTCTTCCTCCTTCTCGACTCTCAGTTGCTTACGACATTTATCAGAAATAGAGTGTTCCTTTTCTTGAATAACGGCATCACGGATGGCTTTACTCAAACAAACAATTAGATCATGCCTGAAAGAAACATTCGACACAAACAAGTCAAGTCAAGTCGAGCCATCTTTATTTAAGCATGGTAGTCCCATCAGCCATAGGCTGGTATCAAAAGGGGCCCTGCGTAAAATTAAGACTACATGATAAAAAATTCAGAATTTAAACATGGTTAGTATAAGGGTTTGTACACTCACAAAAAAGAAAGAAAAAAGTGTCGGAGCCCAGGATTGTTAAAAACTGGATAGTATATCAGGCAATACAACTGATTTCTCAATTGATTACCCAAAGTTTACCCATTAATGTTATTGATAATCAATTAAAGGTCAAAAGTCGTGGCTTGAGTTCAATTCTCACTTGCTCTTTGAATCCATGCAGTGCCTTTTAGCATCCTCTTGGCAGGCTTTTTTAAATTGAGGAGAAAACTTAAAATTCTTCATTTCAACCTAACAAGGAAAGAAAAGTAAAAACACTGAACAAATGAAAAATATCAATGGATCATATACACCAACAGTGAAAACCCCACAAGTGGACACCCTTGAAAACGTAAAGTTTTTGGCTAGGAAAGGTGCTGGCCTACAAGATAAAAATGAACTCTGTTTGTATGCGTTAGAGTTAGGGTTAGCATTTGCTTATGGGAGGCATCTGTAAGTGGACCTTCAACGGTATATAAAATACAGACAGAGAATGTAATGCACAGAAATAAACCTCACAGTCACATTTGCAATTTACGGTGGCTCGTAATGGTTTCCAGCCGTTATACTCTGACACTTTATCTAAGTGATGTTAGAACATTTGTTTGCACAAATGCCCAATCATTGGTGAACAAGTTGTAGTCATCTTTTAGATAAAATAGGTTACGACAGCAATAATAAAACCTGTCAAAAAACACCCTTAATTTTAGCTTTGAGTGTTAATAATTAAAAAAAGCTCAGTGAAACCCAGTTCTTATTATGAAATTGCGATGGACCTGTTAACATGCAACTTTTTGCAAAGTTTAAATTTAAATTTTCGTAAGTTTGAAATGCCTCTGAACCCCACCTACATGTTTTTTTGTTTTTTTGTTTTTTTGTTTTTTTTTCCGACTTTGCAAAAAGCTCTATCTTAATATGTTTATAACCACTCACAGTTTGGAGAAATTTAAATTACAGAAATACTGTAAGACTGGGATTTACAGTATTAGTTTTAAATAAGATAATCAAGCTGGTAAAAATAATTCTTAAGGGAGGGGGATAAGTCCGCATCAGGTGTCCTGTGGTGTTTAACAGGCACACAATTATGCAACTAGGAGCACACCATCCCCCCATCCCTTCAGAAAAACAGCATTAAATCCTTTTTAATTTAAGGTTTTCCCAACTTACAAGTTGCCAGTGCTCAATTGCAGCATGACACTTCTCATCCATCCCTTGATCATTTTTGTGTTCAACCAAGCAAGGCAGAACTCCTTCTGTGTTCCCATGGGTAACAATATCCTATCAAGTCAAAACACAACATCCCCATGAACAATTGCTCGTGTTTCGATGATACAAAATTCTACAACTATTACAAAAACCGAAATGAAAATGCAGCAACTAAACGTACTCTTTCTAGTCTGAGCTCTGCGACTGCTGAACGACAACTAACTGACACGGCCGATTTGAATTAAATTAGTTAAGACTTAAATTCAAGCATGCAGTGTTTTGTTCACCCGTACCAACAGACGGTGTTAGTGTTAATGAACAAACGTTTGCCGCAACAGTTTGTGTATCTATATAACATCAACATTGAAGTATGATGAATGTAACAACTTCTACTTCTATTTTCTCATAAAATGTTTAATATGTATCTCCTCATGGCCAAGAGACAATCCTTCAAGGCCAGAGTTTCTTGTAAGTATGCACCGAGCACAGAAAAATTTAGACAAATAAATTTAATGCTACAACCTGAAATTACCTCACAGAACTTTGTAACCATACCAGAGCAAGCACGCACCAGAGTTCTGTCAAGCTTATAATCCTGTTAAGAAACCGGCAATAACTTTTTAAATGATCAGCTAATAAATTTCAGCCTTTTCTGTAACATGATGGATATATATTTAACTTCTCCTTCAGTAATCAGGTGTTTCATTCAACATTTCAAACAGGAGGGCAACTGGTTTTCACAGTAGGGCAAAACATTTTGAACTGAAGTTCTATTAGAAAAACGTTCCTCTAGATGGTCAAACCAGGCGGGAAAAATCATCCTCACAACCAGTAAATTTGTACCGTGCCCAACCCTTAAAGAAACCTGATTATTCATTACAATTGAAGGCTTTCGTGCAAAAAGGGTGTGTGTAGCTTTTTGGGCCGATTTTTATTTTTTTGCCAGACTGAGCTAATTTTTGGCAGACTGACTTGTGTTGACATGAAAAGCATAATTGCGTAATTGTTTTTGTTGATTTGCACTTCGTTTTTGAGAAATAATGTGTGCAAAAGAATCAGTTTTCCAAGGGTATCTTTTGGAGATCTTTTGTTGAACGAAAAACAAAAGAAACCTTTTGTTTTGCTAAACGATGAAGTCACCGAAGCGTGGCATTTGCTCCTAGTTTTATTATTCATATTACGCTACCCTCTAATTACTGGGAGTCTTTAGATCAATTTTATGTATAGTGTAGTTAATAATTTACGAAGTCATTCTTAACTTAGTTTAGTTTTTATCCTTATATTATGTTATTTAGACAGGACCCCTTTGATAACAGTACTCTTGCACTGAAGGGCTATCCTGTATGAATATTCGCTATTATTTATTTATTATTTATTTGCTTTGTTAGCCCAAGCAAATAAGGCGCTAAATGGGCCGGATTCAAGGTTGTTTTGTTGTGATACCAGTTCGATACAAGGTCCAGCGATTTTTTTTTTCCGCTCTATTTCTCTACTTCTTTCAGAAATCAAAACATCTATTTAAAAAAAATCATGCTGTTGAAGCTGCTAAAAGTAACCGTTTAAGATCGTGTCATGTCAAAATCCACTTTCGAAGGATTCACTCCAAAAGATGCCGCTTGAAAAACTGAGTTTTTTTGCCTACATTATTCCTCGAAAGCGAAGTGCAAATCAACAAAAACAATTACACAATGATGCTTTTCACGTCAAAACAAGTCAGTCTGCCAAAAATTAGCTTGATCCTGCAAAAAATAAAAATCAGTCCAACAAGCTATACAAGCCCTTTTTGCATGAAAGCCTTCAATTGCGAGTAAACATTTGACAAGATCAGTGTTATTCATCAGCTAGGATATATTTCTGATTTACCACCTTTATCCTTAGGAATCAGATGGCCTTTGGTAATCCGCAATGAAGACCTGTGGGAGATTACCATTGACCAGGAAAGGATGTCTAGCCAAATACGCAGAAGAAAGAGGTGGTGGATTAGGCATATGCTCAGGAAACCTCAGGACTATGTGACAAGGCAAGTGCTATTTTGGAACCCGCAGGCCAGGAGGAAACGGGTCACCCCAAACTGACCAGGAAATGATCAGTGGACCAAGAACTACGTCAATCTAGATCTGATTGGCAGAAATTTGCTAGACTAGCCCAAGATCATTCCAAATAGTGCGCTTTCGTGGATGCCCTATGCTCCTCATAGGAGCCACAGGGTCAAGAGACTAGAGACCACCAAACTCTCAGTAGCTAACATTAAACACACTGGGATGGGGTATGGGAGGCAGTAAGAGGAATTTGGTAATGGAGATAACTAACCTCGCCTTCCTCCTCTGTGAATGCACTAATGACGTCACTGCATTTAGTGGTCAGGTTGTTAAATTTCTCCTGCAAACACTGAATCTCCTATAAAGCAAGGCCAAAACAGCAATTAACGCCCAAGTCGCTAGTGGAGGGAAGGTGCCTACAAAGCCCGGGGGCTGCAACCGCAGTCACATCCCCAGGCGCTAAAAGACCCGACTGGCCTGCCAAACCGGCAACTGAGCCACGAGCCCCCCGTGCCAGGCCACTTTCAGGCACCCGTCACACTCGGACCAGATAGCTAAGTGGAAAAAAAAAATTGCTGAAAAAAAAGGGGGAATAGGGAGGGAATGCCGAGAACCACTAAACTACTATAATTCAACCGACAACACCACGCTAACAGAGCAACGAACACACTGCAAGCGCATGAGACGACAACGCACGTACTAACCAAGAGTACCACTGGACAATGTCAGCCCCAGGGCTCCCACAGCCATATGACTGCTGCAAAACGCTATAGAACGCAATAAACGCTTAACAAATGCTAACAGACGGCCAAGACGCTAACAAACGCCTACAAAAACGTTGCTGACCAGACTAGCTCCTAGTCGTTAACTATATCAAATTCCATTTAACTATATCAAATAAATGTAAGTGCCTGTCCACAAATCTTGCCTGTGAAGCCTGCAAAACAATCTCATTCCTTGCAGAATAAATATATGCCCAACATGACAATACCATGACAACAGCATGACTGTGTTATGCAGTGTTGTCTATACATTGCTGCTTTTATACCCAAGCATAAAGCGATATGAAGGGTGATTGTTAATGTCTTATTAACCAAGCTTGCTAGGGACCATACTGGGAAATATTGGCCCTTGGTCTTTTTTTAAAGACTTCTGGCTGATACTCTCCCAACACAGCACTGACGCTTGGTAAACAAGATATATATAATAACTGGTTATAATGGTTTTTTAAGACACTGGACCAAAACTGTCTTGAAACAACCACTCCAACTCAAAATTCTAACTAAACCAAATGGCCTCAAATTCCTAAAAATGAAAATTCTATTTTCCAGCTGACAAGTTGTCTTCCTTGATTGAGGGTTTCTTTAGGAGGGGAGAGGTGGTACACTTGTCATTCTCCATAAGTATTTTTGAGGTTTTACTCTGTCCTCTCTTGTTTACACCCTGCCCTGTCATTTTTCCCAGAATACCATGAACTGCACAGGCTAAATTCCTTCCACAATGTTCTGATAGTGTTCTTGTTTAGGTCTATTACCTCTCCTTTTCCAAGTTGTTCACTGCAGTGTTTTGCAAGATCCTGTACACAAGCTGTTTGTATTTCAGGCATCAGATGGACATCAACAGCTCTTTGATGCATCACACGCTGCACATGAGCAGCACATTTGGGTGAAACCTGCACAACAGGTAACAATAATTAATAGGTCTTTCTGAACTTCTTTCCACCTTTGCTTAAATTCATTTTCAAATATTAATCATGGAAATATACTATCAGATTAACCTTTTTTTTTCCACAAGGACTTGCTTTAAAGCAGAGGAGAGAACTATTGGCCAGAAGTTAAAGGGGAAATTTAGCAATAACAATCACAAACCTAAAGACAACGTTAATAAGATTTAGATGCGTTCTGCATGTCTAGTAGTATTAAAACAGGTTCCAGCTGACTATACTACGATGGTGATCAATTCCAGAAAGAAAAATGAACAATTAACTGTCACGATTCATGTTCTCAGAATACAACGAACATTTCATGTTCTGTTTTGCAGAAGAAGGCTAAGAAATCTACAGAGATGGACAATGCACACGTGTGACTGTTGTTCTGCTCATGAAACCTTTTGTTTTCTGATGCTCTTATTGCCACTGCTGTTTTGGTTTGCTAAGGTCCCTATTAACCAAGTAGGGGAAGGGAGGGGCATCTGTAAACACATGCAAGAATAGGTTCTCAGCATCATTACCCTGTTAAAAAAATACAGCTAAGGAGAGTAAGAAATCACTGTCTTGACGTCTTAACAAAATCTCAAAACAAGCATTCATTTCACGAATTGTAAATTGATTTTTGCAAATTAGCAGTTGGAAAGGAAAGCAGTAAAAACTGTTCTGACCTTTGTTTGTGTATCAAGGACAACATGCCTATAAAGACATGATATAATGAGGCTGCTGGGGTATGAGTCTTGATCATCCAGGCTGGGAGCATTGCAGATGGTCTTAACATCATCTTGGCAAGCTTTCTTCAATACAGGATCAAGTCTGAAACGATCACACAGTATTTTCACTCCCTAAGAAATAGAAAATCCTAGCTTCTACACTAGTAACTCAAAGTTCATGAAGTTTTACCCCATTCAACAAGGGAACATTTTTCATCACTAGTCAATCAGTTCCTCAGATTTCATTGCTTAAGTCAACTTACAAGGTAAACAGATGATTTTCACAGATTAACATACCTTTGCACAGTGACACACAGTCAGCTGTTTATTTTCATTACCATCATTTTTATCAACAAATATTAGTGGTCATTCTATTCCTGACCCAGGGGTATCATAAACTCTGCGAGATGCACACACAGGGAATCATCATGATAGTTGTATGCAATGTCTCAAAGATGTCATGCACATTATGAATACAACTACCATGACTTCCTGCGTGGAAGTCTCATTGGGGGAAAGGTCCATGGTTTGACTTGTGTCTCATAAACCTTTTTCATAGGGAAGAAATGAACATCTAAAAAGTGGCATTTGCTTAATCAGGCTATAGGTTAAGGAGACACCATCATGTATGCAGTGATTTTTCCAGCATTATTGTGGCAGTCCTAAATTTATGGCATCATGAAATAAGTTTTTCGCAATGACCACAGATTTCCAATTTGACATTGCAACAGTGTGCATGTGAAACCCATTAAGACACTTTTAATTTATAGCTTCAACTGCACACTTATATTTATTTGATAGTGACTTTCACTGCAACTGTAGAACATTATAACATTATTTAATAGGTTTCAATGAGTGAAAATAGACCTTTAATTAAGGTTTTGGCTTTTCAAGGTCACACTCTTGATAGTGCACCTTTAAGCTGATACAGAGTTACGTTGCAACAACCAGTTAAAGGGCCAAAACAGTGCATTCTTACTCAATGTCCCTTGCAATGAAAAATTCCAAGTGCAATAACTGTTCCTCACACTCAGGTATCATGTTATCTGTGTGAAGATTCTCCATCAGACATGACAAAACCCTGTTATTCAAAAATGCACGTGAATAATTAATATTTAATGATGACAAAATAATTATTATTAACAATATACTGCATGTTATTTCACAAGTTGTATAATTATATGTACAGTGTACATTAGTGCTGATAGAATCTCTTTCTTAAAGCCTTCATGACTTCTAGCTTTGTTCATGTGGCCTTCCACATACATGTATGAAGTGTCTAACTTACTGACCTTAAAGGATTGCATAGTTTATTGCTGTCATGACAACCATCATTGTTACAAAGTTAACCAAATCATATTGCATTTTGGTACCAGGGCCGGGTTGTTCAAAAGCCCGTTAACACTAACCCAGGATTAAAAGTTAACCGGGGTAACAATTTTTCTTCTATAAAAATGTTATCCACCGCTTATGTTCTGTGTAGTTTGAGATTACTCATGCTCAAAACTGAAGGGCAAAAAATATAAAAAGAACACCTTGCTGAAAAACTACAAAATTGAAATCAAAATTCTCTCTTATCCTGGGTTAGCTTAATCGGGCTTTGAACAACCTGACCCTGGTACATATAATGACCATTTTGAAGCACCAATTTGGTTCAAGGAAGATGATGTCAGTAATTAATTTGTACAGTGTGATTGTCCAGGTAAAGGTACAGTAGTTCTGAAAAGAATAGGACCTGACATTTCTATCATTTCAGCAATCTGAACAGAGTTAGGCAATCTTTTGATTCAATTGACACTGAACATGACTTCTGCTAAGATTGTTTCAATGACAGTCCCCTGCCAGTAACAGTTCTTTTCTGAACTATCCTCACCTCAACAATAACACCATCAAATCTACTCGTATTTAAATGCTGAGGTTCTGAAGTGTTCACGTACATTTGAACTTTGTGCATATTTGATTCCAATTTGTCTGTTGATGGAGTAGATGTCCTGTTAGAAGGTTACAGAATTTCCCCCATTTGAATTTCAAACTTTTAACTTTGCAATTTTGCAAGGTCTGGACATTGCTGTCATAATTTCAACACAAGACATGTTGTTTGTCATCAGTTCATCAACCGTCAAGTCGCTGTGTCAATACTGTGTGGCATGAAGACATGATGTGACATGTCAGAATTTCATCACAACAGGGCCTCACAGTATGACAGAATGAGCGAACAAAAGTATTCAAAAAGAGATTGATTGACTGACAGACAGACAGACAGACAGACTGACTGACTGATTCATTTAATAAGTAAGTGAGCTAGTTAGCTTGACGACTTACATTACATCTCCTTCCTTTTTGCCTTTATCCTTACACACAGTCTGAACAACGGGTTCACATGCTTGGTACAAAGTATGATCAATGCGGTAATCACTCCCAGCACCAGTTTCCTCCAAAAGTTCCTCAATCTGTCAACCCGCAAATGTCAACATATCAACATATCAACATATCAACATATCAACATATCGTAAGTCGTTTTGAAGTATATTAGTTTCTAAGTTAATTGGTTCCAATTCAAAGACAGCACTAATGTAATTAGAATTTTGAATATACCACAAGTTTTTTCACTCAAGAGGCATTCTCAAAGACTTCTTAACCTCAAAATTTGTTGCTGAGGTGATTATCAGTAATTGAACTTGTTGTACAATCCAAGGAGTAACCAAAGTTTCTCACAATAATAGTACAGTCTGAATTGCACCCTGACAATCAGTCTAATTACTATGATTACTTGTTGGGTGTTTGGTGCTTTTCTTCTTTTACAGTGAGGTTAGTAATAAAATTATTATAATTATTACTTTAGGCTTTTTGTTAAATGAAACTTATTATTATATGAACATGATCACAAAAAACGATTTTTAATAGCCTTTCTTTTCATATTACTTACAGCCTTCAAGCACTGTGGCCTAATGACATCATCCTTTCCCTCATTTTCCTCTGCCAAGTCCATTAAACAGTCGATGGTCTTCCCTTCCTTCATTTCTCCTTTGCTACAACGTTTTTGAATTTCCACATCACACTGTGCAACAATCTCAGGATTGATGGAGTAATCTTGCATCAGCTGTTGCCTCAGATCAAATAACTCTGCCTGACACTTGCCGCTAACTTTTTGATCTGCAGGTCATCAAAAGTCAAAATTTAATATTTTTTGTTGCAGATAACTTAGTTTCACATAGTAGTCGTCATCTACCAAACAATGTTAACAATTCTCCCTTCACCCACTTTTGCCCATTCAGGAATTACATTATATTCAAAAACCTGAGCTATCCTTAGTTTAGATGCATCCCACAGGTATATTGCTTCTACTCAACAGGCCTTTGCATTTGGGTGATAACTGATACATCTTAACTTAAGAGGGCATTACAATTCTGGTTCTTGTAACGTAACAGAGAATAAAATTCAAATCAATTCAAATTCAATTCAATTCAATTTTAACTAACTGTTTCCACTTTTGACACCACAAAATTCTCCACAAAGGAAACAAAATGTTTTCAATTACTTGGATGATCATTCTGAGATAGGTAATGAGAAATGTCTATTGAATTTAATAATAACATGAAAAGTTCTCATCAATTTCTGCAGAGAATCATGGTAGTTGTATTCATCATCTTGGAGCGGATATTTGTTTCAATGAATACAACTACCATGGTTCCCTGCTTGCATCTCGTAGAGGGAATTGGCAATTGTTTCTACCTGCTTTCCTATGTAGCTGTGCTTACAACTGAAGTACAAAACACGTGGTTCATAAATCATGTTTATACAGACTGTATCTAGTATGAATACTTAAAAAACAGCCCTAAGAAAATACGCATGCTGATTGGTTAAAAATCATGTTTCTATAACTTGATAGAAACACAGAACTAGTACCAGTTGTTGACATAATTGTGGCGCGAGCGAAGAGAATTTACATTTTGATAATCAAAGTTAACAAGTAGTTTTAATTTTTTTGTTACGGTGTTTCCTAAAAGAAATAGAAAACATGTTCTCCGTGTTTCTATCGAGTTATAGAAACACTTGTGAAAGTTTGGGAGAACTCGAAAAAGCTGTGGAAACAACATTTCTCGTTCTCCCAAACTTCCACTCTTGTTTCTATGACTCGATAGAAACACAGTACATGTTTTCTATTTCTTAAATAATTACCATCTTGAACAGCTTTCTCCAAGCAAATCAGAATGTTTGCCAGAGCTCCATGTCTTGTGTTTCCTTTTTCACATTCATATTGATCCTTGTATTGTTGATAAAACTTCATGCAATTCTTCATCAATGGATAGTTGGCCTAGTAAGAAGAAATAAAGCAAAATTAAAACAGTGTGAGTTTGACTTTATCCATCAAGTAACAGCCAGGTGAACAGTTCTACATGGGTGTGTGTATATTCCATTTACAAAAACTCTCCACAAATTCTTGTTGGGGTGTAAATAAAGTATAACTTCTTGGCCAAGTCCACTGGAATGTTTCCAGGAGCAGTATACTGTAGCCACAGAATTTTTAACTAGATTTCCCATTTTCCATTTGGCTGCTACAAAATAATACAAATCCATATTCTGTTTGTACCCATTGTTGTAATATTTGCACCAGTTCCACTGGCATTTTACAGTGCAGCCATTTCAGTCAATATGGTCACAAGTACACAACAAGAGACTGTGTGTTGTAATTGAAGGGGTGAGTGCAAAACCATGCCAAGTGAGGGTTTGGGTGAAAAAAAAATTTTTCGTGAAAGGGCTTGAATTTTTGCATGTGGTCTTCAATGTAATAGAAAAACGTGGCCCTGTATTTTTGTCACTGGTTTTTGCTTCGTTTTTGAGTTATAACGTATGCAAAAATACTTGGCTTTTCCTAGCCATGTCTTTAGGAGTTTATTATTTTGTTGAATAGCAAACAGGCAGACTGTTTATAGTGTATGAGGTCAAAATCAAATCTCACAGCATATATAGAGCGGAAATCTGGGAACAGATTGTTTACATCGGTTATTGTGACATGAACACAACATGTGAATCGATCGAGTGTCAAACAAAATACATCAAACAAAAAAGAGATGTGCCGCATTAGAGCTCTGCCAACTAATATCTTAAGCATTGTTTTAAAGTACCTTGCATGCCTGCCTGGTGGTTGAGAGGCATCATAAAGTCTCGATAAACCTGTAAGTCATCAGCACGTTTTAAAGAATCAAAATGTGTTCTGAAACTTCGAAGGCAGCTGATATACCGCAATCGTGTTATCAGCGTTTGAAGTCAGAGCAAGCCAGGCAGCAAAGTCCAAGAGCAGTTCTTGCCCGAGAAAAATACCCTCTGGTGAGTCGTGGCCCAATTGCCAAGCGTTGCTAGCATCAAAGTTTGGAAAGCAAGAACTGGTTTTAGACTTCTAAAATTTGTCTTGTATTGACCGCCATGTTTTCCTGCGCAAGAGGTGTAAAGACCCTTCCCAGCATGCATTCTGATCACGTTCTGCGGACGTTTCTCGAACTGGTAACTAGACTGTTTAAACATAATAATGGCCAACAAGTAGCGATCGATTGTAACATAGATCTGTGATCCAGGTTGCATTGATTTTATTTCAAATCGGCATGATTTGTAGTGTTTTGAGCTTCTGGGATCAGCGGACATTCAGATGTATGGAGACCCGTATCTTGCGCAGAAGGGTTAATCTGTTAATCTGTCAGCCCTATTTATAGAGCATTTTCACGTGAAATCAACATCATTGAGCTTATACGTTACGTGAAATTACCATTTTGCTGTTTTCTAAGTGAAACTAACATCCTTGCCGACAAGCGTTAACGTGAAATCAACATTTTAGCCTATTTAGACCTGAAATCAACATCATTGAGCTTATGCACTGTGTGAAATCGACATTTTGTTGGTTTCTAGGTGAAACCAACATCCTTGCCGTCACGCGGTAATGTGAAATCAACATTTTAACCTATTTAGACCTGAAATCAACATCATTGAGCTTATGCGCTGTGTGAAATTGACATTTTGCTGGTTTCTAAGTGAAACCAACATCCTTGCTGTCATGAGTTATCGTGAAATCAACATTTTAACTTATTTAAACCTGAAATCAACATCATTGAGCTTATGCGCTGCATGAAATCGACATTTTGCTGGTTTCTAGGTGAAACCAACATCCTTGCCATCACGCGTTAACGTGAAATCAACATATAAACCTTTTTTGACCTAAAATCAACATTTTTGAGCTTATAGGTTGCATGAAATTGACATTTTGCTGCTTTCTAAGTGAAATCAAAGTCCTTGCGGTCGCGGTGGGCTGATCCTTTGTTATGATAAACCAAGGCGAGACTTTAACTTATAACAAAGGCTTGGCTTGGCTATTATAACAAAGGATCGGCTCTGTTTATCATAACAAAGGCCCGGGTTCGTTTATTTGAAGGCCTCAGCGGGAAAAGGGTGTTAGGTATTTTAATCAAAAGTGAGCTTTGTCGAAAACGCTCCAAATTTCGCATGTAGTTTTGTTTAGGTATGTTTGGCAATGTCCCATAGTTTTTCCGCTAAGCTTCACTTCGTTTGCGAGATATTGCGTATGCAAAAAAACCACTCGGTTTTCCTAGTGGTGTCTTCATAAACGAAGCAAAACCCAGCAGGAAAAATACAGGACCACGTTTTTCTATTACATTGAAGACCACATGCAAAAATTCAAGCCCTTTCGCAAAAATTTTTTTTTTCACCCAAATCGTCACTTAGCATGGTTTTGCACTCACCCCTTCAATTATGATAACCTCACAAAATTCTTCCAGCGCATATTTTCAAGAGAACCTAACCATGACATATACTGTCACTGTGAAAATGTGCCTAACACTAGCCCGTACACATTTACTCCTGAAGATGCTCCAACCTACAGTATAGCCCCAAGAGCCTATCTTGCCAATATACATGTACATGTAAGCACTGAGTGCATGTAGTTTAGGTTTCCTGTTTCTTTTACCAAGTTACATAACTGGAAGTTACACCTGGTTTCCATCTACCCAATTCAAATTTGTGGTGGCCACTTAAGAGTATTTAAAATATCGCTGCTGTGCAATCTTCTGCCTAGGTTACATCTTGCCACCCACATTTCAAATATTTATTAGTGAGAATACTGTGCGAGGGCAAGATCGAAAAGTGGTTTTCTTTGCACACTGTTCAAACCCAATAAATTGTTCATCAACATAACTCAAACATTCATAAGCAAAACACGTTTCATACCTTTGCGTCCTTGGCTTCCAGTTTCTGTCTCTCTGTCAGCTTACTTCGACACTGTATGGACAACAAAACTGACTGAGACAACAGACAATATACATTGTAGTCATAAACACAAACCAGAAACTGAAGTACATTTAAAATCTGCATATTGTGGATTGAACAATCTGCAGGCTAAACATTTTGGCATGTAAACCAACATTTCTATAGAAACCTATCAGGGCTATTAACAATGACAGACTAAAGTAATTTTTCAAATGGAAAATTAGAAGAAAAAAAGAAAGAAACTGGGCAATTGCAGAATCTCTTGTAATTTAATTATATTAATTTTTCTTGTGGAATTAATTTATACATAACAAAATCAATAAACAATTATAGCAATTAGATCTTAAGCTCTTTATTTCTTTGTTTTCTTGACTTACAACTCGGACAACTTGATTCAAAATTGGGTCAACTCGACTTGCAACTCAATACCTCAACACATTTGACTGGTACTGTAGATAGTCCTATAATAGGATCTTATAAAGGATCTTACATGGCCTCTTAGAGGATCTTAACTTAGCATTGTATCAGGATCCTGGAAGGACACACTGCAACTTACTTCATCACTCATGGCTTCCTCAGACTTGTGTTTCTTCAAACATTTGTATACTCTTCCCTCGCCTGAAGGAATCTCCGCACAAAATCTCTCTCTGTCATCTTTACAAGCATAGTACAGAGGGCGGTCCAGATGGTAGTCATCAGAAGACAGTTCAGCTAGACGATAGATTTGTTTCTGACATTCCTGTGATAATTTTTCCTGGTATTCTTCAAGGCATTCTAGTACATCATTTTGAGAGTGGACATCCTAGGAAAACAATCAAGAATGATCAACTGAATCATGTGAAATGACATGAATCTATTTCAAGAAATATTAAAAAATATTTAGGAACCAATACTCCATAAATCACTGTTTGCAACACAAACCTCTTCGTCATCTTCTGTTGGAATCCTGCCACACTTAAACGTGTTCACATCTTTAGCACAATTATCCAAAAAGTGTGAAATCAGACGGAAATCACTGAAGAAAATTGCTTGCATTTTGGTCATCATATGCTTGCATGCAGGAACTGTCAGATTCTGTCTGTGTTCAACTAAACAAGCAACAATCTGCCCTGGTTTTTGACAATCAGACAACTATAGAAAGAAATGAAATGAAAGATGTTGTTACTGCACTACAGATTTACACAAAGTAAAAAATCTTTTTCTTATAATTGCCAACTTAAGATACACGGGGACCAAGATAAATTTTAACAGTTAATTATGTTAATTATAATTATCGGTGGTACTAATTTTGAAACACTGTCACAACAATTACCAGTTCTAGATCAGCCACACAAAATCTTTCCTGCACAGCTTTTTCAAACTTTTGATCCTTGGCAAATGTGCGTTTGTATTCCCACAGCATCTGAAGATAAAAGTATAAGGGCATGAGAATGTTAAATCTAGTTTAATGCTTTCAAACCACCATAAGTTCTTCATATAATGATACAAAGAGTCTGCCCATCTCATCATCTCATTCCCAAAACACAAACAATTTCTGAAATGCATCATGTTGTTAGACAGTGGTCTACCTTAAGCAACTAATGCTTCAAATACTGTTTTACAACAACATCATTATTTTATTACTGAATTAACTCCCTGTGAAACCATGCCAACATTTTGATCCTTACTCTTGCTTCTCAGTGAAATTAAAGCAGTATTCAGTCATACAATATTTAGTACTTTTTATTGAGTCATGTAATTCAAAATGACTAAACCCTTAATGTCCCACTATTGAAAAAAGAGTACAAGCAGCACTTTAAATCTATTAAAGTACATGTGTGCTGAAACATGCTGGAAACTGCTGTGCCTATAGCCGGAGACCACAGCAGCATGGTCAGGACCGTCAATAAGGCCCGTAACCTGTAATACCTGCTACAGCTGAGTGTGCTTGATGGGCCCTTGATTTTACAGGTGAACTTGCCTCACTCAGTGGTTGATACAATTCACGTATAAAATAACAAGTTTGTTACAGGTGTGAAGATCAGGCTCTTGGTGAGTCAAAACTTAATAACAGCCCTGATGGTGATATTTTAAAGTCATATGAACAAGACTTTCCTATGGCAAAGCATGATAAGTAGACAAACACATAGCAATTTTTCTTGGACAATTCTGTCCAAGGGGGAAAGGCGTAATGAAGTTAACCCTATGTGAAGCACCAACCTGTGAGACAAGGCCAGTCCACAACACCGGGAACTACGTGCCCTACTCTTTGCGCACAGTTATACCAAGTACAATTATACCAAGGTTCCAGGTAAGTTTTACACAGGTAGGGCTGGGTATGAGTTAGGAATTGTAACAGGTCAATAACAAAGAGTCCTTTAACTAAATCCACAGAGGATTTCCATTAATTTGTCAACTCAGACAGCTGACCTTACATGTCATATATTAGACTCAGGTCCTGAGACCCTTCTGCTATTCAGAGCACTATAAGCACAGGGCAGGAAAAAAAAATTGAAATACACTTGCCCAGTGCACCAGTAAATTTCAATTTTCATTCCAGTCTTTAAGCTTTTCATTGAAACCACAGGCTTTTTGCTGTTGTTACTGTATTTCTCTTATGTGAATATGCAAGTGTTGTACTTTCTGTTTCAAGGAAGTACTTTTGCTAAATGTCAAGGTTGTTACATGAAAGAGCGAACATCCTTCTTGAACAATGTTTCAAGGGAGCCATTTCACACTACTTGGCGTCAACTACATAAAAAAAAAAACCCTTTCAACCACCTATAACTAAGCAACAAATTATCCCAATAATTTAAGGGCAACCAAGCAGTCATCAGGACAACCAGAGCCAGGGGTAATTTTGAACACTGTTATAGACTCACAAGGCTACTGAGGCTACTCTCACTTGCCCACCAGACCACTGATGTTCTATTTTCACTTGTGCAAGAGCAAAATTTCCTAGCCCTGGGCAAACGGACCCAAGTTTTTTCCTGCCCTGAAGCACAGATAAAAATACAACTTACATGATGACAATCTGTGGTCAAATCATCCTCCTGAATAGAGAAACATGAAACAGAATTCAGTGAGTTGATAATGGTCACCTAATAACTGCTGTACAGGTAACCTAATGTTATATAAATCACGTATTTATCACACAGCTAGCTCAGCAAGTGGCCAAGATAAACCGAAATCCTGTGCTGTTATTACAAAACAGTTGCACTCTGCTTACAATGTATACAAATTCAGCTATTTCAAATTCCTGTTATTTCAAACTCAAACCCACGATGCATTTCCCTTGGATGTGCCCAAGTTGTCTTTTTTAGTATTTTACTATAAACTATTTTGAACATGTATGGGACAAAAACTGTTACAAGTAAACTGCTTAAAAAGATTTCAGGACGAAAACACTTTTCATAACAAAACATTAAGTGTTACAGTAACATTAGTTTACTTTATTTTTGGGGCCGTTGCACAGAAGATGTGTAACATTTTTTCTAAGATTCAAATCTTTAAATATAATTATACTTCTTTATTACAAAATGGTTAATCATCATGGTTGTTCTACTCAAAGGTAAATCACATGATTGTTTATGTAAAAAAAACTCAATACATTAATCTACAAAGTAACAAAACATACCTTGGCCTTTTCTTGTAAACAGACAAGAAGGGCAAAGTTGTTTCCTTTGGGAATTTCAGGACATAGACGAGTAATGTCATCGGCACAATCTGACTGGTCATCATCCAATCTTTGTTTGCTCCCTGCAAATCTGATTTTACCCGAATCAACTCCCCTCTCTCCTTGGCTCTTTGAGTTGGAAGAATCACCTGCAAGAACAATTGAAAAAAAAAAGGTTCTATTCTTGTTCCATAACTGAAAGTGCTGGAAACGTTGTGATGTTTGTGTTTAACACCCTATGGTGTTCGGTGAAATGAAATTACATGTATTTGCAGTGCTGTGATTTCTTGTTAGACCTTTCTTGGACCAAAGATCAAATGAAAGAAACTGAACTATGTAGTTTATTTCTGTGAAATTATTAGTTTCTGTCAGGAAGCACGACTTCAATTCCTGGAAATTTAGGTTGTTTTATCACTTGGCAGCAGTGGCTTTTCGGGTCAACTTGTCAGTCATTTTCATGGATCTTCATACAAACTTCTTCATGCAATCAAATTATGAGGCTAAAATATACATGTTGCCATGATGGTGTTTCACTAACTTTTCCCACGGTGATGCAATGTTCATTGATTTCTTTTTTGCAGTATTATCTTGTTCAGAGTCCTCCCATGTCCCCCTTTAACATTCTGTGAGGATGTTCGGGTATGCAAGTCAACTTAAAAACGTTGAAAGGGAGTTTACACTATATACCTTAGTGGGACAAGGGGATGGGGGGAGGCTTACATTTATTGGATACAATACTATTGTTCTTATCAGGCAGGGCACTGTACTGTGAGGGTCTATTTAACTTACAGCGTAAAGGATTACAGAAATTGATCTTTTGAGTTTTATTTTTTCCCGCAAGAACCAAATTTACACTCAATGACATCTTCTGTAAGCCCCACTGTTTTTATGCAAAAAGCACAACATTATTCAGTTTTAAAATAACATAATTGGGTCTCAATGTCATTGCTGTTCTTATTGAATAAAGTGAATTTCCTACATAAACCTTAGCACATTAAAAGTAGCCCTACTGATATTTAAGAGCATTTTAGAACGTGTGCCATAATTTGAGCGAAACTAATATAAATGAACATGCACATAGTATATAACTCTCGTACACGTGTTAAAAGGGTTTTTTTGTATGTGATTTCTCTAAATATTACTATATCACAAACAAAATCATTGGGAAAATATTCTACAATAAAGGGAATGACAAAACACCTAAATTCCAAGGCAAATGGTAGAATAATAATACTAGCGGCATATGAATGACCTGTTTCGTATACTGAATGAACTGAAAAGAAATGTACCGGTCTATCGACCGAATCCGCTTCACAGCTGTCCCGCATTGTTTATTGCATTTGGAAAAAGACGACTTAGTTTCATTGAGTCTTACGATAAAGGAAAACCGGAATGGTATAAAAGAGAAAAACAAGCCTATTATGATGCAGTGATATGACCAACCGCGAAGTAAAACCAGCTGAATTCACGCTAACTAATCAGCGCCTGAGAATATGATAATTTTATGGCAGGTCACCTAGCAAGTCTTAGAATGCACACGTAACCTACCTCTGCGATCGCGTATTTCGTCTGTATTTTCTGTCTGGACTCCTTTTGAGCGAGGTTCATTTGCTTTATTATCAAACACAACAACAACAAAAAAAATGCCAATTCACTGCTATATTCTAGCCCTGCATGGGAAATAGCAATGCCAACTCAACCTACACAAATGTCAAATGACATTAGCTCAACGCCTTTTGAATTGAAAAAGATTCAGCTTACTTGCTACTGGTTCGACTTCCCTCGCAGTATTCTCATCTATTTCCGTCCTTTTTTGTGTATTAACTTTCTTAGTAATTTGTTCATCGGGAGAAGGTGAAGACTCGCTCAAATGACTCCCTAATAAAAGAATTATTCCCAAAGCTATAACTCTCCGTAAGGACGCCATGATAGTTTTCGGCATTGACCGTCGTTACCGGCAGACTGGACACGAGTGAATCAACCAATAACAAAGCGATACGTCTTTTTATTTCACGCTCTCAGTGTTTTCAATGGCAGCTCTCAAATGAAACAGCTTTTCACCTCGTCTATTTTACTGAACTCCTAAGGTATTGCATAAGTGCTCTTTTGTCGTAAGGTACCCGTTACCCTCTGATAAAACACTTCAAAAACACACATCATTTACGATCATCTCTGTTTGTGAGGTCTTGAAATAGCGTTTAACTGAATAATTAGCCACGTTGGCAGTTCAACGGGACATCGAGGGTATATTGTCTAAGATCCAAACAGCTGTCTTAACTGATCATACGTTATTCTCATTTCTTTAGGATATTTTCTTGCGCAAAGATGGCTGGTTGTCGCGAGGAAGTGTTTCGATGGCCAATCCATACTGGTACTTTCGGCTGAACTAAACTGTATTCTTTTACTATCATTATTATTATTATTATTATTATTATTATTATTATTATTATTATTATTATTATTATTTTCATCATTATTTCCATTTATTGTACTCTCCTGGCTTGCAAATAAACATGAAAGGCTGGAGACCAGCTAACTCGACACACTACAATACTTGGTTAACTTCCTATTCAAAACATTGACATTCCTTTAACTGAACTTTTTTCTTGAAATTCTATCATGAGAAACCAAAGATAATAACAATTAATAATAACTGCATTTCAATAGCGCTAAAATTATAATAATATTCTAAAGCGCTTTTCATAATATGATATAAAATATTAAAACAGTTAACTATTAAACGGCAAAATATTAAAAACGTTAAAACAAATTGTAAAGCTGTCTCTGTTGCTCAAAAAATGAAACCCTGCAGTCAATCATTGGGACGTGTCGCGCATTTTTTAATATGACCCTGAACCCAGACTGTACGTAACGTCTGTAAACCATGAAGTTTGTTAAATCTACCCCAATGAATATCTTATTCACCAGGGGTTTTAAGAGACGATCAGGGATAAAAACTACGCGTAGAATTAAATCGAACGACGCTTCGACCTCGCATCGGTCATTGTCGAATTTCTCCCCTCAAATAAGCGCCCCCTTCAAATAGGCACCCCTCCTATCGGCCAAAAATTAAAATAAACGCCTCCCCTCGAATAAGCGCCCCCTTCCCCTTCCCTTTTTTTATGGAAGAGTAATGAGACAACAGAAGATGCGTCGTTTAATTTTGGATGTGTTCAATCACAAACAAGAGATTATTGACTCATGAAGCACTGCACGTTGACCGTCGCAACGGATGGTAGTGAAGATCTGCTGATTCATTGCCTAAAGCCCGACCAACCTTGTGCAGCACGCCGGGCTTAGACCAGCTAAAGAGGTTATATTACGTAGTGATTACGATAACGATTTGAGAAAAATTAAATAAGAGCTCCACCCCTTTAAGCCCCTCCCCCGAATAAAGGACCCCGTCTTCTCCTAAATTTGAAATAAGCGCCCCCGCCGCTAATTCGAGGATTTAACATTTTTCAGTGGAATCTGAAAATAGGTTGGAAAAATGTAAAAAATGTTCGGTAAATTGATCTTCATTTTTGTGCTTGTTTTCCACATTGACTTTCTTGCTGGGGAACACACCTCACCAGGGAAACTAACTTCTATCGGCCAGAGAGAAATAAAATTTACCAGGGATTTAAAAGAAAAAACCAGCACTGGCGGAAGGGCAAAATACTTAACCCACTAGGAGCTACTAGGCCGGGTTTAATCAGGTCAATTACAGAAGGTTATAACTTGTCAGTCGAACCTCACTCAGTGAAGTTGACGTTTTCTTTGCATCAAGTTTTACAAATCTGTTCGAATGTTATAACAAGTAATGTGAACTCGCTTTAGACGGGTCTGTACTCTCTCCCAAACTTCCGCTCGTGCTTTTATATAAACAACCGAGTTTTTACATCGAGGGCCTATGGTCTGAAAAATGCCTGCGGAAATTTTCTGTTCTAGAATACAAGCATTAACACGAGAAGTTGATTTCCACTTTTGAATAAAAAACGCAAAAAATTTTCTATCCTTCACTAATTTCCCTTCAGTTTGTTGTTTGATACCTGTAATTTTAGAGGATTTTTTTCTCACTGTCTGAAATACTTCTTTACCTCGATAGAAACACAAAGACAGCACGAGCAGTTGACGTGGTGATAACAAGAGGAAAACAAATTTACATTTTAATAATGGGAATAGACGATCGATTTTCCCTTATTCTTCTCTCTTGTCCAGAAGAAATAGAAAACATTTTCCTTGTTTCTAATCCCGGGGGTTACTCCAGGAGGGGCTCCTGGGTTACTCCTTATATGGGCTATATAGGTACGTGCAACCCCAAAGAGTATGGTTTGGTTTTTCATAAATAGGGTATCGATTTTGGCTTTTTTGGTACTCTATATTTGATATGGGTATGTTTTTAAGAAGAAGCCACTTTTTCATCATTATCGAAAATAAAATCATCAAAAGCTCTTCACAAATCATGTTTACGGCAATTTAACATTGGTCATTGGGAACTAATCAAAAGGCAGCTCTGAAACATGGTTTTGATTTACGTGTAAGGGTCAGGTCATAAATAGGGTTTCGAATTTTTGGCCAGGTCATAAATATGTAAGGTGGAGAAAATCGCATATTTTGGTCATAAATAGGGTCAGGGCCGCACACCCCAACCAATTTGCCCGCGGAAGTGGGCTCGATCCTGCGCCAGCACTCACATACCTCAGCGGATTCTCCTGCCCAATATTCGCAGCAGGGATCAGCAGGGATGCGGGGGCATTCAGCCGGAGTGTGAGCAGGAGTAGAGTCACGAGCATCATAGTTGACAGCTCGCTGATCCTCGAGCTCGAGATAAGAATGAAATCATGGCGCCCTTACAAATAGTATCATTCTTTGGAATATTTCTTTTAATAGTATGCCATTTGGGCGATTCCTCAAATCCTCTTGCCTCAACCAAGGGCAATGAGACCAGAGTTGATGCAGGATCGTCTGCAAACGCTGCAAAGGAGAAAGGTGACAATATTGCTCAGAAACAACAACAAGTAGCATTTATAAACTTTAATCGTACATGTAAGGAGTTCAGTTCAAAGTAAGACAAAGTTAAATTCTTTTGTAGTCTCAACTGGAGTCATTTTTGCCTGTATGGACTTTAACTAAAGAAAAGAAATGCCAATTTTTGCAATATCAGATTCATAGACAAGATTCCGCGTTCATATAGGTAGGCTGTTTTAGATTACTTGTTATTAATTACCGATCAGTATAAAATGCAGAGTGCATGAACTTGTGCCATTTTATGGGAGTGAAAGTTTTTCTGACTAAGATAATCTTGCTTACAGCTTATAAATGTATAATTTTGCTAACTATATGCGGCCAAAACAACTTAGCTTGAAAATTTGCATTTAGAGTGTGCAATGGACAAACATGGAGGATGAATATAACGTTTAAAATATAGCATATGTGCTGCTCTTCATTAATACAGAGATACAAAAACTGATATGGAGCTCTGTGGTCAGTAACCAGTCATTTAGCCCTCCAGTCGATAACATTAGGTCCTAACTGTTTACCCCCAACTATAAGTTGATTGGCCCCCAACCAGAAGTTGAGAACGCTGTCAATTTCTTGTTCTTTAAGTGTGAACATGGGGGTTAATCGACTTCTAGTTGGGGACTAACCTGACCTAGCCTAGGGGCTAATCGACTTCGAGGCTAAATGACTGGGAACCCTGTGGTCAAAGTGCTTTGGTGTAGAGAAGTTGATAATTTTAATTTTGTATTCAAACTACTGTAGTCAGAGAAGGGAGTTATTGACTCTTTTCAGCATCTTCACCATAGAAGCCAGACATTGACCACTCTAATTTGACTGCCATAGGATATAACTAAAATACAAAGCTTCTTGAATTGGCCTACCAAATTTTCCCTAATCTTAAATAGTCTTAGAGGTGAAACTTCAGTTGCCTGTATCTTGTTTAAAAAAATCTTATGATTCTAAGATTTTCATGTTAGCCTCTGAACCAGTAACACTTTGAACAAAAATTAAGCAGTAACTGGTGATACAACATGAAACACTTGACTGGCAAAGCCTGCAGTGTAGCCAGACATGGCGCAAGATCCTACATGCATATATAATTATTCTGTCTCGGCAACAGCTCCAAAAAGCTTGTTCTGATATCCTGCTGGTTTTTATGGATACATGTATCCAATGTATAGCCTTGACTTTGCAATTTAAAACAGCATCTGCTCATGGGTCATGTACTGTAATCAATGCTTCCCCTAAAAGGCCTACTGTTTTCAATACTTAGATGATTCTTTTCAAAGCTAAGATGGGAAAAGTCACAATTCAAGTGAAGTCAGATTTACAGGAGGCTTTCAAAGATGGAGTGATGATGATAGATACAATGTGTGCAGATGAAGTCACTCCCATATGTCCTCAAGGGCTGTCATTAAGGCAAAAAATCTTTGGCTACTAGTCTCATCTCACTTTGCTGTTAATTTTGGCAAAAAAAACAAATTGAAATACATGTGGCTAAATGTAATTTAGGCAAAGTTAATCTCAAGCCAATATAGGCATCAGTCACCTCCATTTACGTACATGACCTGTGAGGTGACCTCAATAGCTTTCAGCTCTCCTCCTGGCCTGTATAATTATATTTTGTCGCATTGCAACTGAATTTGGCAGATCATTTGCATCTTGAGCTGATCTTTGCACATAAAGGAAACAGTTCCCAAGCTCATCTACTGGTCAAGGGTTTTATGAAAAGTTGTGGCAAAAGTAATTGTAAGACATGTCAACCCTAAAGAAAGTCTAAGCAGTGACTTGTCTCCAGTGAGGAAATGGGATATATTTCATTTTGTATCATTGTTAACGCTGTTTGTTTATTAAATTGATCACATGTTAACTTGTCACAAATTGGCCTGCTACATGTAAATACATGTAGCTGTGCTGTTCACAGACTTGAATCACGGATTTCTTCATTTGAATCATTATTGTAACCCATTTGATCCTGTTTCTAGCACTTTCAGTTAGTGTTATGGAACAATTAATAGAATCCTGCTATCATTATTGTTCTTTCAGGTGATTCTTCTAATTCAAAGAGCCAAGGAGACAGGAAAGATGATTCAGGTAAAATCAGATTGGCAGGGACCAAGCAAAGAACGGATGATGACCAGTCAGATTGTGCCGATGACATTACTCGTCTATGTCCTGAAGTTCCCATAGCAAATAACTTTGCCCTTCTTGTCTGTTTACAGGAAAAGGCCAAGGTATACTTTACTATCATTAGATTCATGTGTTACTTTGTAAAGTGCTACTATGATCAAATTTTTACCCCTTGAATTTCTAGGTTTATCACATAGAATTCCACAAAAGATCAAAAATGCTGTTTACCATTTGCAAATATCTGCATTGGTTCCAGAGACATTTAAGTTTGAAAAATGTGTAAAACATGCAAATGAAATGACTGATAATGTCATACACTCAAACCAATATTATAGAATGTATATAAATAAAGCCATCTTAGTCAATTTGCAGCAGAGACCATTAAAACCTGGTAAGCTAATAGTTTTACATGCAACACACCTACCGCTATAAAAATTTCTGTTCCCATAGCAACACATTCCTTTTCAGTCCCATCTACCCTGATTTCAATATTTTAATGATTTTCAGCTTGAAAAACATTAAAGAAGGCTATGAACGTAAACTAACGTATTTATATTCCTACTGGATCATGCAGATGAGGTACCATTGGCAAATGTATTAATTGGCTGAGATATCTTTGTTCATCATATTTGATCAAAATTCAGTTGCCTTGAGTTTATGACATCCTCACTGATTTGCATATTTTAAAAACTTGAATATCTCTGGAACAAAAAGAGATATTTGAAAATAGTAAACAGCATTTTTCTTCTCCTACAGACTACTTGTCTATGTTTTAATGCAGTTAAATGCAATTTAACAGAGTTAACAACAAAGAGCGCTTGTGTTCCCCTGGTAGTCAGCAGTGTCGACACATGTGTGCATGTGTCGGAATTCCACGTGCTCGTGGATCGTAGCGTGGCGTACATACAGGAGACATTTTCTGGCATTTTGAGTAGTGTGGCAGCTCATTGCCCAGGCAGCTCATCTTCTAGGCAGTTCCCCTCCCACCCCCTTCCCCTCCCTCTTTCCACTGTTTCAAGAGTGTGATGGGTGCCTGTTCCTCTTACTGCGTGGGAGCTCATGGCTGGGTTGCCAGCATTTGCCAGCCATGGGAGCAGTCTTCATCTAGGAGCTGGCTGCCAATAGTGGAAGCTCCTGGATGTCTCAGACACCCAACCTCCATTTTAGCGATGCAGTTGTTAAAAATGACTTAGTTAAGAAAGAGACCGCTGAGTTTATATCATGAATAAATTTATGTGATTCACCTTTGGAACAAAGAAATGTATTTAATACCATTATCTGTTACTTAACATTATCTTTGAAGTATGCACATTATTCTTAAATAATTATAAGATTTATGATTCAAACAGGTTTGTTCATGATACAGTATAACTGCTGACTAGTATATGTGGCATTTGACGAAAAAAGACTTCTTAATAGTTAAAACCATTTTGAGACTACACATGGTGCACCACCAGAAAAATTAGTTTCATAAACCCATTGATGCCTGTGCGACCCATAACCACCTGTCATCACCTTTGAATAAAATTGGCATCCCCTATACTCAAGTTCTGCAAGAGGAAAAGATCTTTCCAATGATACCCAGATCAGAGTGATTGTATCAATGGAGCATGAAATATGCATGAAAATGCTTAGAGATTTGAGTAAAAAACTCTGAGGAAAATACCCCTCAACTAGACTTGGCTACTACCTGCTAAGAATTTCTCATCTTGATGATGCTTTCTTGGGAATTCTTCAACTGGGAGCAAGCCCAGTATTAGGTCAACAACTGCAGCAAAAAGATAAGACCAGTGAGACAATCTCAGATAGTGCAGAGTGCAATTGAAGGCTTTCCTGCAAGAAGGGCGTATATAGCATTTTGGGTCGATTTTTATTTTTTGCAGGATCGAGGTAATTTTTTGCAGACTGACTTGTTTTGACATGAAAAGCATCGTTGCATAATTGTTTTTGTTGATTTGCGCTTTGTTTTTGAGAAATAATGTGTGCAAAAAAACTCAGTTTTCCAAGGGTATCTTTAACCATGACTGGTTAATTTGACTTTTTCACGTCAAAACAAGTCAGTCTGCCAAAAATTAGCTCGATCCTGCAAAAAATAAAAATCGGCCCAAAATGCTATATGTGCCCTTTTTGCATGAAAGCCTTCAGTTATATTGATAGCTCTGGCATGGTTAGTCCCACAAGTACTCCACCCCTGCTCAGTTCACTTCCGGTTTGTATTTCACCTTGGTGGTCTGCTAGGATGTTTCATGGTTGTATTTTCATTCAAGGTCCAAAAATCCTTAGTGCAATTACTGTTTGTCATGACACTCTTTAAATTTTACTCTGGTGTTTTACATTGATTTCATTCATTTTAAATTCAATATTACATTTAAGAAGCAAACCTGACAATTAAGCTTTTCACGCCAACTTTGTAACTTGATACCTTTGTTTTCCTCTTGAAGGTCTGTAAAATGAAACTCTTGTTTTCTCCAAAACACACTGAAGATGTGTTTGTTTTTTCTTTCACCGCTGGAGATAAATGAAAGAAAGTTAAATATCTGATGAAGAAATGGAAGAGAAACGAATTTGTTTTACTCAAAATGTAATTTTCTTTCACTGATAAACAGGAACTAATTTAATTATCAAATAGTCACGAATACCACATTCTTTTTCTTTTGGCAGTGCCACCTTTGTTGTTAACAGTAAAACAATTCAAAATTAATACACAATGATATCGAGCACAGCGCTACTTGCCGATATTATATTCTGCATTGGTGGATGAGTCTCTTGAAAGGCTGATTAAATTTGCACTTTCATTAGACAATACGGCGTCTGCAGCAATATCTGAGCACTTTCCTAGTTTCTTTTGTCACAAATTTACAATTTGAATAGTATTAAAGCCACTAACTCTGGAACTTTGTGGTCTCTCTTACAGACGCAATTAAGGCAAGAAATAAAAAAAGCTGCAAAGGAGAAGCAATATGTTTCCCTTCTTTATTTGAACCCTGACAAACACACTCTTGTAGTTTGAAAATTTTGAACCGACCTTTGGGTAATTCTAAAAGATACGCAGTTTTGCTCTGAAAAGGGAGATGTGGTGCTACTTGAAAAATAACTCGGTCACATCACATGACATGTAAACCAAAACCATCCCAATAGTGCACTCTGTACTAAAAAGGAGAAAAAGGAAAGCCGGAAAAAAAAGAAAACAAAAAACCAAAACAAAACACAAAAAGCCTAAAGACATACACTGTACGTCACTCAATTAAGTTTTCATTTGTGCACATGCCCGAGCAAAAATGTCATAATATGTGATGCTAGTGAAAAGAAAAGTTTGCCTTGCAAAATAATGCCTTTTTGAGTAGATTGGAGCTAATTTAGCTCATATCCATGCTGAAATTTCAAAAATGTCTAAAAATTGTGTTTTTGTGTCAATGGGTTAAAAAGTGAAATAAATGTAAAACTGCACATTGAGATAAAATTGGGTTTTGGATAGAAATGCTTATTAATAAATAATCCTAATATGAGACAAAAGAAAATAAATATCCACTGGTTCATAAAATCAGGGTTCTCCCGAAAATTTGAAGTAGAGGGAGAATAACTTTGAGTAGGCGGCGGACAATGCTGATAAAAAGATGTGGAGTGGTTTTATCGGAGCCACATGGAGGGGGGGGTGACCCCAACCTTTCATTGGGGGGTCCGGGAGCCTCCCCAGGAAAATTTTGAAAATGGGGTCCTAAAAAGTGTATTTCAGTGTATTTTAAGCAATCATGGTTTTGTTCTTTTCTCAAAGAAAAACAATTTCACTGAGAAAAACATACATGTTAGGTAATGTGTTAGTTGAACAGGTTAATCATTGTCATCCGTATCAAATTTGAAAAAAAAATATCAAAAACATCAAAAACATTCTCATTTTGTGGTCAATCACGCGAGTAACAACAGATGAGAAAGCCAAACGAGAAAAGAGTTTTGCTGACATTGAAGGCACTAGATTGAGGTTTGACATTCGGTTAAAAGACAAGTTTTGAGTGGCTTTAACATAGTGCTAGGGGTGGATTTCATTGAACGTGATGAAGCTTGTGATTAGTAAATGTTGTAAGCAGAAGCCTGTAATACTTGGGGAAGTTTCCCGCGGATTTAAGCTCAGAATTTTTTGTGATTAAGCGTGCGGACCATCATCAACATTTTGAACCTTTGCGGTAGTTTGGGTTTTTCGTTCATGATTTCAAAAATGATAAAATTAACACAATCAAACTTAAACTTGGCATATTTTGCAAATGTTTCGCTTTATGATGAAGCCTTGAAATAGTGCATGTATTTATTCATACTTCCCTGCTCAGTAAGCTTGCTTGTTTCATATCTCACTTTCAATATTTACACAAACATCTTACAGCTGCCGAGTTTAAAGATTGTGTCAGATCTTGCAAAGTTTGTTTCTTTTGTTGAAAGAAATCTTTGCAGTTATAATTTGTTCTTGAAAATCCTCCATGTGCGAGCCAAGCACTGGGTTGCATGTTTTTGTGGTTAAAGAACTAATTAAATTTCGTGTACATTCACAGGAGATAAAAGAACTAATTTTAATTATATTTTTGAAAGAAAACAACTTATGACCTTCGTTTGTGCTTTTTCTATTTTCTTTTCAATTTATCCCAGGTACTGAACAGCGGTTGCTGGGTTTTTCGCTTCATTTTCAGAGGAAAAAATGAGCTTTAAGGTCATTCCTCACATTTGCATTGCGCATCCTTACTGCGCATAATTTATGGCGTCATTAGTGCGCGCTCGTGCACGCGCATATTGAAAACATGATGGATTTCTCTTGATATTGAGCTCTGTCAGTTGAAAAATGGCTCTAGCTCACAAACGAGCATGGGCACCCCAATTTTTTTTCCAGTCATTGTAATCAACTAATCATAAGCTTTGCATGAGAAAAGACTGATCTAATTTCTATTGCTGAAAATTGAATAAATAAGAAAAATAGCAGACACACTGTGGTCTTTCCTATTTTGCAGTCGGTAACCATGTCAAGAAATTTGGTTCAAATTTTTAATCAAGGATTTAGCTTTCTGCCTGAATCAAACTTAAAATGTTTATTTGTGTTCGACACAATGCATTGACTGTAGTTTAATGCGTATTCTTTTGAGTCTGGGTTCACAAAGATTTTACAATTACTGGGAATGCGTTCTCATAATAAGCATCAAATAATGCCAAAATGGGGCATTTTCAATGCCTCACTACTCCTTAATGAGCATGGGCACCCCCCCTTTTTTATTTCAAAATTGGAGTTATAATATGACAAATATTCAGTGGACAAAGTTTGAACAAAACTCTATTGTCACTTTTATTTCAGAGGAATTACCTTGACTTAACCCCAGCTGTCAAATACTTCAATACTGCTGTCACGGCTCAGTGCCCATGTCACGTTTTTGGCGGCAATTCTCACGGGCCGAATGATTCCAGATTTCTTTTATCTTACGGCTATAAGAGTTGTATCTTTTAATCGCTACATATTTGTTGAGAAAATTAGACATATTGTTTTTATGCTTAATTTTATAGACGGATAGGCTCACATTGTTACAAATAATTTTTTTCATAATTTATTTACTATGAGTAGCCGGCGTGCTAAGGACGACTAGACGGTGAATTTCGCCGGTCACCGGAGCTTACAGAGAACTCTGTAAAATTTGTATTTCATGCAGCAGAAAGGATAATGCAGTCTTAATGCAGAATTGAGCGAGATTTTATGGGACAAGGGATGGATTGATGGATCTTGGGATGCAAAATTAGCCTTACAACAGCAGCAGGGGTGAAAGCAAATGACATCGTCATGTCAGCATGCAAGATGACGTGCTTTTGTTACACGACTAGGACAACTGTTTATTTTACAGGTTCATGAACATGACTTTGAATCGTCTTGGCTGTGACAGGCAACTAAAAGCAGAACCTGCACCCAATTTGTCTTAATATAATTATGTTGTCTGAATTATTACCCGTAATTGGTGGTGTGTCTCATTGGGTTCTGTTTCAATGTTTCATTTCAGGAAGATGATTTGACTGTGGAATGTCATCATGTGAGTTAAACCTCTTTTACATGTGTACTTGCAATGTTCCAGATGGGAGGGTGGTTGCTGGTCAAAAATTTAATGAGAAGTTCACCTATCTGACCTGACAAATGAAGGGAAAACCTTTGATGTTCAGTGGAACCCATATCTACTGATCTGTTGCAATTCTTCATTTGACACCAGAGTTTTGTAGAGTTTTGTTTCTGTACCTAATATTTCCAATCAGCTTTTCATTTAGTAATTTGTGCAAAGATCTATATAGTTTTGAACATGGATATTATGTCTGGATCTTGAAAACTGTGTCAATTTCAACAAAACAAGCGGGCCATTTTTCCAGGAAATACACACTTGGGCTTTTTCAATCAATCAATCACAGGCAGTCTGTCCCTGCACAGCCTACACGTAACCCACCTAGCTTGTGTATGGCCGGCTGGCAGCCAGTCCCTAAGCCTGCACGGCATGGTTGTCCTGCAAAGAAAATGACAAGTTTTACTGACAAAAATGATTCTCTCTCTGTGACCCACCCCGTCTCCCTGGGTTAAGTCCCTTGGGGCCCGGCTTGGTACCAGTTGGTAGCCAGGACCCTAGGCTTGCTACTGCAACCCTCCTTGATGGAGGGCCCCCTGGGTTTTCAAGCACCACAATGGCCGGACTGCCAGCCATTGTCCGCAGTCAGACGAAAAAGTTTTGCATATTTTTGACAGCTTTTTCATAAATCCAGACATATATAATTTATATATAATATAACCATCTTATTAATATGATTCTAATAAAGATATATTTATCATCATGCCAATTTTACAGTATGGCTACTTACTCTGTAGCGTTAAGGAGTAATTTTGTTTCAATCTGGCCTTGAACAACTCTCCTATTTGGTTACCCAGTGTTAATGGAACCAGATGTACATGTACATTGGTGTCACTCATCTTGAAGGGTCAGATTGATTGGAACTCTTTTCCACTCATCGTCACACAAGGAAAAAATGTGTGTCTTTTTTATTAAGCTATTTTTTATCACACAAATTAATAACATCCAATTACAAGGGATGAACATGTGGCTAAATAACCTGAGATTCCACTGAGGACAGGGCTTGACACTAACTTTTCAACTCACTAGCTTAGTGGCTAGTGATACCTCAGATATTACTAACCAAAAAAATTTTTTTCTAGCCAAACGGTTTTCTTTGAGACTTCCTCGCGAAAATATCGAGACCCAGAGACGTCATTGTAAAAACTGTTGAGACTTCTTCACAGACAGGCACTGTGGAAATGTTTCAAAAGCAAAACAACTATCTGAATAATACGGCAAACTGTTGTTTGCAAAATTCGACTGCTAAAAATGGTTAATTTAACTGTTCAAGGAAATAAATCTTTCTCATCCAATTATTTCTGTACATAGTAGTAAGTTTTGTCAGTATGCATATGACGACAAATCACCCATGTGTTGTTATGCTAAATGAAATGTTATCCCTTTACCGTTCCACATGATTTTGTGCATGATTTTATCAGGAAGCTCATTTTTTTCCTACTAATTTTGTAATAAAAAAAAAAACATCGGTTTGTGCTTTCAGAAAATAATGTCTTGTTTGTCAAATATTTCTTTCAACATAATAGCATGTTCCATTACCGCCTGGCAACATGATACATTAATGAAATTGTGACCCAGTTTCCAGGACATGTGTTTGCGTTTGTCTTCCTTGAGGAAGACAGAAACTACTGTAGTCTGGCCAATTTCATTTTGTTTACCAGCCAAAGTGGCTAGTGGAAATCAAAAACCTACTAGCCAAAACTAACCGTTAGTGTCGAGCCCTGCGAGAAGTAAAAGTGACAGACAAAAATGTTGGCCAGCATAGTTTCACAGAGACTTCTAGTAAATGATGATGAGAATCATTATGGTATATAATGTCTGACAAAGATTTGGTTAATTGAGTCAGCTTTCCAATGGTAACTACCGACTAAATTTTAGGGAATTGTGCTCCTGTACAAAGTTAATAGAGGAAAATGAAACCTGACAAATTTCTTTGTGGTAGGTTTTTGTTTGCTTTTTTGGCTTTGACGGTGCACATTAGTTGTTTACTCCGTATTGAGGAGCTAACCAATAGAAACGTTTTGGTTGCATAATTCATTCATAGTGTGTAAGCGCAACAAAAAGATTGTGCACGGTCATGGACCTTCCAATTTAAATCTTGCAATTGGTGTCTTTGCAATTGCACCTTTGATGTTTGCTGGGCTTCATAACCATTCCACTCTATAAACTATGTCCTGCAGGTGTGCAGAGACTCAAGAATAACGTATGTCATACTGACTTATAATTAGTAGTGCTAAATGTTGTCTTATTTTTGTCTTCAGATGTTGTGGGAATACAAACGAACTTTTGCCAAGGATCCAAAGTTTGAAAAAGTTGTGCAGGAGAGGTTTTGTGTGGATGATTTAGAACTGGTAATTGTTATGAAAATCTCCTCTTTCAAATATTGCAAAAACTAAAATCACTCACAGCAAATGACAGTTAATATTTTTTATTAATATTATCATCCTTAAGCTAGGACAGGAGACCTGTGTTTCCAGGAATAAGATGAAACTTTGCAAAGGAAGAGTACATGTAATTGCTGACCTCAGTCACCAGGGATCTGTTAACATGATCTTTTGAGTAACTTGGCAATCTTAGTTGTATTTTTATTTTAAGTATTTAACAATTATCTTTGATGCAGTAACTACAATAATCTGTTATTAATGTTCTTTCTATAGTTGCCTGATTGCCAAAAACCAGGGCAGGTTGTTCCATGTCTGCTTGAACACAGACAGAATCTGACAGCTCCTGCATGCAAGCATATGATGACCAGAATGCAAGCAATTTTCTTCAGTGATTTCCGTCTGATTTCACACTTTTTGGATGATTGTGTTAAAGATGTGAACACGTTTAAGTGTGGCAGGATTCCAACAGAAGATGACGAAGAGGTTTGTGTTGCAAACAGTGATTTATGGTGTATTAATTAATTCTGTAATATTGATTCTTGCATGTAATAGTTACTAGTCATTCCTTTTAGATTCATCTCAAAGGCATGTGATCATGATTGTTTTCCTAGGATGTCCACTCTCAAAATGATGTACTAGGATGCCTTGAAGAATACCGGGAAAAATTATCACATGAATGCCAGAAACAAATTTATCGTCTAGCTGAACTGTCTTCTGATGACTACCACCTGGACCGCCCTCTATACTATGCTTGTAAAGATGACAGAGAGAGATTTTGTGCAGAGATTCCTTCAGGGGAGGGAAGAGTATACAAATGCTTGAAGAAATACAAGTTTGAGGCAGCCATGAGTGATGAAGTAGGTTGTGGGATGGTACAAGCATTTCCCCTGTTATGTGTATTAGAATGATATATATATTTTGTGGAATTTGACTTTTGTTTTGTCTTAAGAACAATAAAAGTAGTTGTGCAAGGAAAAGCAGCCATGAAATGATCATTATTTTTGTGCTCTCCAGATTTGACGTGAAGTAATCTCAACCTCAATAAACCATAAGCACTTAACTAGTTGTATCTGTCGGTAAATGCCAGTGAGTGAATGAACCTTTGTTGATGAGGATAATCAGGGTTGCCACAGTCAGGGAAAAATCAGGGAAAATTAGATTTTATTCAAGTTCAGGGAAAAGTCACTCAGGAGTTTTATATCAGGTCAAGGAGTTTTTAAATCCCTAATCAAAGTCAGTGGAAAGATATTTGATTAGAAATCCCAAGCGATTCTGAATAATGTTTTGGTTTTGTAGTGGACAAATTCTCTTAGCTTTGGCATTCTGTAGGTGTAAACACTACAGAAATCGGCATCACAGTTTGAATGCATTCAGGTTTTAATTGTGGTGTGCATAAGTGTGAGATTGAATAAGCATGATTGTGGGTGTGTGGTTCAAAAACTGTGGTGAATGTCCAACGGGATAAACTCTTAGAATAATACTTCAAAGCTCACAGCAGTGAAATGCAGCCAAGAACCAGTAAAACTTATCTGCCTGCCACTAACAAGCACTGACAAAAACAAAGACAAAACTATGCATAATGATAATTGCTTAAGTACATGTACTAACAAGTAGGTTAAATAATCCCCAGGGGTCATGGAGAAATGTGAAACCCAAACGCGAAGAAAATTCTAGTTACTACAGCATACTATAATATTAAATCTTGATCCCAATGCACGAGCACAGTTGTTCAAAAAAACAGATACCCAGCAGTCAAAAATTTTAAACCATGAGCTAGTATATATTTGACTATTATGAACGTTTTATTTTATTTTACGTATCTATGATAAACACACTTTTTTAACAACTGGCCATCGAATGAGAACTGCAAATCTCTGCCATCACTCAGTACCTATCAACAATGTCACTCAGCCTGTGGTGAACTTTTGTCGTGTTATGTACTTCCATGGCAAAGCCAAGTGAACAATTCAATGTAGAGACCTGATAAGTTCCGAAATCCCATGGTACATGTATTTCTACACAGAAGTCAAGTATTCTTAGCAGGTTCGAATGGAAATTATGGTGGAAAAACGGAAATAATTGGGTGCTGACTGACGGGTAAATAGTTTCAAAACCGTGCCTGTGAGTCACACAAAGTTCAGACAATTTGTGACTGGCAAACCCAAAAAATTGTATAAAATCCCTTGGTGTTTCTGACCAAACATCAATTACTCAAATACTCTTGGGAGGTTTCAATTAATACTAGCAATAATTTTGTCTGGAATTGATTATCTATGAATTTTTGACAGCCGGGTATCTAGTTTTTGAACAACCGTGCCTGTGACCATGAGTCAAGATTTTCATAGTATGCTAAGGCGAAGAGAATTCGTCCACTACAAAACCAAAACATTAGTTAGGATCGTTTGGCATTTCTAAATAAATATTGAGTACTCTCAGAGCTAATTTCAATTGTAATTTTTGAATCTATTGTTCAATAAGAGTTGACTCCAGAGTCAGAGTATGAAAATTGTCTGAGTGTTGAAGCCTTGAGATTTTATGGTATGCCCAAGCTCGTAAAAAGCTAACATAAGAGTTGGAATCGCTTGACATTGCTAAACAAAGATCTACTGTACAGTTGTAAGAGGAATTAAATGAGTTATTCTGGGGAATTTCTAATAATATTAATTTCAGAGTGCCATTTAGGCTAGTTTTTTGAAAACACTTCCCGGCTGCCAGGTATCTAGTTTTCAGAACTCTACTCACAAAGTGCACTCATTAGTTGGATTTGAGCTCCTTTAACTCTGTCAACACGTTGGTTGCAATTGAAAATGAAAGAGTGCTTTCGCTTGAATAAACAACACACATTCGAGTCAATTCCAGAAAACAACTCGGGTCTTGATGAGCCTATCAATTATGCGATTGAATAACCTTAAATAAACAAAACTTCAGGCAAATAAACCAAAATATATGATGTACTCCATGCCAGAAAGACTTAACACTGAAAAACAACCTGGAAGTTCAACCCTTTGAAGCCCTGTGGCGTCCTAAAGGAAATGGTGTTCTGATTGGCTCATCCCAAATATCAACAAAATCCGACTACATCCTAATATGGCCAAAAAAATCTCACAGCAACGGAAATGATCACTTACGCAAAATCAAGCTGAGAAATTCTGAGAATTCTTCTGGGTAACCTGCTGCATAAACCTTCACACTACAGTACATATGGTGCTATATCTGTAGCTGCTGTCTCGTCAGACTCGCGTTTTCACTCATCTGACTCGTTGGGAATAAAAATACTTTTCTTAATAATTAATACTAGTGAGAAAATTAATAAATTTCAATCGCTGTCAAGACATCCTAGGTTAGTGTCAGTCAGCTTTTGAAAAGCCTAATCCAGGTTCTTAATCAACTTAGCTGTTACATATAAGTTTTCACTGCACTTCAGTTTCTGGTTTGTGTTTATTGCAAATTATCATTGGATTTTTTTCTAATGATTTTGTCCTTTTGCACAGTGTCGACATAGGTTGACAGAGAGACAGAGACTGGAGGCATTGGATGCAAGAGTATGTTAAAAGTTATCAGTGAATGTTTGTGTTCTGTGATAAAGGGCTCACTTCCTCCTTTCTGCTCCTCTGAGACTAGTAGTTTTTGGCTCAGATGAGTTGAAATCTTGACACCCTCCTGAAGACAAGAAAAATTTACCTCGTCAGTGATTCATCTAACAGTGCATTTCCCAGGTGCATAATGGCTAATTAATTACATATTTTGGAGATGAGATGATAGATAGCAAACAGGGCATGTAGTGCCGAGTTGGCTATAGTCATTTCATATCCAACAAGCGCAAGTGGAATAATTATCTTTATTATTTAAAATGCCCCCAAAATATAGAAAACTAAAATAAGATAGAAATAAAAATGCCCCCCAAAATTATGCACTTATTTTTCCTTTTCATAGAACATGTGATAATGGCTCATATACTGTGCTGTGATGTGTAAACCAGTGAAAACTCTTGAATTGCATTATCCAAATGATCCAGTTTTCAATAATAATGCGTAATGCATAGAGTTTACGTGCAAGTAAAATGACCTATATGAATTCCTAGAATTCTGGTGTCCATCCTTTTTAAGACAGACATCTGTTTACTCTACCTGTTGCTTGACAATTTATTAATGTCAAGTCGGTGTTAATCAATTTCCTTATTTCTTCTTACTAGGCCAACTATCCATTGATGAAGAATTGCTTGACATTTTATCAACAATACAGGGATCAATATGAATGTGAAACAGGAAATGCAGGACTCGGAGCTCTACACAACACTGTGCTTTGTTTGCAGAAAGCTATACAAGATGGTAATAATATCTTGAAATAAGTAGTATTCTTGAATGCACAAGGTTGAGGCATGTTGATGGGAATAGAGATTGGCTAAGTCCGGGCATGTAATTTTGTACAGTTCTTTCAGGTGCACATTGCACACAATGTCAGGGTACACAGGAAGCGGCTTTTCCAGGTTAAGGAACCCATTTGGGAAAGCTGGAACCATTGTACAGTAGCCCAAAGGCCTTTCTCAATCAGAATGGCCTATTTAAGTAGGTACTTGCTGGTCTAGCAAGTGACAGATAAAACCCACTACAGTTGGACAGGATAATCCATTAGCCCGCAGTTATCAGACAGGACTTTATTTGCACTCTGAATGTACTTGCATTTCCCAAAAATTCACAAGAATTAATTATGAGTTAATTTATAGTAAGCAATTCTCTGCATGGTTAACATTGAGTTGAAACATCTTTTTGGATGTCCCTACAATCAGCACTCAGTTATCAGAAATTGATTCGAACTGTCTAGGAAATCAATAAGTCATAGGCATTTCGCTTCACTGGTCTGAGAAGGTCAATCATCTAAATAATGGAAAACATTCTGCTGCATGTTGGTACCATTTATATTGTAATATAATAAGTGAGTTCAGTTACAAATTCTGTGTTACTTTACATCAAGTGCTGGATTAATGAAGCCCGCCTTCAGTGTTGTTGGAATACAAAGGAGCTTCAGCTTTAAATCTCATCCCTGTGTTTTTTTTTTCTTTTCTTTCTTTTGGTTGGGGTAGGTTTGATCAGCACTTACTATATAAATAGGCTTAATTATGGCTGCAGGTAATGATGTTCGATTACTGTATCATTGCACATAATTTTGACTTTTGATGACCTGCAGATCAAAAAGTTAGTGGCAAGTGTCAGGCAGAGTTATTTGATCTGAGGCAACAGCTGATGGAAGATTACTCCATCAATCCTGAGATTGTTGTAAAGTGTGACATGGAAATTCAGAAACATTGTAGCAAAGGAGAAATGAAGGAAGGGAAGACCATCAACTGTTTAATGGACTTGGCAGTGGAGAATGAGGGAAAGGACGACATAATCAGGCCACAGTGCTTCATGGCTGTAAGTACATGTACCTGTAACAATAAAAGAGAGCAGAGGCTATAAAAAGTCTTTTTTTTGCCATGTACAAGACAATTCTGACTTGAAATAATAAAATAGAAAACTCAAAAACACATTTTACTTTATCCTTTACTACTACCCTGTTCTTTTTTGACAATGTTACAGCACCATTGGCATACATGGACTGCATAATTTGTGGTTCATAATAATAGTAATGATAATGGTTCAAAGTGTAGTCTCCATCTATGCTGTGTACAATATCAAATTGATTAAATAAATCTATAAAGCTAAAAGTGACTGTCTTAAAGTGCATGCATATGACATGAAAAATAATTTCTACTTATTTGAAAGGCCTTTCAAAATACGAATATCACGAGGTAGCATATTCCACTGCTTTGCCGCAGCATAACGCCACGACTTAAGACCATATCTGGTAGTGTTCACTTTAGGTATGGAAAGATTAAAATTTCCGTGAAGATTGTACGCTGTTCTCTTCTCAGTTATAAGATTTTTGAAACTGGATGGAGCCCTGCCTTGAATAATATTGTTCACAGTCAGTAACATGTCTTGAGTGCGACGATTTTCTAAGGTTGATGTTGATCCGATACGCCCTAAGAGCGCTTCGTATGTCAAGATCTTGTCGCTGTACACAAATCTCAAGGCCCTCGCATTTGTTCTTTCCAGTTTTTCTATATTCCTTCTTCCACAGTGATACCAAACCTGACTACAATAAGAAAAATATGGTAAAATAAAAGCTCGATACAAGGATTCCTTCGTTTTTTAAAGTAGAATGTTCTTTAACCTACTTAGAGCATTTATTTGGCTCCCCACCTTGCGACAAATGTCCGCAATGTGTGAATCAAATTTTAGTTTTTCGTCTAAAGTTATGCCCAGTAGTTTTATCTCCTTGGATACTGGAATCTCTTTACCCGCACATTCGATGCTGATGCCACACTGATTTGCATTTCCTAACACCATGGTGTTATATTTTGTTGGGTTGGCGATCATTCCGTTTTGTTTAAACCAAGAGGTGGCATTGAACAGATCTTGGTTAATCATGTTTTCTACTGCGCGGGGACATTCGTCTGAAGCATGTAAATTGGTGTCGTCTGCAAAGCTTAATAAGCTGCTCTCGTTTACAGCATAGGCCAAATCGTTCATAAAAATATTAAAAAGAAGCGGTCCTAATATTGACCCCTGGGGTACACCACTACAAACGACATTCCACAATGAAAAACTGTTTCCCAGTTTGACTCGTTGGTAGCAATGTGAGAGGTAGTTCTGAAGGAGGGACCATGATCTTTCATCCAGTCCGTAAAATCTAAGCTTTTCCAACAGAAGATCGTGAGGGATACAGTCGAATGCCTTTTTCTTTTAGAAATATCTTTTTTCGTTTTAGAGATATTGACATTTTTCTATTATGCAAATTAGAATAGTGATGACATCATACTGTTTGCGACTAAGAATGGTAAAATACTGAATATACAATATCTCTAGAAATATTGAAGCACTGTTCTTGAAACTTGGCACCACAAATGTAAATCACAAAAGAAACAAAATGACACATTTAATGCTGTTGTCATGACAACAGTTTTGCTACTGGTGCTTTCTTAATAAAAACTGAATTTCCCAATTTTTGTCTTAAACCAAGAACCATCTACCCCACCTGATCTAATGATGGGAGTTAAGACAATAGGGGAACTATGTCTGTTCCAAGTAGGACCCTTTGTCTTACTTTAGAGGTTACATATGGGGATATTTGGTTTTTTGACAGAAAGAGACTGGAGCTGAAAGAGTTGCTATGGCAACAGCCCTAAGGGTGCAAAAAAAAGCAACAAACTTACATAATACTGTGTGGTATCTTCCCCAACAGAAATTGACTGAAAAGCATGCATATCCTTGAGATGATTCTGTAAAGTTCCTTCAATAAGGATCATCAAACTCATCTTCAATGTGATCACTTTTTTGGTTTCCAAAACTGAAACCAATGGTGCATGCATAAAATGGCTTCTAAAAAAACCATTTCAATGAATGTCTGGGATCAATAGTATCCTCAAGTTGGATCATGTGTATTAAAGGCATCAACATCTCAATCAATAGTTGGTCAATGGTTGGCAGATATTTGAACGACTCATAAATAAATGTATCGATCAACACTTGATGGCATGTCTGTGAAAATGTATCAACTCTCAACCAACTGTCGACTGAGATATCGATCGAGTGTTGACCGAGTATCAGTGGAGATGTTGAATTGATTAAGTGTTGATTGAGATGTCATGGAGTGTCGATCAAAGGTCGATCGAGGGTATCGATCAACACTCAACCACAGATACCTTAGGTACACATGATCCTTCAAGTTAAAGCAGACCTAATTTGGAATCAAATAAACTTGACAGCAAATTGACTAATCCTACAACATGCTGATAATTATGTTAATGCTTGAATGTGTGACTTGACAGATTGAGAAGCTTTTGGAGGTTACTGGTGCTGCAAGTGATTATGGCATTGATCACACTTTGTACCAGGCTTGTGAACCAGTTGTCCAGACTGTGTGTAAAGATAAAGGCAAAATGAAAGATGCTATGTAAGTAATGTGACTGTCATATTCACTCATTTACTCACTCACTCACTGCTTGCTCATGTCACTGACTCGCTTTTTTGCTTATTGCAGCTTTCAACAACACTTGAACTCTGAAGTTCAAAACCTAACTTAGATTCCATCTTTAGCTGCCATTGATCATAATTAAAGGGACAAACCAAGAAACCTCACAATAAAGAAACAATCACATCCCTTACGGATGTGACCTATTGAACCTGCTGAATAAAACATGTGTCACACTTTCACATCTCCTTACTTTCTTCCTCGCTTCTGGTTTACCCAATTTTTTACTCATATACTCGTACATGCTTTTACAGGTTTACACATGTACAAATTAAAGCCTTGTCTGTAGTTGCTCAAACCTATATCAAGATCTGCTCGCATGAATTTGGTAAACTAATTGAGGGGGGAGCGTGGCCTAGTGGTTGGGTTGCTCCCCCCCCCGCCCCACCCAACTAGATGGAGTTGTTTTCAGTAGTCCCAAATTCATTTTCTCCATGCTTTGCACATAGCAAACTGGTCCACCTTTGACCAGTTTGGATTTTAAACAAGTATCTGCTTATTTAAGGTATCAGTATAACCCATTTGACCATCCGTGCGCGGTCCGCTCTAGCGTTCGTGGCTTTAACAAAAACCCATATAAACCGTATATTTACTGGAAGCTTAATAACTACAGATTATGACCTGACCTGTTTAAAACGGTAAAAATTTACCGTGTTTCGAAAATGTGAATATATTTACAAAGCTTCATGAACCCGTAAATCAAGGTATACGCCCGCTAAATTTAGGTCGGAGAAAACGATTAACATGGCATCCGTTTCTTCACACATTGACCTCAAAAACCGTGTCTCAGATTTTTGGCACGTGCGTTTGTTATTATTTTACAAGAGGATAAAGTTAGAAAAAGGAAAAAAATAGGACTGCCCACGAAAAAAAGGCATAACTTTTTAATGAAAAGAGTAATCAGAATTCACAGACACAGTTTTGTCGGCGTTCGTTCTGACAACATTCTCTCCGAATTTCAGCCAATTTGGTCCAGGGGCTGCCGACCTGGAACTCGAAATGCACGTACAACTCGCCTATTTTTTACTTTCGAGAAACAGAGAAAAAATAAAATTCGGCGGCATCCAAGTGTTATGAGATTATCACACCAAGGGAGACACCACAGAGGAATCAACTTTCTGTATAACAATAGGACTGTGACAGTTAACATGGAACAGGTACAAATTTCCACGACGGCGCGCAGTAAATTATTCACCAGTGAATAAACCGCTTTTTCATGTGTGAAGTCAGAATTCCAAAGTTAGTAAACGTGAAATTATCTTTTGATTTACTATATTAGCATTCAAAATTTTACGTATCGGTGGACTAATCTTCAAAATTATGACCATGTCACTGTTAACATGCCGAAGGACCGTAGAAGGTTCCCGAGAAAATGCAAGCGCACAAAGGGAAACGCTGGAGAGGACGCCGTAAACGGGACTACATCGACTGATGTTGATGCAAAGGCAAAGATACTGGAAGAAATGACAATAGCTGGGTAAGAAAAAAAAAATGTTGTACTGCTGATTCTAATTTTGTACAATCGATCTGCCTTTCAATTTCGTCCCCTTCTCTTCGTCAATCTCCTCTGCTTCGACAGTTTCTTGCAACAGTATTTTAGCGCGGCTTGCGCTCATTTCGGCTTGCTCGCTGGCTTCGTGATCGCAATCGTTGTCGCGTTCATCCAGCAATTTTTCTTGATTGTAAAACGAACCCTTTGCCGCTTTCCGCTAATTTAGCAGCCCACTCTTTGTTGAAAGTGTTTTTCACCTTCTTTGGCCTTCCTTTAGCCGATGAAAATGGGCAAGATCGCTCTGTCTTCTTCGAAGACATCCGGCACTGATTATGGCGCACGAATCGCGTGTCAACTCAGCATGATCTTGATGTCATGTGACTTCTTGCCTCGATAATTAATTTATTTGACAGAACTTGTCAACTCTCAATTAAGTAATTAATATGCAAAACAATCTTTCTCGCACAATAACTAGCGGCAGATATAAGATTTTTTGGTGGAGTTTTTTTATCTAAAAGATTACTTTAAGATTTATCCAACCACTTAAAAAAGTAAAATTATGCAAAATTGCAAATTTTCCCCTTACTGATACCTTAAGACATTTGTTTGTTTATTTACATGTACACAATGTAAATGAATCACATGTAAACACCTAGGATTGCAGAATTAGGCAGGTTGCAACAACAAAACTGGTAAGTGTGTAGTGAAGACTTCCATTGTGTAGGAACAGCAATTGACACTGTACGTGGATTTGCACATGCATGTGAACTGAGTTGTGTTGTATATTTGTAATTATTACTTTCCAATATTATTGCTAGTAACAATTTAAATTTCCATTCTTTTACAACAGGATTTTTTCATGTCTGATGGAGAATCTTTACACAGATAACATGATACCCGAGTGTGAGGAACAGTTGTTGCGCTTGGAATTTTTTGTTGCAAGAAACTTTGAGTAAGAGCTTGTGCACTGTTAATTACAAGTGCTTACCCTATGTTGTTTAACTTAAATAATTAATCGGCAAGTATTATATGTAACCTTACTTAACAATCATCTCTCTTATATATCATGGTCAATTCTCACCCACCTGGAATTCAACCCATTAAGCTTTCATCCACATAGATGATAAGTGTTTACTATAGTGCACAAAAATAATTTCATAACCAAAGATAAATTAAACTTATTCAGGTATGAAACATATTCCACAGATCCTTGTATGTAAGGGGCACCTTGTTGAATCTTGGATGGTTCTCTTGTGGGAAACAAATTTTAAAGTTGTAATCGGTCCTTGTTTAATTACTTGAGGGTGCAAAGCCATTTTGACTTCCATATTTCTGCACAACTGCACAGACCAAAATGTCGTACTTTCTGAAAATTGAGCTGGTTATATTATTCGTGAGTCACTTTTTCTCAATCCTTTTTCTCTCTCTTCGCTTTCCCACATCAATCTTCTTTTAAGGATTGTGCCTAATTTGGGCATTTTCAATCTTGAGGCATTTTGTTGAGACATATATCCTCTGTGCCTACATTTCTGTGGCATGGTGGTTCATGTCATAACATAAAAAAAACAATGTACACTCTAAAAGTTGGTGTCCATGGCAACTGACTAAATTGACAATAGTTAGAGTGTAAAATGAAGTTTTTGTAGTAATTATTGTAGCTAGTGGTGTTTTCAATTAAGTAAATGGTAATAATTATTAGAAGCCTAAAATCAGGCTTAAGAGTCCCTGTCCATAAAAATGGAAAATAACTCGGCAAGGGTCGAAAATTCAATTTCGCTCATATTTTCATGGTAGATAGGCTAGGGCATGACAAAAAACTACTGGGTAGTTTTTTTGGCAAAATATCCTTTTATTTCAAAGAAATATGCAAATTACCAACTTCCGTTGAAATCGTCATTTGACGCACCATTTTCTTAAACAAGTTTGAGAGCCTCGCATGCAAAACAACATCATTCTTCCATCTTTAAAACACTCAAATATTTTTGTGCAATGTTTAAATGTGTACTGGGTTGGTTTTAGGGAATGTTGCGTTGTCTTTTTGGGTGCAAAATAATTAAATTTCGAAGACATGTATTTCATTCACTTAAAAGTACTTCGTGAATATAATTGATTTTCACCATGTGCGAAACCTTCAAATGGATTACACTTTTGGTGGTTGAATCGCAGAAGGATGATCTACAGATTCCTGTAAAAATTTCTTTGGGCAAATGATTGTGAGCGACGCGAGAGCTTTTTAAAGTACGTCAAAAATGCAAATATTTGACCATCCGTCGTCAAATTTCAATTTACGGGTTAGACATATATTTTAGCATGCGCCACATGACTTGACCTATAATAAGTTGAAATAGACACAGCTGATAATTTCGAAATGTTCTAACCTCATTTGCTGTAAAAGGCAGGTCCAAAGCCGATTTGACGTGTTTCTCTCGCCATTCGTCGCACATAAAGCAGAAGTTTGCTTTTGTTTACGTAACGTCCGATGTACATCGCCAACTGTCAACTTATTTAATGGTCGAATACCATGAATCTGTGACCCTCTTTTGACACATATGATCACCACTGCATCTAAGTCAAAAACAGCTAAGTCATTTGTAGATAGTTGCTTGCTTTGCACTACACCAAAATATTACGTTTGATCATCATGGTTTGATGGCTTGAATTCTTGCTTGCAGCGGTTCCTTGTTCGTCACGCAATGCTGTCATCACATTTTAGGGGGTAGGGGTAGGACAATTTCTATCCTAATACATAAGGCTCTGTAAGGCTGGGAACGACTGGGAGCACATAATCGTGCTGAGTAGGAAGAGATTAAATTAAGAAATGAGAAGAATGAATAGTTTACCATTGCCCCTGTTGTTATCTTTTACTCGACTACCGCAACCTACATGCCCTGTGTAATACTGTAACACTAAACTCATACCTAGGTCTTTTCGCGCTGTGCAATATATTTTTGGTTTACATGTAATACAGTGGGCTACCCCCTGGGGAAATGGGTGGTGACCGCTTACTAAGGGGTTAGCTGCTTAAAAAGAGGTTGGTGTACCTTGAATATTTAATTTTTCACTATCGGGTTATAAATTTCTTGGTGAACATGGAGTCAATTCAAGACAATCATGAAAGACATGTATTTGAATTATCACTCGTCATGCACCTTCAGTTTCAGACTCTTATCTGCCATCGCCCTTTCTAAAACAAAGTGTCTAAATTTTGGGTGGCCGCTGAATGGGGGTAAAGACAATAATGAAACCCTTATGGCAACGACCAAATAGTGGCCGCGGAGATAACCGGTCAATAGGTGTTTTATGTACAATATTTTACTGACAATAATTTTGGACTGTATTGACAACAGTCCTCTATTTTCTGTTACAAATGTATCGATGCCTCGCCACTAGGCAAACAAAATCCGCCAAATAAAATGGCATGGCCAGGGCTATTTACTCACGTAATTACTAATTAAATTTAGTCTGTTTTTCTCATGAATTAGACACGTTGTGATTTCCTATTTTTATTTCAGCTAGTTCTTGCTTCATTGATCTATAATTTGTTTCATGGGGATTTTTTTAAAATTCTATTGAGTACAGGCACTAGCTTTATCAGATGTTGTTTGAAACATCAAAACGTACAACAAACGGGATTTGGACCAAGGCCACGTACACTATAGAATATGATTATATAAATATACACATATTATTATATATATGAACAAAAAGATGAACAATGATTAAATTGTTTCATTTATCCTGAGAGTGCTCTATACAAAATAGATCAAAATCTGCAGCATATGCTGTGACAGCATTGCATGACGAACAAATAACGGCTGTAAGATTGTACTGCGCCGACATGCTTATCAGCAATGGTCAGCAATCGATCAAACGTATTATTTTGGCGCAGTGCAAAGCAAGCAACTATCTACAAATGACTCAGCCGTTTTTGACTTAGATGCAGTGATGTTCATATGCGCAGAAAGATGGTCACAGATTCATGTATTCGACGAATAATAGGTTGACAGTTGGCAATGTACATCGGACGTTAACCTTGTGTAAACAAAAGCAAACTTCTGCTTTATGTGCGACGAATGGCGAGAGATCAACTAGAAACACGTCAAATCGGTTTTGGACCTGCCTTTTGCAACAAATAAGGTTAGAAAATTTCGAAATTATCAGCACTGTGTCTATTTCAACTTATTATAGGTCAAGTCATGTGGCGCATGCTAAAATATATGTCTAACCTGTAAATTGAAATTTGACGACGGATGGTCAAATATTTGCATTTTTGACGTACTTTGAAAAGCTCTCGCATCGCTCACAATCATTTGTCCAAAGAAATTTTTACAGGAATCTGTAGATCATCCTTCTGCGATTCAACCACCAGAAGCTTAATCCATTTGAAGGTTTCGCACATGGTGAAAATCAATTATATTCACGAAGTGCTTTTAAGTGAATGAAATACATGTCTTCGAAATTTAATTATTTTGCACCCAAAAAGACAACACAACATTCCCTAAAACCAACCCAGTACACATTTAAACATTGCACAAAAATATTTGAGTGTTTTAAAGACGGAAGAATGATGTGGTTTTGCATGCGAGGCTCTCAAACTTGCTTAATAAAATGGTGCGTCAAATGACGATTTTAATGGAAGTTGGTAATTTGCATATTTCTTTGAAATAAAGGATATTTTGCCAAAAAAACTATCCAGTAGTTTTTGTCATGCCCTAGCCTATCTACCACAAGAATATGAGCGAAATCCAATTTTCGACCCTTGCCGCGAAATTAAGAATTTGTCTGATTTTTACAGGCAGGCACTCTTAAGTGGTATTTGAACCTGTGTCCTTCATATTTATGAGTGTGATAGTATATTATAGCCATGTCACACTCTACATTGGGCGCGTAACTGAGCCCTGCGTGTAAATGTTCCTTTGTAAGAAATACAATTTAGAATGATTTTGCTTGTTAATGAAATCATTTAAAGGGTCATGAAAGATCATTGCAGTTATGTATGCAGCCAAAGCTAGTGAATTAATTGAAAACAAGTTCTGAAAAATAAAGTGGTTTTCAACTGAGTGTCACAAGTAATCAGGCAATTACTTTGGTTTGGTCTTACTACATTTTGAGACTGGCTGAGTAGTCATAATATTGGTAAGTAACTGGTTTGGTTTTGGTCTTACAGAACTCTGTTGAAAACCACTCTAATTCGAGCTCAAATGGGATTCAAACACATGTTTGCTGTGATACCAGTGCAGTGTTGTATGAACTAAGCTCTCAAGGCAACTGATTGGCTTGAGAATTCATGGTCACGTTTTGAATTTATTATCTATCTATGTGTAGATGGCATTATGAGCATAGGCAAGTGAATCTACAAAATATAACATAATTTACATGTACATGTACTTGAACTGTGTGGTCAAGATTTAAAGACAATTAGAGAGATTGGTGTTATGTACCCAATGTATCCAAGAAGTGGTTTGAAAAGGGTACAGCTGATCTGATTACCCCAATGGGAATCAGTATCCATACAAACTTAAATTTAACCCGAAAAGAATACATTTTAAGTACTTTGTCTAGTAGGTGACTTCAGAAATCTGAGGAATTGTTGTTACTAAAAAATATTCCCTTGTTGAATGGAATAAAATGTCATGAAATCTAACCAAAATAGAACTAGCATTTTCTTTCTCTTACAACTCTTTAAAATTACTGCTATTGTGATTGTTTCAGGCTTGATCCTGTATTGAAGAAAGCTTGCCAAAATGATGTTAAGACCATCTGCAACGCTCCCAGCCTGGATGATCAAGACTGGTACCTCAGCAGCCTCATTATATCATGTCTTTATAGGCATGCTGTCCTTGAAACCCAAGCAAGGGTGAGATAAGTTTTAATAATTGCTACATTTTCTAGCCCCTGCAGGTTCAATCAAAATATTACTTATCCCTAAAATTACCACACATTGAACGTTTGAGAATTTGGAAGTACAGTATAATCATCAATACCAATAATATTACATTGGAACCCTGTTACTACAGTCACCAGCGGGCCATGAAAATTTGGTTGTATTAACAGAGTGGTCATATTAACTGGGTAGGGTCAAATTTCATGACTGGTCTACATTACTGAGTGATGTCTATAATTGACAGGTATACAGGGTTCCAGATAAGTTTTCAATGTTGGGTGTCAGCAAGGAATTTGAACAGGTCAATCCCCGTTGCTCCCACTAAATCACGATAAATTTTCTATTAATTTGTCGGGTCATGTAGCTGACCCTGTAAGGTTTTTGACCTGAGACCCCCCCACTTATCTGGAACACTGGATATATCTCAATATTGCACTTCTAAACAACTGTTCTTAATAAGCATCTGGAATGATATACCGGTAATTTCTTAAAAAGTCAAAACTTCAGTCAGTACGGCATATCATTTATATATTGACAATTGAAAGATGAACATAGCTGGTTTGAGTGGCCGAATAAATGGGGTAAAAGTAGAATGACTATACATGCAGGTTAGGATTTCAGAATGTGACTGTTGGCCGTATTAAAGGGGTGGTTGTATTAACTGGGTTTTGTTATAAGAAAACGTGTAGGCGTTTCATCGGGACAGTAAAAAAGTGGCTGTAATAATGAGGTGACCATATTAACAAGGTGACTGTAATGGGGGGTTCCACTGTGTTTCTGAACTCTCTCAGTCATTGACAATTTTCTTCAATTTCCATAGCTGTTTGCCCTTTCCCTATTTGAGCATTTTTGTTGGACAGTAAAATGTAATTTATACCTGGTGTTATTGGACAAGATTGCACTGGAAGGATATTTTTTGTTGAATTTTGGAAACAAACACAACTGTTCTCCCCTTTTTATTGCCCTTATAATTTCATCATTACCTCAGTTTTAACAAGAGGGTCGGAAAGAGGAACGGTTAGGTCACAGATTTTCTATCTGACATATTAAGATGAAATGCGATTGAAAATCAAGCAAATTTCAGCTTTTAGTGGACAAAATCCTTGTACCCGAATAACTTTCAGTATTTCACAGTTCTTTTTACATTTCCTTAAAGGTCAAGATATGTTAAATAGTTGCCTGAAATGACACCAGAAGCAATTTCCCATGATAACCTGAGAAAATAAATTTCAAAGCTCAGAGAAATTGTGCAAATGCAGGTAAAATTTCATCATCAGTTTCATTTCAAGTACTTTGATGTGTTTCATATGAAGCACAAAATTTGTTTTTGACATTTGGTGTTGTTAGAAATGATTTTTTGGAGAAGGTATTTAAAACAGTGGCACAGAAGTTTGCGAAATGATGTGAAATAATAATCTTGATACAAAGTTTTGGTCCACTTGTTACTTGAAGTTCTGATGGATTCCTTCCTAAATCATAAAATGTAGTGACACCGCAGCTATCAAGTGCTGTTTATCACTTAATGTGATTACAGACTAAAGTTATTAGACTCTAGTCAGCCCTAGTACTCATTAATCAATTTCTTAAACTGGTTTTCATTGGTCATTGTTGGGCAGGTTTCACTCAAATGTGCTGCTCATGTGCAGCGTGTGATGCATCAGAGAGCTGTTGATGTCAATCTGATGCCAGAAATACAATTTGCCTGTGTACAGGATCTTGGAAAATACTGCAGTGAACAACTTGAAAAAGGAAAGGTACAAGAACTATTTACTAGTTTACACTGTCAGAACATTCAGGGCTTGAGACTAAATCATTAGGCTGGCCAAGAAGTCACAGACTGAAAGTAACTGAAAATATTCAGATTTGGCCAACTTTGTTTTTCCACTTACTTCTTTGGCCAGTGAAAAATAGTTCTCACAATATTTGATGAAAATCAACCTTGGCGTTTTAATGTGATACAACAGAGCAGCTTCTTAGTAAATGGTACTCTATTCTACGCCAAAACTGTTTGATTTCTATACCCTATCCCCAAGCAGATAAACTATGCAACGAAAAGCCCACCCTTGCTTCATAGCAGCACTATTAATGACTTATATCTATGAGTATCCCCCCAGGAAAACAAATCACCTTGTCATGCTAATCATTCTCATTCTGAGAGAGCTGAGATTGTTAAATGCAAGTTCCACAGGCACTATTTTTGACACGCTGTTATCATATGGTGACCATCCTTTAATAAGACCAACACTGGGGAGCAGGGATGAGGCAGTGGTGAGAGTGCTTGCCTCCCATCAATGTGGCCTAGTGCCGCAATTTTTCATGTGGGTTGATTTTGTTGTTGGTTCTCGCCTTGCTCCAAGGGTTTTTCTCTGTTTACCAGTACTTCAGTTTTCCTCCCTCCACAAAAACCAACATTCCAAATTCCAATTTGACCAGGATAGAGGACCTGCATGGAAACTAGCTAAGGTTGATGCGGCTTCCTCTCTAAATATTGTAAATCTTATAATTTTATCCTTTTTTCTTAATTGTTTTGTTTTATCAATCCTTTTATCCTCCTCTTTTAATTTTTTAACTGTGTTATAATTGTCAATTGTAATTTTTATGGGTGACTGTTCATTATAAGGAAGTCTGTGCATGCCTTCTGAATAAAAATTACAACAATAATTGTTTTCAGGAAATAGAATGTTTGCAGAAGAATTTTGACTATCTGACAGTGAAATGCAGTGATGCCATTAGCCAATTCACAGAGGAGGAAGGCGAGGTTAGTAGACCCTATTAACAACACAAAAATTCTCCTTACTTGCGTCCAAGCAATTCCTTTAGTGTTGGCTGTTGAGAATTTGTTGGTAAGGTACAATGTACATCTCAAGGAAATATTCCTTGGTTGATCAAATAGCTTTATTCTTGTGACCTGCAAAGGAGAAATGAATCATGCATGCATATCACTTTTGATTTCAAGCTGAAATGAAATGTTCATGGTTGTAGCTAAGATTTCAGCCCTATGATAAAGCATTGGCAAATACAATGAAAACAGAGAAGAGAGAGTTTGTCAATTGATACTGTGCATAAAAGAGAGGTTTGATTTCTTTTTTTGTTGTAAAGAAATCCCTCTTATTTCCAACCTCTGTCAATGATACATGTACTATAAAAGAATTGGTTCTTGCTTGTTGCTGTGTGGATATCAAGTCATGCTTCCACTTCAAAGTCACAACAGCCCAGTGGTTAGTGCACTGAACTCCAGTTTGAACAGTCTGGGTTCAAGCTTGGGCTGGGATTGTTGTGTTGTTCTTGGGTAAGGTGCTTATCTCTGCCAGTCTCTCTCCACCAGGGTACACAAATGGGTACCTACAAACTTCCTGCTGCAGGTAACCTTGTATCCCATCAAGGGGGAGGGGTTAGAAAGGCTCCTTGTTGCTTAATGCTACTGAAATCAAGAGAAGCTTTCGAGTAGCAGTAAGGGACACTGGTGCAGTCCAGACACAACCTTGCCTTAACTATGATCCACTTGGGGAGAATTTGGGGAGCACTTGCAAGGTTAGAGTTGCTCTTGGCTATATGTGCCTCAAACAACTTGTGCACTTCTCTCACGCTACTCTTAAGCCCTCCAAACTCTGGCATAAATCAACACCTTGATAGCTGTATGCCAAGCATGAACCAATTCTAGTTGTATTCTGAGGTTTTCTTTGATTAGCAGGTTGTTTCCTCCAAAACAAGGACTACTGTATCTTACATTAAATGAACTACAGAGGAAACAGGGTTAGTGGCTCAACATTTAAATGTTGTTCCTGATTTTTAACAGGATTATAAGCTTGACAGGAGACTGGTGCATGCGTGCTCTGGCATGGTGACAAAATTCTGTGAGGTAATTTCTGAGGCCTATAAATAAATATTTTATCGTCAGCGTTTCATCCTAGATCAAAAGGTCTCTCTTGGTGTAGAGTTGGTCACAATAATTAATGATTGCACTAACATCTTTTACAAAATTCAATGACGAGTAATATAAAAAATATGTAGCCATTTGAATGGCATCGAAAAACACAAAAGACATCAAATGAAGGGATGAGTGGAATAAAGCTCTAAGTGACTTTTGGAAAACGTTGAGGTAACCAGCATTCAAATTCCCAGCAGCAATTAATACAGTTTACTCTGGTTGTCATTATTGTCTCAAAAGAACTAGTAATTACTACTTCTTTTGAAACAATAACTAAAACCAGAGTAAACTGTGGAAACTGCTGCTAGGTAATTCAATGCTGGTTACCTCAAAATCTTCCAAAAGTCACTTAGAGCTTTATTCTGCACACCCCTTCAAATGGGATAATCACAGCAATATGTAACTGTTGAAAAGAAAACCTTTATAAAGTTATGTCAATAGGCAAATGCTCTTTTGATTAGTTAGGATGTCATAGGCCAGTTCTTTGTTTTGCTGTGTTCAGTACAAAAAACACTGACCTAGAAAGATTCTTTTCTGGGCCAGGAGAACATAAACATTTCAGAGGACTACATAATTCCATTATATTCCAATTTTGATGTGTTAAATGTACAAGGGATTAATTGTTGATGCTGACATTGTGTTTTGACCTGATAGGATATTGGTATGCTAGGGGACACAGAAAGAGTTCTGCCTTGCTTAGTTGAACACAAAAATAATCATGGAATGGATGAGAAGTGTCGTGCTGCAATTGAGCGTCGGCAACTTGTAAGTTGAGAAATAAACTTTAAAAACTGATCACAGCATGTATATATACCCATTTCATCACTCATATCAGTACAGGCTTCAACTGTGAATTTAGTTTTTTCATAGCTTTCTATTTTTTCATCATTATTGTCTTTATTATACCTGAAGCGGTCAGTGTTGCATGGTCACACTGAAGGTGTCTGACATCAAATAAAGGGCCAAGGAGGCTACTGAGGGTCATCCCAACCAAGGTCACCCTTTGGTAGGGGTGACTGCAGTGTGTTTGTTTTTTAACTCTCACAGTAGGTTTATACTTAGGTACATACCAATCCATCCATCCATCAAGCCTGCAAATAACAGTCGGCCAACGGACAATGGTCCGGTAAATTTGGGGTTTTGACAGGTAAAAGCTTAGTTTGGTCGGACAGTCTGACCGGGCATTTCTGCTAAACAAAAAATTTGTGACCGAATATAAAACAAATATAAAACAAGTTACTTTATTATACTGCCACACAATACTACGGAAAAAAGCTTTGTTATCACAGTTTCATTTTTATTCCATTTCTGAGAAATAATTCTATCATGCACAAAGCGTTGTCTCAAATGTCACGTAGAATTGTAAACACGCCACATCAGCGCCACTATTCAAGCTACATGTTAACCTATGCATTTTGCAGTGGTGTTGTGAAAGATCGTGAAGCCCCATTTAGTCTGAATTACATTCGTCTGAGAAACTACTAAAATCTGAGTTCTTATGTCACTACTCGTAATTTGTAATCTGCAAGTGTTGTGGAATTAATTTTTAGTCATAATTTGACCCAATTGAAATATTATGCAAATTGGATACACAGCCCAGATTCTCACGTTTTGTTTATCTGAATGCAATCACTTTCAAAAACTTTCAAATCTCTAAAATGTAACCAAATGTTTTTCTAGTCCATATGATCAAAAATCAGTGTTATAGCTTTTTATAGGTTTTTATACGTCTATGGTTCAATATACTTTGAATTAGTTGCCGTATCACAGACATGTTTTTGTGAAAAGCGTGTATGTACAAATTAGTCACACTTTGTAGTCACAACCACTTCCAATTCGAATTTCATCTACTTATGCAAATTTTTTATTCAATTGACCCTGAAACTTTTCAGAGGAAACTTGCCTTTAGAAAAAGTCAAAGAATTCATTTCAGCCAATTTTCAAGTCTGAATGTTATTGTCAGTTTTTATACTGACAAGCTGTCTATGCAGGATTTTCCTGTGGTTTTCTGAGAAACTTGATGTGCGGGAAAATACAGAATACACGTGTAATGAAGTGAGTGAAGGCAAACTAGGGGTACAAACGTTTGTAAATTTGTAGATTTTCAATGGTAAAATAATACCTGACTTAATGTAAAGGTCCCCTTTCTGTTGCTAGTATCAATTTTACTCTCAATTGATTTTACTTTTAAGCCATTCAAATTTGCAACCAATATTTTGGCAAAGGGTCTACACTGAAATACCAAAATGTCTCGAATGTCTCTTATTTTTAATTTCTAACGACAAAAAAAAAAATTTTCTGACCAGACGGGCTTTTTGTCAGGTCAAAACTTGTATTTGGCCTGACAAATGACCTGCTTATAGACAAAAATTATTTGCAGGCTTGAGGATTCCATCCATCCATCCGTCCATCCATCCATCCTCAATCAACAGTTAATTTAAAAATGTTGTTTGATCTAAATACAAACATACCAGCAAAGTCTTAAATTTACCAGCAGATTTAATGATGTGAAAAAAGGGGGCGTGGGGGGGAGGGGTGTTAGTTTACTGCTGAATGCTTAAGGAACCATTATAACGTCCCACACCTATGGGACACTTTCACTTAATGCAGTTTTTACCTTACCATAGTCTTACATACCCCTGCAGTACTCACCATATCTACAGTGCATATTGCATCGTTGTTTAGCTTGTTAAGTCAAGCAGTGTTTGTGTTTTTGATAAAGCAATTGCAAAAAAAGGCTGGAAAAAAAAAAAAACAGGCGAAGCTCTGATTTTTTTTCAGGCTTTTTTCAAAAATATGAATGATGAGTTGATCACTTCTTTAATTTAGATTCCCTGCTAGTAGATTCTCGTACTATTGGTGTCATAATAAAATGTTGTGATGATGATGGTGATGATGATGATACTTGTAGATTATATTATGATTTATTTACATACTTCATTTGCCACTTAATTTATTGTGTTTACTTTGCTTTCCTTGTTAGGTTGAAACAAAAGATTTTAAGTTTTCAGCTCAATTTAAAAAAGCCTGCCAATATGAAGCTAGAAAGTACTGCATGGATTTGAAGAGCAAGTAAGAAGTGAATCCAAGTCATGACTTTTATACAAAACAAAATAATGATCAATGAGTAAAGTATGGGTTATCAATTAGGAATCTTCCAGTTAATATTAAAAATGCCAAAAATGAGTAATCAATGTTTGAATTAAAAGAAGACATGTGGAGGCCTATCGATTAATTACTTGTTTATGTCACTGTTTACTCATTACTAAGCAAAAACAATTATCAACTACTTATACATGTAGGTTCTGAGTAATAAACAGAGAATTGATAGCCTAGGGGCAGTTTTCAACTGGGTGTCATAATAATAATGCAAAACCAAAGTTGCTGCAAATTTAACTCAAAAGTCAAATTTATCAGCAACAGAAATTAGGTAGAACTTGTTTTTCATATCTTTATTTTTTTTTTAATCAACACTAATACAAAAAGTTGCAAATTATGTCCAGGGATAGATTACAAGTAGTTCCTCTTTTGCTTAGTCCTACTTGCATGATGCAAAAGGAAACCTTGAGGAAAAGATGGCCGTGTGAAATCCTGGGGGCAAGAAGCATGCGCTCCAAGCATAAGCTAATCATATTTTTGCATTGTGAGAGCAAGGCATAATTCAAACTCTCTGGCTTAGCCCGTAGTCCCACCTTTCGCGTGCTTCTCCCCTTCAGGATTTTGAACAGCCATTTTTTCTTCAAGGTTTTCTTTTGCGTCACATACTATGGGCTAAGTGAAAACTCATAGTCTTATATAAGGGACAAAAAATTGACAGAAAGTGGCAAGGGAGCTTACCAGCATAACAGCTGCTAACAAGCAAAATAATTACAAGCTTACGAGAGCTACTGCACTTCTCAATGGCACAGCTGTAATCCATGACAAATCATATTGATTATCAATTAAAGCATTCTGCAACTAGAAGTATATGTACTCTCCTCTGGGTGGGATGCCAGTCCATCACAGGGTGACCCACAGCATTGCTGGTACTCATTTATAAACCTGGGTGGAGTGGACTGAGGCACTTTGAGAGTAAAGTGCCTTGACCAAGAGCACAACCCAATCACTCCAGTCAGGGCTAAAAACCTTTGGATTTGGAGTCCAACATGCTAAGCATTAGGTTGTCTTTGGTTACTCACAAGGATCCTTTATTATGTTATTCAACTATGGCTATCACTTGCAAGATAAACCCCAGCTCATATTTGCCTGTTTATGTGCAGGTTTTCATTGGTGTAAATAGCCTAGTTTACAATAACTGCAGGATTCTTGTGCACTCATTGGCTAATTTTCATTGTCAATTAGTGGACAGACACATGAAGTTGTAGTTCATGCAATGTTGTTATTGTACAAAAAATTGACATCAGTTGAATGAATTTTGTCATAACATTGTCAAAGTACTGTAGTCTGTGTATCCACTCGGCTATCACATAGGCCTCGTGGATCCACAGCTACTTTGACAATGGTATGATGAAATTCATGATCAATAACAGGACTGACGCATTAAAAACTGATGTCAATTTGTTAAATGTAACTATGGTTCTTTCAAATGTTAATTTCAGGCATGATGTTGTTGCTTGTTTGAGAAGAAGTATCCGTGATGCGATTATTGAGGAAAGGGAACACTTTATTTCTGATAAGTGTTGCAGGCAGCTGAGAATGGCAAAGATGGAAGAGGCAAGTCTAGTTTGTGTTTGGTTCAACAGTTTGGGTATTCGATAGAATCTTGGGGTGGAAGGGGGGAGGATTCCCTTGTACAGGCTATATAGGTATGTGTGGCCACAAAGGGTATGGGTTTCCAGCCTTTTTGGTCATAAATAGGGTATGGTTTTTGCACTCTAGTCTTGAATTGGGTGTGTTTTTTCGAAGAAGCTCCTTTTTCATCATTATCAATAAGACTATCAACAAAAGCCCTTCACAAATTGTGTTTACAGCAAGTTAACATTGATCTGAACTAGGGAACTAATATTGATAGGCAGGTCTGAAACAGGGTATTGATTTGAAAGGAACTGGATGGCATGGCCTGCTGGTTAAAGCACCAGACTTGAAATCCAGAGATACTGGCTCACAAATCAGTTTCACTAGACTGTCTAAAGAGGACAATCAGAATATTGGACCTGGAGCAATTGATCTTTTTTTTTCTTAATTTTTAAAATTTTCCTAAATTTCTGATCTATTTGATTTTCCTCCTGGAATTTCTGGAATTGTCAGTTGAAGAGTTTGTATCTTGGAAATTTAACAATTTTCGAATTTCTCGGAAATTTTTTTTCCAGAAAATTTCTGTATAATTTGCCCCTGTTATGAATGTTCTGTTCTGAATGAAAAGTGCTGTTGGTGTCCATATCATGTTGGGTTTTTTTAAAGTCTGCATACGAGCCAAGTGACCCATCAGGCCAGAGCTTATCCCATTTCTGTAGCATGAAGCGGCTGGGGGGATTTCTACTCCCCCTGGATGGGATGTTAGTCCATCGCAGGGCTACCCCCAGCATTAAGTTCCCCTGTACCCATTTATACACCTGGGTGGAGAGAGGCACTGTGAGAGTAAAGTGTCTTGCCCAAGAACACAATGCAATGTGCCTGGCCAGGGTTCGAACCCGTACCGCACTCAATGCAGAGACGAGCGCACTAACCAATTTATCGCATACAACTTAGACATTAATTTTGGGTCACATATCAATGTAGATAGATGTTTTCAGCTTTCAAAGTAATACATGTACCTATTGATTTTTTAGATTGTGTTAAATAATGTCATTTGATGTAGATAAGTGCCATTTTATAATTTGATCATACAGATTCTTCAATGAATGTGTAATATCTTATTTATTGTAGTCTGAAAATATCCTGTTTGATCCTGTGATGCATACATCATGTACAGACGACATAACAATCTTTTGCAGTGACGTCACATTTGGTGAAGCTAAGGTGAGATTAGACATACCTGAACATCACTGTTGGTGCACTCAGTAAGTCCTTACTACAAGGACTCAAGCAATGAATTTTGTGTATTTTGCTTTAAGTTAAGGCCTCTCCCAGGTGCACGCAACATTTCACCATAACCTATTTCAACAATGTTGTGCACAACACCTGGCACATGCTTGGCCAATCCAATAAAAAAAACCCGCGTATAAAAACTTAGATGTTTTGAAGTCAGGCTAAACACGTTCTTATATTTTTGGGTATTTAAAAGTTCATAATTCACTAGGTTCTTATATGCGGGTTTTTACTGTTAGTTTGCAAGATGCTGGATGGTGAAACAAGGAGCAACAAGGTGGCCAAATGATGCATCATGTTGTGCGTGACAATGTTGTAATATATGTTGGCATTTGGCTGAGCCTTTAGGCCCGGGCCAAATGGACTCGCTAGTAGTCCCAAGTAACCGCAAGTTGAACTTGCGTAGAGCTTGGCGTTGGGTGGCCAAACGGATTCGCAAATTATGCAAGTCGCTAATAAACCCATCTCAAGGCATGACATATCCTCTATTTCATTGGCTAATAATAGGTTAATGGATGTCACTCAACTTGCGTTGACCTGGGTTAGGTGGCCAAACGGTGAAAATCTTGCGTCGCCTTGCATGCAAATTGGATCAAAAAAAAGTGAGCGCAACTTGTCGCAAGTAAATGCAAGTGCACGCAAGGCCTAGCCGAACAGAGTCGCGAGTCAACCCAAGTTTTCAACTTGCGTCTACTTGTGAGTCCATTTGGGCCAGGGCGTTAATTAAGGGCATCATTTTACAACGTGCAAAAAGCAAAAATAAGCGCTAACTGACTGACTAATTCTTTGATTGATCAATCGGTCTAGCTATGGATCGATCGATCAATCAAGTGATTGATGGATGGATGGATGGATGGATGGATGGATGGATGGATGGACTGATTGATTGATTGATTGATTGATTGATTGATTGATTGATTGATTGATTGATTGATTGATTGATTAAATGTCATGTATAGGTTTTGGAATGTCTTAAGCAAAACGAATTCAAGTTAGCAACCAAATGCAGAGACCAAGTCTTCCAACGTGAGGTAGGAAAGGAGTAAATGTGTTCACTTAAGAGGTATTTCTTTTGCTAACACAGTCTATTTCAAAACTTGCCTGAACTCCACCTGCCCTGGGCAAAATGTTACGGACTGTACATTATGGAACTCTAATGTTACCCACTGCTAACTCCATTCTTAGTTCAGTTTACTTGCAACAATTTAAGTAACAGTTTGAATTGGTTGAGGCATAGATGATGACATGTCTTTAAGGCGTGCATTAATCTCAATCTCAGAATCCTGAGATTGAGATTGCAAAACCAGTTGTAACTTTTTGTACCAAGCACAAAACTTCTCGTAAGTCCATAAGCCTACCACGCCTCCTTCCATTTCAAGAGTCACTGAGTCTTTGTTGAGTGACTGAGTGCATTAACTGTCCTTGTTTGTGTTCCTTTTCATTTCAGGAGGAAGAGATGCAAGACCCTGAGCTGGATTACAAACTGAGACGATCTTGTAAGAAAATGATCAAGGTATGTCTGTCTGTATGTCTGTCTGTCTGTCTGCCTGCCTGCCTGCCTGCCTGCCTGCCTTCGATCGGTCTGTCTGTCTATCTGTCAAAAGGTTTGTGTCTGAACAGAAAGATTTTAATAATCAAAATTATTTGTGGGGTTGCTCGCCACTTGTCCTTCATCATTTCAAGGACACAATTCAATTCCTGTCATGAGAAATTCTGCAGTTTTTCAAAGCTGAAACCTACACTTAGAGAGCTAAAAATTACACCAGTTCGTAAATTTCAATAGCTCTTTATCTGTTTGGAGTCAATAAGACCTTCTGGACTGAAAGTCATATGCTAATAAGGCAAAATGTAAACTATGACGTAAGCAATGGTCACTGATATTTCAAAGTGGGAACGAACACAGACGAAATGGAGCAGGGCCTTAGCGAGAAAAATCTTATGACTGAGGCAGTGTTATTTGTTTGTTTGTTTATTTATTTGTTAAAAATGTTTGTTCCACTGCAAAAAAAAAACAACAAAAACAAAACCAGGTTTACCTGTTTGTGACCCTGGCTTTCCTTGGCACACCTAAAATGTCGAGAAAGAGAAGTTGCCACGCTGTGAACTACTTTACTTATATGTTTTTTCTCTTGTTTTCAGATGTTTTGCGATGATGTTGAACGATCAGAGATATTTTCTTGCCTCAGAATGAACAAAAATGATCCAGTCATGGAGGAGAGGTTATTTCCAAATTCTTCTGTTACATCCTTAATTTAGCGTTTCTACTCCTAGATTCTATAAGTTTTTTTTTTTATTCCTTTAAAGAAAACTCTCACTAGTTACAGTGGAACCCTGCCTTACGGTCGTCTCATTAAAACAGTCACCATGTTATTACGGCCAGTCTTTTCTTATCCCGGTGAAGCACCCATACATTTTCTTATAAGAAAACCCCCTTAATCCAGCCACCCTTGCAATACAGCCAACGGCCACATTCTTAAATCTCAACCTGTATAATCTTCTATAATTTTACCACGTTGATACGGCCATTTGAATCAGTTATGTTCATCTTTCCTTGGATAATATTGTATGAATTATATCTGCATTTGGAATGCCTATTAAAGACCAGTTGTTTAGAAGTGCAATTGTGATGTATCAGTCAAGGCTTCACTCAGTTTAGACCAGTGATTATATTTGACCCTACCCTGTTAGTACAGCCAGATTTTCATGGCCCGTTGGTGACCGTATTAACAGGGTTCACTGTAATAGCCGTTGAAATGAAAGCTATTTAGCAGCACTTCTTTATTACGCTGTACAAGGTTATTCTGACTTTTAAGACTGTGGATGAAAAAGCACTATAGCTCTGAGCTATATCTTAAAGTGCTACTGTTTGTTCTTTCAATATTGGGCAATTTTTTTCTTTTTACAAAAGCAACAACAACATTTAGGACATTAAACACAGCTGGTAGTGAAATACATTGATGGTGTCGGGTACGATTTTATGGAGCGGAGCCCCATACCTTAGAAAATTTGGTAACCCATCGATCTGAAAAATTTTGGTTGTCATGTGACTGTCCGTACGTACGTACGTCCGTCCGTACGCCAATACCTTGAAAACTAAGAGTAGCACCATTACCATGGCTACATCTTTGATTTTGGGCGTCCACGCTATTGTTAATTGACAGCTGTCACAACAAGCTATCTGCTGACCAGTATCACGTGACTATATCGCGGGCTCAGGTTTAGAGCTTATTGAGGTTGCGTGTTTTTTTAAGTTAACCGCTGACCAGTTACTGGTTTAACGATTGGATCGCAGGCTCAAGTCACGTTATTTCTATGGGAAGAAGGAAGGAGTACTCGCAAGTACGGCGCAAATTAACCCCTGGCACGTTGTTGACTTTTCTTCTGACATATTCCTTGTACAATCATCTCTTGGAAATTCCCTGATATATTGCGTACGTAATTTCTACGATCTTGGTTAGGCTTGTTGGGTATAGTTTGTTAAAATTTAACTGGAAGAAATAGGAAAACCACACGCTGAACAATTGCATGCTCACAATTGATCATTTTTTGAGATTCTGATCCAAGAAAAAATAATTCTCTTTTTCCTTTATCGTCAGATATAGCAATCAGGAGCTCCGCTTTTTGGCTTGGCTAAATCTATATATTATCTGTATTTGAACTTATCAAATATACTGACATCACTGTTATCTTTGTTTTTAGCTGTCGCGACATGATCATCAAGAGACAGATCAGGCAGTCAAAAGGTATGTAGGGTTCATCACTTCATGTCTTCATAAGATTGCGATGCTGTCGTGTAATGTGTAGCGAAGATTGAGGTGCTTAGTAGTGAGGAGAGGGAGTTGAGAGGTAGAGTTGTAGAGGGGAAGGGGGCTGGTGGTGTACATATGATGGTAGACAGGTAGAGTTGTAGAGGGGAAGGGGCACTGGTGGTGTATAAGTGGTTGTAAAGAGGTTGAGTTGTAGAGGGGAAGGGGGTTTGGTGGTGTAGAAGTGGAGGTAAAGAGGTTGAGTTGTAGAGGGGAAGGGGGCTGGTGGTGTAGAAGTGGAGGTAGAGAGGTTGAGTTGTAGAGGGGAAGGGGGCTGGTGGTGTAGAAGTGGAGGTAGAGAGGTTGAGTTGTAGAGGGGAAGGGGGCTGGTGGTGTAGAAGTGGAGGTAGGGAGGTTGTTTTAGAGGGGAAGGGGGTTGGTGGTGTAGAGGTAGAGAGCTTGAGGTGTAGAGGGGAAGGGGACTGGTGGTGTAGTAGTGGTGGAGAGGTTGAGTTGTAGAGCGGAAGAGGGCTGTTGGTGTGAAAAGGGTGGTAGAGAGGTAGAGTTGTAGAAGGGGAGGGAGGTTGGTGGTGTAGAAATGGTGGCGGAGAGTTTGAGTTGTAAAGTGCAAGGGGACTGGTGGTGTAGTAGTGGTGGAGAGGTTGAGTTGTAGAGGTGGTTGCGCTAGAGGTGTAGAAGTGGTGGTAGAGAGGTTGAGTTGAAGAGGGGAAGTGGGGCTGGTGGTGTAGAGGTGGTGGTAGAGGGGTTGAGTTCTAGGTGGAAGCAGCTCTGAAGGTGTAGAAGCGGTGATAGAGAGGTTGAGTTGTAGAGGTGAAGAGGGGCTGGTGGTGTAGAAGTGGTAGTAGAGCGTTTGAGTTGTAGAGGCAAGCGACAAGCGGCACTGGAGGTGTAGAGGTGGTGGTAGAGAGGTTGAGTTGTAGAGGTGAAGCATGGCTGATGGTGTAGATGTGGTGGTAAAGAGGTTAAGGTATAGAGGGGAAGTGAGGCTGGTGCTGTAGAAGTGGTGGTAGAGAGGTTGATTTGTACAGGTGAAGCGGCTCTGGTGGTGTAGAAGTGGTGGTAGAGAGGTTGTGTTGTAGAGGGGAAGCAGCTCTGGAGGTGTAGAAGCGGTGGTAGAGAGGTTGAGTTGTAGAGGTGAAGCGGGGCTGGTGGTGTAGAGGTGGTAGTAGAGAGGTTGAGTTGTAGAGGTGAAGCGGGGCTGGTGGTGTAGAAGTGGTGGTAGAGAGGTTGAGTTGTAGAGGGGAAAGGGGATGGAGTGGAGGAAAGGAAGATGGGTGAGTTATCACAGCCGCATGCTTAAATGGAGCTGCTCAATAACATCAATTGTGTATTTTTTCAGACTGTAAGCTCGATCCACAACTGAATAACTTCTGCAAGCTAGACATTCGCAAGTTTTGCAAAGATGTCAGTGATGGTGAAGGAAGGATTGTGGAGTGCCTGAAAGAGAGCTATGATGTATGTTAGCAGAAGCATATCACCTAGGTGATATGTTTCTGATGTTAGTTATGATAGTCACTCGCATTAAAACGATTCACAGGTGAGTGGCTTGCTCACCTTGCATCGCCACACACACCGGCAGAGAAATTGGTTATTCTTGCCTGTTATTTCACGCCGCTGAAAAAGCAATCAGGGACGGTGTTCAGAATGTGGGGCATGCAGTCTGTCGCAAGTTCGTTGCTAGGTAACATGAGGTGTCGTCATGGCGGTGGATAAGTGCTACTCATGTCACATGTTATTTATTTACTATCATGACGGAAACAACTTCTAACGTAACTTGGCTTGTTATTAACAAGGAGAGCAAGGGGTTTTCTAAAACAAGTATATAGCTTTATGAAGTTCTCAACGAAGTATCGTAAGTACCTTGCATTTTACGTAATTCTCACAGGTGCCTACCCCGTTCCACCGCCTTGCTGCAAGGCTGATTAATTAATTGAACAAATAGTGCCTCAGCAAATTCTCACCTTATTGCGTTATAGCCTTAGGGCCTTAGGGCCTCAGGGCCTTAGGGCCTCAGGACCTTAGGGCCTCAAGACCTTAGGGCCTCAGGGCCTTAGGGCCTCAGGGTCTTGGTGCCTTAGTGCCTTATGGCCTTAGCGGAAGGCATCCCCCTGAACCACCCCACTATGCACTAAAAAACGATGGATTACAAAACTGATCAAGTGTGTGGTTATATATCAATTCCTTCTAATGTAGGTTTTGTCCTTCATATCTCTGCGTAGTTTTATTCAAACATGCTCGTCGCCACCCTTCGACAGTAGCAGTAGAGTGTTTTCACATGACATCACGGCAGCCATATTGGTGGGCGAAACAATCAAAAAATGGTCATGTTGGTGTACCAAACCAGACCTGTGGGAGTTGAACTCTTTTCTTATGTAAACACTTTAGTTAGTTCCAAAAAAAATTGTATGGCTGCTGGCCACGTGAGTTTTACGTTTGGAACTTAATGGTTTCGAATTCCAGATTGTAAGAGTATTTAGACGTATGATGTGAACTAATTTCCTCACAGCGTCTTCATGATGAATGCATCACCTACGTCAGGAGACTAATGCGTGAAGCTGCACGTGATTACAGAATGGATGCCAGGCTGTCCAAAGAGTGCGCTGAAGATGTAAGTATACCTATCTTGAGGAGGGATGCAGTAGGGTAGATGAGGGGAGAAGAGGGAAGGGATAGGGAGGAGATGTGCCAAGACTGATGGGACTACAGAATGGATGCCAGTCAGTTCAAAGAGTGTGCTGATAATGTAAGGATGCTTATCTTGAGGAGGGGTGGGGTAGGGTAGGCGAGGGGAGGGATGGGGAGGAGATGTGCCAAGTTTCACATGTGTAAAAGGCTGTTTACACAATACCGGTAAGTCTTTTTCATCCTGGCTTCTATTAGTTTACACGATGCCAACACAAAATTTCACACCAGAACGACTCGTACAGGTGGGTGTTGACCCTAGTTGTTGTAATGTTGCGAGATTCAACGGTATCATGGGTAGGATGGACGACCTCTCTGTCGGCATGAAATCAGTTCTGGAATGGGCAGCGTTTGTGTAGTTTTTGTCATCTAAGCCAAGATGGCGTCACGTGAGTCCTGCTGGACATGAGATGAACAAAAAGTGCCCCATTGTTTTAAATGCAGTTTGAAATCACTTAGTCACACTTGCACCAACTCGGTATGGTGGGTTTTTCACTTGTGAACCCCCCTCCCTCCCCGCCCTTAGTATCAAGTACATCGTATGTAGCGAGCAAGAGTTTTCATAGAGTAACCATGGCTTTCTAGCGCTGTTAACATCCGGGCAGTTATTGACATAGTAGGGCTATGGTTAGGATTAAAGAGAGTATTTTTGCTTCTGCCAGGTTGATAGGTTCTGTTATGATATTCCTCCGTCTGGCGTGGAAGATTGTCTGAAAGAGCATTTAGGATCAATTAAAGCACAGCGGTGTCGCGTGGTAAGTTATGTTGAGTTTTTCATCGATAAATTGTTTCTCGGCGGTCCTGCATAGCCTTTTCCGCCATGTAGTAGTTAATACTTCCCAGTCTTTAGGACCAGTTGCCCAGGCGTTAAGCTAAGTAAAGTGAAGTTCCGATTATCAGCTGTGTGCTCGTCGTTTTTCAAGGTATTTTTGGTCAGCTTATTTTTGGAGGTCCTAGTTAATGGTCTTGTGGGGAGGGCGCAATGACCTAACAATTTGTTTTGCATCCTTCAGCCTCGGCGCTGCGGTAAAAGTTTAATATGTTAAAATTCTCTGTTTGTTTTGTAGGAGGTGGTTCGTCAGTTCAGGGAGGGACGCACAGACATACAGTCTGACCCACTGTTGTACAGGGTATGCGCACTGGATGTCAAGCGTCACTGTTCAGATATACCATTTGGTCGAGGAAAAGGTAGATTACTTTTCTAGATAATTCATTCCCCGATCACACTGCGCCGGAGGAATTTGAAAACGCAGCTTTTTTTCTACGTTTAGGCCTAACCGTCCACGTAAATCCGTTACGAAAACGGAGCTTTTCGAAAACGATGGCGTCACAATCATCATGTAATTTCCCTAACCGAGGTTTCCTCAAAGAGAAATCCAAAATGACCAGTCACGGATTGTCGGGTTTTCACATTTCTCCGACGTAGAATGGATGGGGCCTCGTAGACCCGTATTGCGGGTTACGGGTCAGTAGCTCATTCGGCTTCGTCTCATGGGCTATTGACCCGTGGCCCTTGAGGGCGAAGGGTCTAATTGTTTTAGTATCACCCAGCTAGTCAGACAGAAAAGTCAATAATAAAGTTAGCAAACGCAAGTTGAAGAAATATTTATTTGGGAATAAACGAAAGAAAGCGTCACGCTCGATTGCGCCAATTTCGCTACTCGAGGACTAATAATAATAGTCCTCTAGTAGCGTGGCCAAATAAAATGGAGGATTTTTTAGTCCACTAGTTGGGCGATACTAAATCGTGTTAGACCTACCCATAGTTAATAGAGAGGAAGGGCTACAAAGCCCAACAACCATCAAAGGACAAGATTTATGTTGGAAAGTCCACGACCGCGCACAACCTTTTGTTTTACGCTCATACACTAAGTATGAATTACGTTACGTTACTATTGTTAGTTCCTCACTGAGTCAGAAGTAAACAACTAATTTGTTTTGTGCACGGTCTTTGCCAAAAAAGTGAACAAAAACATACAACAAAGAACTTTGTCGGGTTTCATAACCCTCTCTTTCATTCCCCTCTATTAACTGTGGTCCACACTAATAAGAGACTTCATCTTCTCAGCCACATCTGAGCAATGCATTTGTCACTCGCCCAACGGGGTCTAACCTCGTCCGCTGGTCTAGGGAGATGCGGGCTCTAGGTTCGAGAATGGGTCTAACCAATCAGAGCAAATATAGTACAATTTTGACCAATCAGGAACAAAACCAAAGCATTGTGGACTCGCCTCGTGTTGTGAATTTCTTTCGTTTTAGGACAGTCCAGTAACGGTGACCACTTACGGCCCTTTTACTGTAGCTTGGACACCCACTACGTACACATAAAATGTAATTAATTTGCTTTTATCGTTAATCTCGTTGTGTACACAGTATTGAAGTGTCTCCTGGAGGCCCACGACTCCAATCCAGCTCGTTTTAATTGGGAATGTCCGCTATATTTGTCGAGCAGAATGAAGATGTGGGAACTAGCAGCAAAGGTACGAGTTAAACTATCTTTGATTGTGCACACCAAGCAGTAGTCAGTGGCTGAAATTCAAATGAAAAGCTGTGATTGTATGTTCTTTTGTGAGAAAATATTTTCGTCTAAAACCTTTTCATTCTAGTGTCCTGTTGTGTAATGTGTAGAGATTTACGTGCCTGATATGAAAAAAATGCTTTCTGGATCAAGGGTGATGCAATAGAGCTACAGTTGTTTTTAGGATAGGCCACTTTTAGCCTCTTTCTCAAAGCGAGTCTAGGTACCCATCCTTTCATATGAAAAAGAGATTTCATTCACATGCAAATTAAGCCCATTTTCAAATGAATGGTTGTGCAACAGGCCTCGCTTTGATATTGAGGCTTAAGGCGGCTCCATAGGGTAATTAAGGAGTTTACGAAACCACGACGCCGACGCCGAGGATAGCGTCGATTCAATAGTGAATTTATATTTAACCTACGAATCTCGCGATACTCTTAAGTTATTTACTTTGTTTATCACTGTGACAACTATCGCAAAACTACATCCGGAACACAGCGATAAATTTGAAATAAAAATTTAGAAAAATAGCCGTCGTGGTTCACGTTCTCCAGACAACGCAAAATTTGATCATTTCACGTTGTTGTTTTGCAGAGGACGGCAAAGAAATGTACCAAGAATTATAACGCACGTGCACAGCCATTGTACTGCTCATTAATTCTTTTGTTCAGCGACGTTTCCGTTGCCGCTGCCGTCGTGGTTTCGTAAACTCCCTATTATCTATGGCGTTGCGCGTGCAAGTGTTATGCTTGAATGTTGTTTCTGCATTCGTATCTACACCCAGTCCTCTCAAACTTATTACATGTGATAAGCAATGATTAAATAGTGTTTTACTATCATCTCTGTTAAAATTATGGGTTTTAGTCTTGAATTATAAATGCCCAAACAAATGTTTTTTTGTTTTTTTTTTTACTTTTTTACGGCTTTATTTATGATTTTCTTAAATTTCCTGCGGTGAAACCTTCCAAAATTTTCACAGCACATCGCATCCTGTCGGATACGAGTTTTAAACACGAAAAAAGTAGTGTTTGTAAAGGCAGGTTTTTCGATTTTTGCAAATTTTTGTCTTTTACTGCTGCGAAAAAACTGGTCCTATAGATTTCCCTGTAAAACGAGCTCCGACTAAAGTAAAATATTTACTATCAGTTTGCCAAGTTTTACGGAATTCCACCGAAGGAAACGCGAGAAAATTCACTGTCAGTTTTGCTTTTTGAGCTCATGTTGGCGTCCTTCGAGCGCGGACAGATTACTTGAGCTTTCGTTGATCGTAAAACTATAGGGAGCCACCTTGAGACAACTCGAAAATGGGCTATTCCGGCGCCCTTGACTATCGATTATCAACTGTTTATTATTAGTAACAGTAATTGGACCGAGTGGAGTACAATTCAGGGAGTAATCGCGCGAGTAATTAAAAATGTCTCTTGAGAACTTCTTTTGAGTGAAAACGTCTATAACGCTTTTCAAAAGTTTTGAAAATTGTAGAAAACAGTGCTAAGGAGGCCATTAAAGCGCGCGTAATTGACGTGCAAATCACGTGGGTATCCAATTACAGGTGTCCAATAACGAAAAGTTCAAATTGGATACCTGTAATTTGACACCCATGTGATCGCGCGCCGATTAAGTGACAAATAGGCGCGCGGAGAACCAATCACGATCGAGAATTTTGTTATAGATAAGATTAGTTATTTAATTTATCAATAATTGATTTAAATTCCTATTTATATAATCTTTAATCAACTTTCAAATTATTTTTCTTGGGTTCACCTTGGAGGTTATTTTTATCGCTTTCAAGGTTGCGCCTCCTGAAACTATCGGCGATCTCTTTGAAGACTCCTCTTCATCACCGTCCAAGTCAGAGATATACATCGACATTTTCGCCGTGGTTATTATTACTTGCTTGGTGTTGGTTTGTGCTTGGTGGGCCTACAAAGTGAAACACAACAGAGGCCAAGGGTCGGTGAATACCGTTCATCATGGACACGTTGTTCTGAAGTACGCCCCATTAATAAATGAAGATGACGATGTGTTGAACTTGAAGTTGTGAGAGATACGATACATTTTGGTGTCAAACTGAAAACCACCATCGACTTTCCAGCCTTGTGATTGGCTGCTGTTACATAGCACGTGGTAAAATAAGTTAAGTACATGGGTAGATTATGAACCGTCATCTAGCTGTTGAAAATTCTCAGTGTTTTTTCCCTTTACAAAAACAATCAATTCTTTGAAAAACGAACGATATCAAAGTAGTTTGGTACAAGTTTGAAGTAGCATTGTTACCGAACACGATGAGGGCAAACGTTTTGTTTAGGCCGCCCCTGTAATCTCTGCTTGGCCTGCTCACGAGTTGCTTGAACTTTTCCATGGTGTTGCGAAATTTTGCTCCTTTAGAAAAGTTGCACAAACTTTGTTTTTTGTGGAGAGACGTTGTCAGATGGTTGGCAGCATCTTCCAATAGTTGCTCTAGAATTTGCTCAAGGTTGCCAAAAACTAACTCGTTCTTGTAAAGTCGTCGAGTTACACTGGTTTCGAAATCTCCTTTCCAGTTTCTTTTTAGCATGATAGCAATTGGCCAAAACCAAGCTGTAGACAAGAATAGTTTGCAAAGAAACCTTTTTTCCTTCGCCCTTTTTATGAATCAAACGTTTCAACTTTCCGTAGCCAGGGTTATCTGCTCCTTCGTCTCCCTGTTTTACGATCAGCTAAAGACATCAGTAAATTTTCATTTTAACTTAAAAGTTCTGAGAATATTAAAGCGGTTCTGAACCTCTGTTAGGTAGTAGTTTAATAACAAGACGGTTTCCAGTGACTCTAGTATTTGTTTGCCAAAGCTTTCGATTGGGTCCTGTGATCAATCGGAGCACAGGTTCTGTCTCTTCGACCAGTCAGAAGCCGGGTTATCCATTTCCCAAACTTGTTACGGAATGCTCCCCTGTGTTCAAGTGTCAGAGTTTTGATTCGTTTGTTTTCAATGTTGCCTACTTGAGGTCACGACACTGATTTGAAACCGTCTTACAATAACACCATATGATTTACAGCAACGACATTGTCAGGTTTTCACATGATAGCAAGGTAGCCTTTTCAGCTATTGCCATGTATGTTCAAGCTTGCAGAAGGTAGCTGAGAAGGGCTGAAGGTCTGTAAGAAAGTGTTTACATAACAAACGAATTAATCTTCCACACTGACAGGATTGGTTTGGTACACCAACATGGCTGCTGTTGCGTCATGTGAAAACACTCTACCATCAGAATTGTAATTCGTTTCTGTGCTTCGCAGCATATACTTAGCTGTAACAGTTACTATCAATTAATTACACGCTGAGAAAGCCTACTCTATATAATGGAAACAGTTTCCCTTAGGCCTCCTCGCCATTACTATTGTATAACGTTTTAAACTTTCTATCCTAGCCAATATTTGTAACTTTTTGTGCCAAGTAAATACAATTACAGAATTAATGTACACTAGGTCAAACATTCGCTGCAAGCGTTTTTATAGTTCACGAAATGTGACTTTCTACTTGACAGCAGTATAACGAATACTACTAAGTACATTAAGTCAACACCTTAATAGATAATTTTAGTATATAAAAAAATCAATTTGTAAGTAATTTAAAGCTATTGTTTAAAGTTGTTATTTTAAAAAAAACAGTACCGTTATGTAATATTGTAAGTGATATTACTGTAAGTAATATTTTTGTAAGTAGATTAAAGCAAATACTATGTTGTAAGTGGTTTCATTAATGTATTGAAGGTGTAAGTAATTACCCCACTGTCATATTCTAACGTGGCTCCGAGGCTTTGATGGCAAAATTGTAAATTTTTAAGTTTCCGTTGCCTCTTAATTCCCAAAAGAGACTTGGTGCTCTTTCTATTCGACGAAATTCCGGTTTGAATTTCCGGAAATATCTAACGACGAGTGCAACAGCATTTTCCTGAATTTTAGGAAAAGAGGACAAACTTGCGATGCATACCGAAATTTTCGGCAAATCCTGGGGGCGAGGAGCGCGCTCCTCGCCCCCAGGATTTCGCGCGGCCATCATTTTCTCGCAGTTTTTCGCGTCACGCACGAAAGACTAAGCGAAAGAGGGCCTACTCGTAGTCTAGATATTCCAGTGAACCTTCAACAAGGGATAACTAAAGATCTCTATTAGCTAAATTATTATTGGAATAGTGTTAACTTGTAAGCATCGTTGCAAGCTTGTTGCATGCAAATCGTGAAGAAAATCTAATGACTAGATTTTCTATAAGAGAGGTGAAAATTAACTTGGCAAAACCCACTGTGATCGAATGACCGAGGGAAACTCGAATTAGCGCCCCCTTCGAATAATTAAGCGCCCCTCCTATCGGCCGAAATTTAAAATAAGCCCCCCTCCCCTCCCCCGCCCCCCATTTTGTGGACGAGATAATGAGACAACAAAGGATGTATAGTTTTCGTCATCTAGTATTAGATTTGTAGACTGCTTCAGTTTGTGAACACGTTTAGTGAACACGTTAAGTACTAACGGTGCCGCGATTTAAACTTTAGGATCAGCTTTTTATGCCAATAAACAGCTTATGTTGGTCTTTATGCGCAGACGAGGCATTAAAAAATGATCATGTCAGGCCACGATTGGGGAGAAATTAACTAAGCGTCCCCCACCCCCCGCCTCAAATAAGCGCCCCCTTCGAATAAGCGCCCCCCGTCTTCTCCTAAATTTGAAATAAGCGCCCCGGGCGCTAATTCGAGGATTTACGGTAATCATGCAGGGTCAACTTTGACTTGGCCTGTAGGGAGACCGTTTTCACATATAAATGCTCGATAAAGTTGTCTCAGGGGGAGGGTTGTCTCGGGTACCCGAGACCATATAAATGGGGCCTTATTTTTCCAATGAATAGTCAGGTGAACGTTACGTACGGTCAGCTGATTTAGGGCACTCTAAAGGTATCGCTTCTATCACGAAGAGAGTTGTGAAATGTCAATTCGTGCTTCATCAGTTAATGTTGCGCCGTATTAAAACAAACCTGTAGAATTTTCGTCGAGTAACAGGAACGTACTATGTAAAGCAAACTTTGATTCAAATTAATATAATTTTCAACAGAGGGTATCAAAAGGAACATTTCTTTAAATTTAAATAGCAATCTCGACCATCGCACTGAGATATTGTTACAGCAGAATAACATAGCAGTGCGTCATAAAGTACAAACAGTTTACAGCATCTGACTAGCTTTCCTGTTGACCACTGACAACACGGTATAGACATGAACAGTCCACCAGCATTGCAGCAACATAGATTTAAACTGGAACGAAGAATTGTGTCCCGTGTTTTAAGAACTGCTGTTACGAATTTCCATCTTCTATTTCCTAAAAAGAGCTCAGTCCTACAAACTTTATATAACGTTTTTTGCTCCCCGAAAGTAACGATCCCCCAGAAGTAACGAGCCCCAGAGGCTGCTAATTCCAAAACTAACGGAAGTTTCGGTAGTTGACCAGGGCGCAGCCCGAGTCAACTGTTACGCATAGTAACAGAGAAGTTGTCGTAGTGAAGTTGTTCTTTATTGGCTATGCTACTCACTATCTTTCTGTTCTCCTGTAATAATAATAACAATAATAATAATAATAACAGTAACAATAATAACTAACAATAACAATAATAATAATAATAATAATAACAATAATAATAACGAGCTCGAGATTTCTATCGCGTGATAGTTGACGCGGGCGCAGTGTTTTAATATAAATCTACCAATCGTTCAAAACTTTAAATTCTCTTCACAGACACTTCGAAACGGCAAGAAGCGGCCGTCATTTTGTTACCAAGGGCCCACGGCTACACTACTCACTATCTATCACAGAATAGATAGTGAGTAGCGTAGCCAATCAGAGAACGGCATTCGTGATAAAACGCTAGTAGATTTATATTAGTTACAAGTAGATAACAAGTATTACAAGAAGATGGTAGATATAGACAGTGAGTAGCGCTTTTTAACAAAATGACGGCCGCTTCTTTGCGTTTTCGAACTGTCTGTGAAGAGAATGTAGCTAACTTTTTGAACTAGTAGATTTATACCAAAACAATTAGATTATTCGCTCTCGATTTCAATGCGTTATAGTTGACTCGGGCTGCGCCCTCGTCAACAATCACGCCGTACAAATCTCGAGCTCATAAACTAATTGTTAAATAGAAAATAGAAACACTCAAAAAACACTTTCCGAAATATCGAACGTGACCTATTTCTACGCACCATGCTGCTATTTCAGTACGATAGGATGAAAGAGTAAATTTGTGCATTAAACTTTTCAGCGCGTATTTTCCATTTTTCAGCCGACGTTTGTCATTAGGGACTTTAAGATACGCTACAGCGAGGTGCTACTACGGCTACTTTGGCCGTGAGGGACTAGGCTGACAACGGTGTTTTACCCGCTAAACTCAAATGATTAAGATTTTGCTGTACGGCAACGGTATGTGCAGTCTCTACGTGTCTTTACAAAAATGATTACTCTCAAGGGAAACCAGAGATCATTCTACTTTCATACGAAATAGGTTTGATTAATGACAATGATTTCCTTCTCCTGTATCCGTCTTACATCTCCCAGAACTCAGATTTGCCTTTTAGAACTTGATAGAACCGCCTGTGTAATTCCAACCACAAAACAAAATGTAAACTCTGATATACTGAAAAAGCTCAATTTCAACACGGACAGGTTGTTCGTACAACGATTACGTGATAAACCCGAAAATACAAAACTTTCGACTATAATAAAATACATTTTGAACAGTAATAAACAATTATAGCTCAGATTAGAACATACGAAGCTTTCTTATAAACGGCTGTTCGGCCCGATACTAATATGACTGAATTGATCATCTCGCGCAAGGTGTTAAAATCGTTCAAATTTTCTGTACAAATGACAACGAAACAATGATCTTAGAACTGATTTTCATGATTGAGGACTTTATCTTCAAACTAGGCTGTTCAAACAGTTAAAAAAGCGTTAAAATGAGAAGTAAACAGCCGGCTTATACTCACGTAGTGAAGAGTAAGTGAAACCAAGCACTTTCCCGTAGTAGAAAGCAAGGCTACGGCGTGAAAGCCATACTGGTACGCGCGTCATGACGTCACCGGAAGTGATCTTCACTAACTACCGCCGTACTACAGCCTAGCCGTACCATATCTTAAAGTCCGTAGTTTAATTACTCCGGGAACTGCTTCAATCGACGTCGCCAACACTCCCTAACCATTAGTTAATAATACACCAAGCCCTGAACTGGGTTGGTTTTTAAGACGCCTAGACGCCCAGGTCAAGTTGTGTCTTGTGCCGGCAAGATACTTATTTCAACCTTCGTCACAAGCTCATTCGTCCAATACTGTACACGACTCTCACTTGACGAAAGCAATACAATTACTATGAAGACATGTTTGATAATCGCAGTTAAATACACAACTTAAGCAGTTGTGAAATTAAAGCCGAAAAAAAAATTCAGGCTTGAACGGGATTCGAAGCCATGACCTCTGCGATACCGGTGCTCTACCACTATTGAGCTATCAAGCCAACTGGGGAGCTGGTCACAATATATGAGTGATATATTCACCTTACATTGGAAAGTACATGTACTCCTAACGATAATTTTTTTAATGTTTCATTTCATTTCACATGAAAATTAACTAGTCTTTTCTTTTCCATCAATAGCGATATTATCAACACTCGTTGGACCAGTGGTCTCGTCCAAATCTCTGTCGCAGTAAAACTCAGCCCACACAGGGCAATGATCGGCAACGAGGCCATTCCAGCGCCATCCATCGGGTATGGAGCGGTGGGTAAGGCCTTCTCTGACCACCCCTGCCGAAGAAAAACAAAAAAGACACGCTAAGTAAGGCTATTGAATTCTCACAGAATGAATGCACCTTCTAAGACATCGGGGCCACGGATAGAGGCTGGAACTAAGAAATAACAGGGAAACGGTCCCAGTTATAAAGTTAAGGAGACCTCACTCGCTTTCATTTGTTTTCAACAAAACTTCTGCTTTTCGTACGTGTTTCAATCAATTTAAAGTTAACTTGTCTCATAAAAGACGAAAATTAAGGCACAAAACAGACAGGATGAGAAATTACAGACATTGGTATCAAACAATTATATCCTGTACTTTGGGACTTCGGCCAGCTCTGGAGAAAACTTCTTCATTCTTGTATTTTTTGGGGGCGCTATTAGATACAGAAAACCTGCTTTGAAACTACGTCTGCAGGCATTTTTGTCATGAACGTCTTTAGATCATGTTTTAGACTTACAGGGACTAACCCAGTTTTGCTGAACAGGGGGAAAGGCGCCTTTTTGCGCTGCAAAACAAGGAGGCGGCAGAGTTAAAATGAGTCCGTTGTTGTTGAAAAAAAAAAAAAGCAAACGGGAAGGGGTTTAAAGTAAAGTATTAATGCAAAGTATTAAAGTATTAAATCATTCATTCCTCACCTGCCTGTCCAGTAAAGTGGTGTAATTTAGCATGCTTGCTGATCCAGATATTATCATAATTCTTGGATCCCTTCATGTTTTTCACGCTGATGTTAGTGAACGTGGAACCTGGAATTAAATTCTCCAGTCCACCTTTCTTCATGGCATCAAAATCTACAAAGAAACGCAACTTAGAAATTAAGAGGGTGAGGGTTCAAGTTTTGTTCCTATGTAATAGTGTTTGGAGGAAACCTGATTGATTAGAGCGCTTTTCACTTGAATGTCGAAAGTTATATATTTGCATTAGCTTCGGTTCTACTGCGCTGAGCGAGTGGCTTTGGCCCCGGCAGTCCAGACGTCGTGCTTCTGCCGTGCCGAACTATATTGCAATTAGGTTCCACTGTAGCACAGCAGGAAAACAACTCTGATTCAGACGTCGAGCCAGATTCAAACCAAATTCAGGATATACTGATGCCTCGTAACAGTTCTCCTCCAGACTCCCCGTGGGAACGCAATCTCGCCAAAATACATTAATATAATTTATGAATTTTGTTTAGCGCGGCAGAAGCACGACGTTTGAATCGCTGCCGTACCAGAGTCGTGTAGCAAACGGCAGAGCTTGTCAAACTTAATTGCTTGCCGAACTTAATTCAAAAGTTTGATTCAGACGCCGTGCTTCTGCCGTACTTTTGTCGAACTCAATTCCTGAATTTAGTTCGGCACGGCAAAAGCACCACGTCTGAACTGGACCTTAGAAACTTGCACACGTTCGCTCCCACACGTTTTCCCGCGCTCTGCGTCCGCTACATGTAGTATTTGCTTCGAGTGTTGATTGGTTCACTGTATTGTCTGCGTCCGTGGTTGGCCACAGTGAGTCACTGATGCGTGACAACTGTTTAAAATAGAAATTTCTATGCTAATTTATATACAAGCTTTCTCTTTTTACCTTCTTCTTCAGGTCCAAGGTTAAAATCTCCAAGAATCATCATGTCTTTTTCGCCTGAAAAACATGAAACACAGTGGCAAGAACATTATTACGATTTTAGTATTGTGCAGTCTATGTTTGGTAATACGTATATATAGACTGATTTTGCATCAATGGCATTAAATTTGAATAAAAATATGTCAGAATACCTTGGCTTGACCTGGATGAGACGGCACCTTAGAGGTGGATGGCCAAGGTTTACAAATATATTGTAATTCAAATTTGGCACTATTATTTATGCATTCGGTCTATCATTCAGTAGGTATTTTTCCAAACATAAGAACTTAGGCAATGAGAGAGACTAGTACATCAGTATCAGTCACCCCTCCCCTGTCATCAGTCTCCCATCCACCCCACCACAGGGGATGAAAGCTTGTTTTCAATTCTTCTTGTTTTCAATCCCACAGTTTACATCAGGCTTTCAGTGAAATTTATTACCTTGTCAATTGAAAAGATTGACATTTTAAACTGATCAGAGATCATTACCTGGTAGGTGTATCTGCAGTGTTTGTACCAGGTCTGGAATTCAAGTCAGCTCTTTCTATGTTTCAAATGAAAGAAGTAATGAGTGTTCATTAGTGTTGAGCATCAATTAAGTGGTCTTGATCTTTCATTTAAAAAATGTTAAACAGGAAGCAAAACGAAAATTTTTAAGAATTTAGTATGAGTCAAAAGAGCCTGCATGTTTTCAATCAAGGGTGACCAAATATCCCATGCTCTGGGCAAAATAAAAAAAATATGGAACCAGAAAATCCTTCTGAACATGCCTAGATAGAGCAACTGCTGTGACAAATTTTGGCTCCAAAAGGATTGTGACCGTTGGGAACAAGATTTAGCTTTTACAAGTTAGGATAATTTACCTCAAGTCTTGCTATATCAGCATTTCCTAATCCTGTTGCTTTTAAGTGGACACTGACAAGCACAAAGTCAAACTTCTTGGCCTATTAAATAATTATCATACATTATAAATATGTCTAAGCAAGATAAATGAAAAAATTCAAGGTTAGCCAAAATTTGGGACATTTATGTTTCACACAGACAGAACAGATGAGATATTCACAAAAAATAAATGCTTTTTAAAAATGGTCCTCTAACCAGGTGGTTGATTCATGATTGAAAAACCTTACTCTGGTTTAAAAATGTAAAAATGTTAGTAAAAATTCTTTTTGTAAAAGTCCCAACGTTTTGGCTAAAACTTCAGCCTTCATCAGGGGAAAGTGACGAGGAATTTGTTGAAAAGGCACGTTCTTATACTATGCAAATCGGCAAATCTGAGCTAATTATGTTCTGTCCCTTAGGGCTAAATTTAAAAATTTGTGCGGCAAATGCTTGTATATATCTTATCTGTGCAGTCCATGATACAGAGTCTTTGATCAAGTGTGCACACAAAACAAGAAACTAGTGGCTGGTGTGCACAGTAACTTTACATGATTCTATTTAATAAATTTCTTGGTCTATTAAATATTATATGCTATAAAATAATAAGTCTAAGTGAGCTGAATGAAAAAATTCAAGGTTAGCCAAACTTAGAGACATTTATGTTTCACATGGGCAGAACAGATGAGATATTCACGAACAATAAATGCTTGTGTTTATCTTATCTGTGCAGTCCATGTTACCATGTCTTTGATCAAGTGTGTACAAAAAGCAAGAAACTAGTGGCTGGTGTGCACAATAATTTTACATGATCCTATTTAACAAATCGTGGATACCTGGTAAACCTGGTTATTCGTTCTTAAGGTGTCAAACTATGTAGCCTGGGAGAAACTCATACTAAAAGGGGACATGGACTGATACAAAACACAAAAGTGAGAAGACTGAAATATCTCACTGAAATATGAATAATACAAAATGCAATGCAATCTAAAACATTTTAAAGATAAGGCTAAACATTCTAGGTAATGTGTCGATAGCTGATCTAATGTAAAAAATTCTAATTTTTATTCAATTTTACTAAATAAATAGGATTTAAGAGTGTCATGTTGAGCAGAGGATACAACCCTTGCAGCCGGCTTCTATTAAGTTAGGTCTGTGCCACAATGTGCCTTTTAAACTCATTAAGTGTTTTGGCTGATCCGTCATCTGTAGACAATTTCCCCATAGTTTGGGTCCTAAATATCGCAGTAAGTACCTACAGTACGTTACAGAGTTATACCTAGGAGTGGAAAACTCAGATTGCCTTAAATGCCTTAGCCTACGATTAAAGTTAAACAGAAGTATTGATTTTTCTTGCATAAAAATGTAGATCACCAAATTTGATTATATCTCCACTTTCACAAAATGAGGGTAAATAGTTCTATGTAATGTCTATTTTTTCTCAAACAAGACAACATTTCTGTAATTTGGGGCTGTGTAAGGCTGGGAAGTTATGTCCTTCTATGAAGTTAATTCTATTCAACAGAATGCAAATATCTACTCAGCACGATAACTTGCTTGGAATTCAACTCAAATTCCTTGTCCAGGGTCGGGTTGTTTGAGAGCTGGTTAATGCTAACCCAGGATATTTAAAACTAAACCAAAGTATTGATTTTTCTTGCAAAAAATGATTTTGTCTCCTTATTATGTCTTGTGTAGATTGAGATTATTCAGACTATAAACTGAACACCAAACAATATAAACAGAAAACCTCACAGAAAAGTTACAAAACTGAAATCAAAATTTTTGCTAAACCTGGGTTAGCTTGATTGGGCTTTGAACAACCTGGCCAAGAGTTGTTCATTCTGGTGCATTTTTTAAACTGACATCAAATATAACCTTCATCACCTTAAATGACAAAAGCTTGTAAAACACTGTGGTCCTCCATTTTTTTACTCTCTAAAATGTGTTTGACATAATCTAACAGCACTACCAAAAATAGTCTTTTAAAAAAGACTAAGACAGAAGGAAGGTTTTCAGTGCAAACATCCTTGATTTGTTTTTGATGTGAGGCCAATCAGATGGCATTAGACTTAACACTTCATTCATCTCATATCTCATGCAACTCAATAACATTCCAAAAAACTTCTAGCATCTACACATTTCTGAAGCAAAGTACTCAAACCTGAACAGTACCTTGAAGAAACCAAGGTATGGTCTCCAGGCAAATTGCTTCTGTCCTTCTGTCCTTTGGTGTTTCAAGAAGAGCATCACTCTTTAAGCTAATACCTCATGACACATTCCAAACAAAACCATTGTATTCCTTTGACTGTAAAAACATTATAGAATTAATTGTCTTCCATAAGTTATTAATAAGTGACAGTCAGAAACAAATTGAGGATGGTAAAGGCTTAAGGGTGTTATGCTGGTCTTAGCTATTCAAGTAGTTTAAGGCCTGGGTCAAAGGCTTTTACTGGTGAAAATAATTTATTAGTTATATTTCTGAAGGTATAAATGGCAATGGAACCAGATTTACAGTAGCACACAGTGAAGTTTTGACGTCCTGAAATATTTTAAAGTAGAATTGGTACTTCTGACAGGTCATGTGATATGTCACGTGACGTATAGCAGAAAATAGCCATTATTTGAGGAATTGGTAGCGGTTTTTAGTAAGGTCATCTTGCAAGAATGCGTTTTAGATGCAAGTCAATTATTTCCATCCTCTCACATTTGGAATGACCATCCCTCTTTTCACAGAAAAATTTTATAGGGGGAAAGGCCTTTTTTTTCAACAAAATTCGACTTTTGATTGTTTATATCTTCTATATAAATGAAATCAAGGGAGATCATTCCAAACGTAGCAAGGTAGATAATTTAAATTTGCATCAAAATGCTCATTTATTGATCAATAAAATAAAAATTCACCACCAATTTGCCCAGTTACCAAATTTTAATAAATGCTCATGTGACATGTCACGTGATCAAAATAATATGTTAAGGTAAGGCAGGATGTTGAGTTTTATAATCAGGGAAAAGTTCAGCTTGGTAAAACAAATATAACAAGAAAGATACATGTAGCTGCCCAACCACAATTCTACTTTACATTCCTGACCCAGGCCTTAAACTGCTTGAGCTAATGGTTTGCACATGGTGGATCCTAAAGTGATTGAGTAACCCACGTTTAAAAGGTGATTGTTTTGTAAGGGCCAGGCACTTCACTCATACAGTTCCTCTCCTCAACAGGGAGTAAACAGTATAACTTATATTGTTAATAGCAAATTGTGAGGGCAACCTAACATATCAATGATATGGGGTATTTAGTGATAGCCTCATCAACAGACATTATTTTGACTGCTACATTTGAACCCTGTTTCCTCAAACTCTATAAGGAAATGGAAAATAGTTCAGACAAGATGCTGGGGGTCCAAGATAGCCAATAGTAACTGATTGAAAAAGCATATCCATGAGAAAATGATTTGCATTTGAGATAACGAAATTCAAGATAGAGTGGTTCTATAATAATATTGTGGTTCAAAGTGATCATATTTCAGAATTGTATTGAGTTAAGACTCTCTTTGGCCATGGTTCAGAGATTGTTATCGAAGACTGACAGTGAGTAGTAGCACTTTCCATTTGACCAACAAGAGCAAGGGAGTAAGCAAACAGATGGCTGTTGAATTTTCAAAATGCAAACCATTGAAACCAAAAATTCCTGAAATTGAAACCAAAATCATAATATGGAGCTGAAATTTCTATGGGGCTGCTTCTGAGAAAAGATCTCTAGTACCATCCAGCTTTCTTATAAGCAAATCAAAATTAGCCTCTGAGGGAAATGTGCAATACCCTAAACATGTAGCCTGCAACATCAGAAGTACAACATTCCCAACATCCACCATGAGATATGAAATTCTTCAATAATTCACTAGTAGGATTATTCAGTTATCTTTAATCTGTAAAAGAAATCAAGGGTATAAGAAAGTCAAATCAACACTGACAGAGACCATTGTGCATATCCTAAAGCCCTATAATATCCATGTAGCCCACAAATGTCATGAAATCTCTAATATTCACCTTGTTCAAAGCAGCAGCATCTGCAATCTCTTGAACGGCTAGAATATCAATTCTGTGAAAAAGAACAGTAATCATTTTTATGAGCTTCACTTTGACTAGTATCAGGGATGCAGCAGAGGGCCGGCTGTCAACTAATTTCGCTGGTAGAAAAGAAAAACTAAAATCCGGCTGACATTTTGGACCTACTAAGACCAGAAAAGCCAGCTGGGCTTGTTAATGAGTGAGCTTAATGTTTTCTAAGTACCTACATTCCCGTAGCATTCATTTCATCAGGTGTTAACAACTGCCCCACAGAGTGGAGGTTGGGTGCCTGTGACATCCAGGAGCTCCCCCTATTAGCAGCCAGCTCCTAGATGGAGTTTGCCCTGGCAAATCCTGGCAACCCAGCCATGATTCCTCGCATGCAAGGGAGATAAACAGGCACCCATCACACTGATAAAACAGTGGAAAGAGTGGGAGGCAGAGAAGGGTAAACAGCCTCTGAAAAGGGCCCCCATGTTCAAGAAAATGCCAATGACAAGAAAAGGCTCACTAAATGCAAACCACTACAACAACCTTTTGTCCAAGAACATGTGGAATATCTAAATGCTGCTAACCACAAAGTTGAGACATGTGCTCCTTGTTGCAAGCCTGCAAATAATGTTTGTCTATAGGCAGGTCATTCGTCAGGACAAAGACAAGTTTTGACCTGACAAAAAGCCAGTCTGGTCGGACAAAAAAAATTTTTTGCCGTTAGAAATTAAAAAGAGACATTTGAGACATTTCGGTATTTCAGTGTAGACTCTTCGCCAAAATATTGTTTGCAAATTCGAGTAGCTTAATAGTCAACTGAATGTAAAATCGCTACTAGCACCAGCAAAGGGACCTTTACATTACGTCTGGTATTATTCTACCTGTTGAAAATTGACAAATTTACAAACGTTTATACCCCTAGTCACACAAGCGTTTCCAACGTAACAAGTTTCCCACGGCATCTAGTGAAAACGGGAAAAGCGATGAAACACAATCTCCCGCGTGGACAGCTTGTCAGTATAAAAGCTCACAACAACATTCCGAGACTTGAAAATTGGCTGAAATGAATTCTTCCACTTTTTCTGAAAGCAAGTTTCCTCTGAAAGTTTTCGGGGTCAATTGAATAAAAAATTTGCGTAATTATTTAAAATGTGGAATTGGAGGCGGTTGTGACTATAAAGCATGACTAATTTGTACATTCACACTTTTCACGAAAACATATCTGTGGTATGGAAACTATATTTCAACCACACTGACAGATGTAAAAAACTGTAAAGGGTTAAAAATTAAACTGAGTTTTGATCATACGGACTAGAAAACATTTGGTTACGTTTTATAGGTTTTAAAGATTTTGAAAGCGATTGCATTCAGATGAATGAAACGTATTTGGGCTGTGTATTCAATATCCATAATATTTTAATCAGGTCAATGTGTTACAACAAAATTAATTCCACACCACTGGGTGTTTACAATTCAACATAACATTTGAGACAGCGCATTGCGCGTGGTAAAATTCTCAGAATTGGAATAAAAACAAAACCGATAACAAAGCTTTTTTGCGTAGTATTCGTGTGGCAGTCCAACAAAATAACTTGTAACATATTCGGCCACAAATTTCCAGTTAAAATGTTTTTCATTTTAGCAGAAATGTCCGGTCAGAGTGTCCGACCAGGCTAAACTTTTACCTGTCAAAACCTCAAATTTACCAGACAATTGTCCGATGACCGACTGTTATTTGCAGGCTTGTTGTTGTTAACTCTGTTAAATAGCATTTAACTGCATGTAACTGATAAAAATGTACCATTTGTAAATGCCACTTTTTACCATCTATAACTGTATACCCTGGTTGTTCAAAGGATGAAAGACCATATATTTGACCAATTTAGTCAAGAGTTTAAGCATCAAAAGCAATTGATGCTCTCCCTTCTGTCTATTGACAAGAAAAGGAGGGGTGACAGCAAACCAAATAAAATAATTTACGAGTACGAAATATGGTGTACAAACACTGTATAAAAGAACGAAATGATTACAAAGCAGCTGAGATTCAATGGAATTGCTTAGCTTATTAAAAAGGTTAGCAGTCTGTTATGTATAACTGTCAGTTGCACTTAAAACTACAGAGTACACAGTTAAGCTACTGGTACATCTAAAGATGTGTGTGCTTGACAATGACAACATTGATAATGAACGATGAAATACCTAGAAACCATGCACACTAAAGGGGCTGTTATTAAGCAATTTTGCTTGCAACTTGTCTCAGTTTTGTTGTGCTGTTGTGAAACAAGTTCCATGAGATGTCTTGTAATGTAATATCCACTGAGAGTAACATTTGCAGCATTTTCGTTGCAGAAAGTAGAATGTGAGTCTACTTTGTGCAATGTTTGCTAGGACAAAAATATTGCAAGCCATGTCCATTTCTGAGGGTGTTATACCAGGCAATCATTTGTTCAGCTTGTATTGCAACAAAAAAATTGCCTAAGTGTAACATAAAAAGATTGATTTGCTTAGTGATGGTTACATATATACTTACCCATTTTCTAAAATTGTACGACAAACCACCTCTCTACCACCATCATTGTCTGCTTTATGTGAACTAAAGGAGAGCAAGTTCCAGGTTGCAATGCGCACATGTTTATTACTTTGCAGAGGTAATTTTGGGATTTTAGGAGTCTTTGAAGAAACAGCAGTTATTTGTAACACTATTTTCTCCAGAAGTTTCTTGCTTACACCTTTTACAGAAACAATGTCCTCAACTCTCTCAAATGGGCCATGTTCCTCTCTGTACTGTACAATCCTGCCAGCAAGAGTTGGTCCAATACCTTTTATCACTTGTAACGACTTCTTTGAAGCGGTATTAATATTTATTTTATCTGCTGGATTAAGAATAACTTTTTCTTTAACCTTTTCACAACTAAGATCTCCCAATGAGCTCACTCTAACAAGAATGCTGTCTTCAAGTTGGACTTTGTAATCTGTATTATTTTTCTCCAACACAGCAACGAGATCCCCAGCGGTCTTCAGAGAACCTTTCTCGCGAAGCACTACAAGTTCGTTTGCAATTTTCTCGTCTAAACCGACTTGAAGGAGCTCGCTGACAGCTTCTTTGTCTATTGTTATTATGTCTGAAGGTTTTAATTGATAGTCTTCATGCTTTGTATTTCGGTCATGTGTTGGAATTCTCCCGTCATCTCTCCCCAGAACACGTCCTCTGCCTTCTCCACGATCTCTGGCTGTTTCATTGCGACTTCGACGAAACAATGTACTCTTTGATAATTCGCATCCCATTTCAGTGTTAACGACCTAAATTTGAAGTAACAGCTTCAGTGAACTTTCGACCAAACCCAAGGCCAGACGTTTCGTCCGCCATATTTGTTATTTCTGCCTCACTCTCGAGTCTCTTAGTCTCTTAGTTGGTTGAGTCTCTTAGTTTATCGCGCGTGTTTTGTGTTTTGTGGCGGCCATTTTGAATTTTTAATACGCGCGCGGTGTACTAGTGCGAGGTCTGGAGCCGAAATTACGGAAGTCTGGGACGGGCGGGAAAATTCGCAAATTCTCGGGGGTAGCCGATCGCTCACCGAGGATAATAAAGTGACCTTGTCATTTTCTTAAAGCTCCGAGCAGGCTCCGAGCAATTTTCCGTAATTTCGGTTCCAGACTTCCCACTAGCACACCGCGCGCGTATTAAAAATTCAAAATGGCCGCCACAAAACACGCGCGATAAAGGTAGGTTCATCTTTTATTCATGTTCTAAACGGATGTGAGGGCTCCCTGTGCTAAAAGTAGCTTCATGATAGGAAAACGGAACATTTCAGGGCTCTCACTAAGAATGACCCCACATCAGCCATTGCCGACCATATAAAAGCCACAGGTTACAACATCAAGTGGGATCATTTTGATATTCTAGCTTCTGGTAAAACAGATTATCATTGTAACATTAAAGAAACTTTGCTTATCCAAGAACTTAAGCCGGTGTTAATCTCGTTTCCAGACCCCTTATTTACATTTCATATATAGTTTTCAAAAATTGTAACGGTCTTTATTCCACTTTTGAAAATGTATGTTGCGTAGCATACGAAACGTCAAGTTATTAAAATGCGTAAGTTTAATATGTTTATCACTGCTATTTATGTTTTATTCCTCGTTAAACTACGATGGCCCAAGAACAAAAGCCTTCAGCTGAAAAAAGCAGCAACATTAGTTCTGTAACATGAAGCGACTAAAAGTATTGCTAATTTTCCTTGATGGGTTGCTTGTCCATCTGATTCCCTGTGACCTCCACTGAGTGTCCCAGATAACTATGGCAACTGGCCGGTAACCTGGCACTGGCGGAGAGGGGCTGGCACTGCGAGTAGAGTGTAGGGAGATTGGAAACCCGTGGCGTCTTTCAATCATGATTACCGTGCCTACCCTCGCTAGTCAACGCGATAGTTCAAGCAAAATTTAAAGATCTACAAAGTGGATACAGGAACTGTTAGTGAGAAAAGCTATAAGCTAAAGTCCTTAACATCTGGGTCCACTGAGATATTGGTTTGACGAAAAATTCCCCAGAGGAAAGGGGAAAGGGAGACAACTGCGATTCCCTTGCTAGATATTTGCGGGAGGTTTAAGTCATGATTAGGATTCTTAATGTCGCTTACAGGAATATAACTCTGAATGCATTAAAAACTCTTTTAAATATCATTCAGCCGCTTCTGGCCGTTCGTGGACACAAAAATTTCCATCCGAATTCGGCAGAAAATTTCCATGTATGTATTGTCTGGGCCTAATTTAAGATATAAAGAGAAGGAGTTGGAGAAAACGGCTGCCTTAGGAGGGGGTATCTAGGGGGTCCGGGGGGCATGTTCCTTGGAAATTTGTTTTGCAGCATACTGAGGAGAAAACCAAAGAATTTTCATTACAAAACGTAAGCGAATTTTTGCATCAAAACGAAAGAAAGTGATGAAAAAGATCAGCAGTTGTCGAGGAGCGTTCCACTTTATATAAACAAATGGAGCTGAATTCCTGCTAATGCTTTACAAAATTAGTCTCACAAAAAACGAGATCCAAGAGTAACACGCAGTTCCTCTGTAAATCGCTGAACCCCAACATCATAATCTACACAATGGAGAGTAACATGATCACTAATTCGAAGTGGCGGTACATTTATTTATATACTACGTGTTTATATACTCTTTTCTCTTTCATATTAGGATTCTTTTCATCCTAAAGTTAAAAATAGATGTATTCAATTAAAGCGCAACTAACTCCACCCCCCCCCCCCCCAATATTTTTTCGCTTATATAAAGCCTGGTTCTCATATCCCGCCAAGCTACCTGCGACGTAGTCGCCGGCTGCAACTGACAACGTTCGGCGATCTGTCCCAGTGGGTCCCTGGATGGATCGCTGACGTACTCAAATTTGCTCGAAATGCAAATCGAATTGCGCAGTTTTGAACCATTTTACCTGTAAATATGGATCGAATCGTCCTACTGGAGCACAATGCGTCCGCAGATGATGCTCACACAAAATATTTTTATCGCCGACAACCGCCGGCTTGGGTGTCTGTAAAACCCGAATAGCGAACAGCGTATAGTCCCGAATAGCCAATAGCGAATAGTGCGAACAGTCTCGAAAAGTGTGAATAGTGGTGAACAGTCTCGAATAGTGGCGAATAGTGGCGAATAGTGCAAATAGTGTCAAATAGTGGTAAATCGTGGTAAATCGTAGCAAATCGTAGCAAATAGGGTACCCAGTATCTCGCGGTCAACCTTGCAGCAACGTAGGATGGGATTTTCCCGCTAAAAAACACAGAGGCTTATCAGGACAAAAGGTGTTTCTAAACGTAATTTCTTCTGTTTTAACCGCTGCAAGAGCGTAAATACGTCTTTAATCTTTTTTTTCCGTTTTCTTAATGTCGCCTATGGACAGCCCAAGCCTGAGTCCGTAGAAGAAAGGGTAATAAATTCACTGAAATTCTGCTGCTTATTTGGATAATTGATTAACGCAGGATATTAGACCTAAAGCGGTGACTATCAGACTATTCGTCACTATATAAATTCGCCACCATTCGAAACTGTTCGCCACTATTCGCACTATTCGAGACTATTCGCACTATTCGGGACTATTTGCTATTCGCGAGTATTCGCTATTTGCTATTCGGGTTTTCCAGACACCCCGCCGGCTTGCCTGCGACGTTGAACTCAGCTCAACTTCGCAGACAAGCCGGCGGTCAATGCCTAAAATAGATTATGATTCGGCGATAAATGTTCACATATGACGGTAAAGGCATCGCGGGTATGTCGGCGGCATATGAGAAAAGGCTTAAATCTCCTTGTTTTTCTGATCACCACTGCGAAAAAAAATTATCGTTGTAGCTATTTTCGTTAATTTTCTATGAATTTTACCCTTTCCCTCTTTCGTTTCACTGCACTTATTTTTATACGATGCTCTATTCATATCGTCAAGTAGAGAAATAAAAAATACAAAAGCACAAATCATAATCTACAGGCTTGTTAATGTGATCAGGGGATATTTATTAATGCCAACCCAGGCGTGAACCTTTCGGTCGTCAACGAGGTCCGTAGATATCATTAATTTGACAAGCTTTGAGGTCAGCGCTGTTATCAGTTGAAGTTACTGGTATCGTACAAGCAAACGTAGTAGGCGGTTTATGTTCGGGAGTCGTTATGACTTATCAAATGACAAAGGCTTTATTTTCTTGTTTTACTTTTTTTGTAATTTTTTTAAAATTTATTTTAGATGTTTTAGGGGATTCGACCGAAAGCCCCAACCCCCCCCCCCCCACCTCCTCCCTCCTCCTCCTAGATCCCCCACAGACGAATGGTGTGCATGGGGACACGTAATTTGGTGAATGCAAAAATGTTCTGTCTTTTTATACTACAACACATTTGTGACATATGAAAGTAAAGCCTGCACACGAGCCAAATGGCTCATCAGGCTGGAGCTTATCCCGGTTTCTTTAGCATGAAGCGACTAGGAGTATTTCTACTCTCCCCTGGATGGGATGCTAGTCCATCGCACGGTTACCCACAGCATTGAATTCGCCGGTACCCTTTTATACACCTGGGTGTAGAGAGGCACTGAGAGAGTAAAGTGTCTTGTCCAAGAACATGACACAATGACCCCGGCCAGGGCTCGAACCCGGATCGACCGCTCGATCCGGAGACGAGCGCACTGACCATGAGGTCACAGGCACCTCCTATTTGAGGGATGTATTTGGTACTGAAATGGATCGTAATATCAAAACCCCGTCTCAGCAAGCTGGATTTGCTCCAAATAAACCCAGCTTACCGTTTATATATATATACATACATACCTTAATTTTGGAAGTAGAGAATTTTGGACGGTTTCTTGAATTTCAGTTGGAATTTGCTAAGGCACGCTCTGCCTGAGACTATTATTAAAATTGATATTGCTGCTCATAACCTTTGAATTTAATAAACCGCCTTACTGTTACCGATCTGGCGTTCTTGAATGTTCAAAAGAGAATAATCGTCAATGTATACCAACTTCTGCTCTTTTTATGTATGATTTCGTCTTTCAGAGAACGAAAGCAACTCAGACTTCAAACTTGTGGCGTGACTTCATTTGCTGTCATTTTGTCCTCAGTGTTGGGCAAACAAAGAAATATATTTTCACTTTTTACTCGCTCAAAACTAATCAAGGACACTGCGAGTTTCGATGAGTTTATTATGTTATTGAAGTTCTAATTTGGCAGGACTAATAAGCAATTCTATTTTTAGACCCTGCGGAAGGTTTTCGTGCAACATCGAAATCTTGGTAACATCACCGGAGAAAGAAGAATATCGACTTCACGCTTCCAACCGAACTATATATATATTAAAGCACGACAAAAATTCCCCAGAAAAGCCGGGTATTCAATATTCATCCGCAAAATAGATCTATCGACTTCCCCTGCAGTTGTAATTTCTTGAAATATTTACGCAATAAACATGAAAATCATTTTTCAACTAAAAATAGTAAAGCCGCCCAATTTAAAGAAACAACTAAGGCAAAAATAGAAACAGCCTATTAAGAATTCAGCAGTTTTAACGTTTCCAGCTGGTTTTGTGGTGAAACAGGAATATTTTAAAATATTATTTTTCATAACAACTGCCAGTTCCTACCAACAAACAGGTGGATGACTCGCCCCAGGCTCTCAGCAGTCTTACGAAGTGCTTGTCAAGGGACAGGTGGAATGACTCGCCTCAGGTTCTCAGCAGTCATATGAGATGTTTTCGACTCCAATGTTCTAACTATTCTGCTTATTAAATCATACTCTGCTTATTAATTTGCAGCTAACTTCTTTTCGGACAGATTCGACTTTCCTGGGTTAAAAAAGGGCCTAGAATTTCCTGCTAACTTTATTTACGATAACTTACACTCCAGCCACAAGCAGTCTTAATTCTAGTCTTCATGTGAGAAAAAAAACATAAACCCTGAGTTTTCTAACGACTAAAGTAAACAGTTTCAACTGTATTGCGCACCTCTTTCAGCAAATGCCTTGTGAATGCCTAAAGTAATTGTTCATGACGGCAACTTCCTAACCCAAATTCGACTAAAGAAATTATTCTAACTACCAAGCCAACCTCTCTGTTAAGACCATTAAGACTGCCAACATCCTACTCCCGAAATAGTCTGGCCTGGGGGACAGGAAATAGTTATTTTGACTTAACACCGACATTTTCAGACTTTCCGATCTTCCCACCAGTTAACCTTTTAGTGTAGGTTATTTTTACTTTTTAATGTACACAAATTTAAACTGGCTACGAAGTACTAATTTGAGGAAAAACTTCCCTCGCAGCCATTTTATACATCTCCACTCAGCGTGACTTCGCGCCTAAACTATTTCCCGCCAAAAACACATGCTGCAGTCCAAGATGGCGCTGGAGACGAATCAGTTGAATGCAGGATGACGTTTGTTTCAGCTATTTGATTTTTCCAGTACGATAAAATGGCAAAAGTGATAAGGATTTGAAATTCTGAATAAGTGAAGAAACCATGAACCAGCGTAACGAGGTAATCAAGGTCGATTAGTTTACATTTTTTTTATAAAATTGTGTCTGAGATAAGCTTTAGTGTAAGCTATTTTAACTGTAAACCCTCACTTCCTACCGTTTGTTGCGAGTCAAAATATAATTTAAAGAACCCATAAGCTCACAGTAAAATAGCTATGAGTTATAAATTTCTAACGGTTGTTTAATTTAGGTGATAGCATTTTAAAAAACCTAGGTGCGCATATTGCCACATTATTGCTACACCGAGCTGGCACACGACTGTAAACAATGGTCTCCAAAGCTAGGAAATCAAGACTAAATTGACGGAAGAACTATCTTTAAGAATCGATGATCCGTCACTTTGATTTGGCAATGTTTTCTACGGTAACTAAAGTTAGAATGAATGTCTACTTATGGCTCACTGAAGTTGCGTAATACTGAGATACCAACCAAGATTAAGCTATGTTTGAAAACACTCACTTCCTCACGAAAAGGTTTTTCAAGTAGTTCCTTTCCTAACGAATAATCTAACTGAAAGTCAACCTTATCAAGCATCAGGAAAAAAAAATCTTTCAGTTTCGCCAAAAAAGGTTCGGGCAGAATTTGAAGCGAACTTCGAAGCGTCTCGAACATGTCAGTAAATGCAGACTTTCTTTCTGTTTTTCGAGTGTATTGTTTGCGAAACGCATTTTGCAATAATCCGTGGTATACTTGTAAGCGCCCTTAATCGAGGCTTTTATACGCAATTGTCGAAGTTACGGCCTAATGTTTACAATACTGCGATTTAAATTTATATTTCTATATTTAGCGGATGCTGTTTAAATAAAAAAAAAACGAAAATAGAGATAAGGTTAAATAATAAACAGTGGCACAGTTTTTAGCCCAACGCAATATCACAGCTAAGTTAGACGTACTTGTCAAGAAATAAGGTTAGGTTTGATGAATAATATTCGATCAAACTTCAGTGGAAACTGAAATCAGCATATATATACTCAAGGTTCGCCGAACGTACAGTTTCGCAACCGCGGATTCAATTGAGCCATATTAAACAAAAGCCCGATATTTTAACTAAGTGTCATGATTATAGAGGTTGTGCTATTGATATTTTAATTTCTTTTGTCTCCAGGGCTTATTTTTGGAACCTTGTGTAAATTTGTCACTCGATCGCTGTCGCTGTCACTATTTGATTATTTCTTTGACCTACCTGCGCCGGCTCGATTCTTATCAATATTTTCGCCTATTTTTACTGTCGTATCCCTTGAATTTAACAGCACGAGGTTTTTTTTTGCTGACTTGCATAAAGCTGAAAGAGGCATGAAATTAGGTCTGCCAATGAAAATTAATTCCATTAGTTTAGCCGCTTTTTGCCTGGCGCTGAAGAAGCTTGAAGATATAGAGTTGATAGCAAAATAAAACCAAGCTTGTCCAGACTGGAAAGTGATCAGTCTTTGAGGTCGGCAAGGTTACTCACTTTCGTTATCTTGTTTCCTTAAATTTTTTTTATCTGATTGTGAAATTGTCTTGATGTAAAACATTAATATTGGTTTGAAATTGTTCCGAGTGTCATATTCCTGAAGAAAGCTCGAAAGTATAGCCTGTTACCGAGTATATGACGTAGGTAGTGCCCTTCCGAGAGCTTACGAAAATCCACCCGGCCTTGTTCGTGAAATACGAGCTGGAGTACATACGTTCTCGTGTCAGAGCTTTCACGATTTTTGTTTCTTTATGTTGTTCTGTATTTTGAGGTACTCGGTCCCCATCCTTGCCTTCTCGTTTCATTTCTGCCTCGTAGTATTAGTAGTTCAGTCTGTTCCTTCTTGATATCCGCCCCTATGCATCTCTGTTTTGACTGGACACATGTTCCTCCATTTTTTCGTAACGTTGTAATGGGTGAAGTGAGTTCGACGCGATTAATTTTTGCGGGCTCTGTTCGTTTAATTTTTGTGATCACTTGTTAAAAGGCGAAGGCCACTTTTTTCTAAAAGGTCAGATTCGGAGTCAGATTTAGCATGATAGAAAAATGACGTCTAAGACCGTCGTACTTTAGGGATTAAAATTCGTGACATGGTAACCCTTGGGACGTCAAAATCTTAAATGACCCACCATTGGTGCAACTCTTTACGATACAAAGGTGATAAAATATAACGCACTTGTCGTTGAGAGCTGGCACTTCGAGGGTTAAAATGAATTCGAACGACTATACAGCGAGATTCTGTATCCATGGACGCCTAATGGTTTATGCCATTAACTACAAATCAAGTGGCCCGGTTCGAGCCATGGTTGGGGTTATGGGTGGTCTTCTTGGGTGCCTCTCTCCAGCAGGGTGCATAAATGGCTGCCGGCGAATGTTAACCTGTGATGAACTGGCATCCCATCCTGGGGGAGTAGAAACACTCCTAGTCGCTTCTACCTGGAGAGACCTGGATATGGTTCAGTGGCTGTGGCTCACTTAACTCGCCTAGCCCCACGCAGACTTTGACCTTACCTAATTTCCCACATCACCCCCGCATCAGAAGTTCTACATTCATGGAGAATGCCTTTTTTTCTTCATCTTCAACCTGCTGCAGATATCACCTGAACTGAGTAGTCAGTAATGGGGTAAGGGTGTTTTTTTTTTAACGTCTGTCAAGTGCTATGGGCCCATCGGTCAAAGTGGAGTACACAAATCCAACATTGAAAGGAAATTTCCCTGTCCCCTCGAGGCTCTCCTCTTATACCAAACCCCGCTCAGCTCTGCGCTATGTACCCTCATTATTTAGGCATTATCGCCAGGCCGTTGATTATCAACTGCTCTTCAGGACTGAAAGAGCTAAGACTGGGTTAAAGAGATTAAGAGACGGAGCTTGCCTCGCTCTACCATGGCGCAGTAGTGGCCTTAGCACACAGTACTGAGACACTCTCTACCCTACCCTCTATGGGGGTTAAGACTATGAAACTGAAATCTGCGAAAGAGTTGCAGAGAATTCGACATGATTCGAATATTTTAGTCACTTTTTAGTGCTTTGGCATGAAGAAAATCAAAATAGATATTCATCGTTTAGCTACAGCTGTCAGCTTATCAATGATTGTGTAAGGTCAGGAGCGGATCCAGGATTTTTCTTAGGAGGGGTGCACCACTAAGGAATGGCGTAACTGACCGGTGAGGTAAACAAATTTTAGAAAGCCGCATGTCGTCTCGGAGGGGAGGGGGCGGGTGCACCCCTGCACCCTCCCCCTAGATCCGCCCCTGAATTTTTTTCTGGATCAGTACCCACACTACACTCGTTTTCTTTCAAAGTAATCTAGGATTGGAACAGAACGAAGAATCGTTCAAACGGTCCCACGATTTGCGTCAGCTGAAGTTTAATTAAAATCTTATTTTTCCCTTTAGTTCTCTACTTATTGGGATTTTTCGTTCTGCGCACTTGAGCAACGGGAAAATTTTGCCTCGATGACGTTTTTAACACGTAAAGTATACGATCATAGCTTTTTTAAAAGCATACGTTTTTATGCCTTTTAAACAAGTTTTATTTTAACGAGGAATAAAACACAAATAGCGGTGATAAACATATTAAACTTACGCATTTTAATAACTTGACGTTTCGTATGCTACGCAACATACATTTTCAAAAGTTGCGTAGCATACGAAACGTCAAGTTATTAAAATGCGTAAGTTTAATATGTTTATCACCGCTATTTGTGTTTTATTCCTCGTTAAACTACGATGGCCCAAGAACAAAAGCCTTTATGATAAAGTTTTATTTTACCGTCTGAAAGACAGAGCAATTGTTAACAGCCGTAACAATAGCAAATAAATTAATGGGCTGATTACTTTAAATGTTAGTCTGTCTACATAGGCGAACCGTTAGAAAATATTGCGAAATTGATTAAGTCAGCGCGTCATATCATCTCCGAATTAATAAAGAAAAGCGCCCGAGAATTTCTTCATTGGCACTAAAGAGAATATGTTGAAGTATTTACATGAACAATGACCGAAACAAGACATTGAAAGTGTTGAGTATTCATCGCTTTCACGAGTATTCGATTTCTGAAAAAGTTAAATTTCAAGACCAGCGCTTCGTGTGTACGAAAATCCCCTTTTTGTGACGTCATGTATGCGTCAAAACCCGTATGTCCTCGGCAGCTGACGTCATACTCGCTACCAGACCGTACTCTGTCTAAAAGTACAGATATCCCAGAAAGCTTCGCGTCTTTTGTCACACCCTTTGATTTGTCATATAGTTGGTCGGTTTGCTGTGTCTATACTTCCATACTTGCTGCTTTCATCTTCGAAAAAAGAAACTTTTTATTTGGTGGTACAACGGGGGCGTTTTCCTCGTTCTGGAATCGCACTTCTGTGCGATGGGGTGTTTCGGAAACAACATTACCGATGAAGAGCAAGAAACGAATCGGAGACAGAGAAATACGAACAAAAAGATCGAGAAGCAACTAAGGGATGATAAAATTGCATACCGCGCGACCCATCGCCTTCTTCTACTGGGTAACAATTCTCGTCGTGTATGGCTGTATTAATGGGGTTTGAAGGTGGTTGATTTTGGTTTTGATCGAATGAGTAATGAGTGTTATTTCTAACCTCCAAGGGGCTGGAGAATCTGGAAAGAGCACGATCGTCAAACAGATGAGGATCTTACACGACGTACATGGCTTTACGGAGCAGTGAGTGTGTCCACCTATTCTGTCACAGTTGTTTAGCATACAAATTATTAGGAGTGAGGAAGGCAAGCGATCGCCGATCGAACAAGAATTATTCAGTATGGACGTCTTGTGTTAACCTGCGTCTTTGCTTCATTTCTCGTAGGGAAAAGAGGCAAAAAATAGAAGATATAAAGAAGAATATTAGAGATGCAATATTGGTAAGTAAGACTAGCCTATTTACAATCTACCACCCACATTTAGCTCGCGGTTCGTTGCGATTTCACATCTTTTTTCGATTCATTTCGCTTCTATATTTTTGTAAAATACCTAATTCTTGTTTTTTAGACCATAACAGGGGCTATGCCGACGCTAACTCCGCCGGTGAAGTTAGCCAACCCTAATAACCAGTTTAGAATCGACTACTTGCACGAAGTGGCCACGACGCCAGACTTCGACTATCCCCCGGTAAGGCCAGATGATATTTTGCTATAATCGTTATCTTTAGCATTTGAGTTTCCCTGTAAAAGAACGGTGAAGGCATCGAAAGTAAATCTCGCCAGATCAAGTTTTATACGAGCGGTTTCGCTCGTAGTTCAGTACACATTTCTAATTATGGAAACCAGAAGTTTGGGCAGAGGGCAGCAGAACGCTTTGAACAAACAAATGTGTTTTCGTCTTGTGCTGCCTTTCGTAGCCCGGATTTTTGTAACTTTTCGCTATTTTTATTTTGTAGGAGTTCTATGAACACACAAAAATCTTATGGCAAGACGCGGGTGTGCTCGAATGCTTTGAACGATCCAACGAGTACCAACTTATCGACTGTGCGCAATAGTGAGTATATTTATTATAACATCTTTGGGGCTTTTTTACATGGTCAAGACGTTGAAATACTCCATTATTGTGTCTTCTCGATGATATATGCGCTTCACAAGCGTGTTTTCTCGCTTCTTTTGGTAGAAAATACGCTTGCTGAGGTGTTTTTACAGCCTTAGTCGAGCGTTCAACGTAGCCATGGGGTTTTGGAAGATGGCAGTATGTTTACAAACTATAGCCCCGACAAAATGGCTGGAAAAGAATTATTATTCGTGGTCATAGCGCTTCTTTGATGTTATTTTCTGCTACTGATGAATATTCCCCTTCAATTCCGTGTGAGCATCTTCGCTAAGGATTATTTATTTTCTAGTGGTTTTCAGAAGCGATAAAATCGTGATTTTACGTTCGAAAACCTCTGTCACGCTGTTGTGAGAACCGTTGTAAGTATGAAGCCATATACGAACGAAGACTGTTTCCTTACTTAAGCTTGTGTTTTGTGTCCGGTACGGTTCGATATCGCATGGTTTTTATCCGTAATGGTTTTTGTGGCATTAAAACAGTTGGTAAACGGTTTCGTAGCTATTCTTGGTGCTCGGGCTGTCAAATGATAAACTACAGGATAATAAAGCTGAATAAAGGGATTTCTGATGGGATGTACTTCTGTACGCGAGGAAACATAGTGATTGCTATGCGAAATCTAGATAGAATGATACGTACGCTTACAGTTTTGCGAAATGCACTGCGCTAGCATTTTATCCTTGAGTTTGTAACACATATTCTGTAGGTTTCTGATGAAAAAACGCCGGTTTCTCCGACGTGAAACCGTGAACCATTTCCCAGCCAACTTTATTTTGTTTTGAATTGGTTTCCATGCAAAAGCTAAGACAGCTCAACGGTATATAGAGGCGAATTTTAATGCTCTAGATTCTGTTATTGATGTAAGAACCTATACTATTGCTGACCCGTGGGCTATTCAGCCTAGAAGTATGTCGGTGCTGAGCTAGCAAATGATCTTCGAACCGAAATATTTTTATGTTGATTTCTTCAATGGCTTCGGTATATAGCATTTCGAGCGGATCTTTGCATGCTGTGTCTATGATAATTGTAAAGATGGCGTGTTGAAACCGTGAAAATACTCTTACATTGTAAAAAATGTGATATTTAAAAATACAAGTTGAAGTGACCAGACAGGAAAAGAAGAATTTTTAACGAAAACGGATCACTGCCTTTAGGTAGGGTCACTCACGAATCCTATTTTTAGATGAAACACACAAAGTTAGGCATATTTTAGTGGATTTGCGTGGAATGAGCTCTGGCTTCCTAGCTGTATTTTTTGTTGCTAAGAATATGCAAGAAGCGTATTCTTGTTTTGCTGAATTCAAAGCAGTCACTCATTTGCAAGAGAAGAACATTGTAAGCCTTGTCAACTTACTTGCATGTAGACATCTGCATGTTTCAAGTTTTAGCATCATCCAGTTTTGTTCTTTTTGTTTAGAACTATAATTCTTTTATGTTCAATGCTTCCCCCTTCCATAAACAGAAAAGTCTAGGTTTGAACATACCCAGTATATTTTTAGTGATATTTTGTGCAATGATAGAGATAGAATGCAAATGTACTAAACACTATTCTTGTCTGTGTGATAAAGTTTTATGCAGCATTTTCTGTAATGGTTGTTGCAAACTTTTGGTTGAAATCATGAATATTACTAAAATTTCCATTGCTGTAACATTAAGGTAGCTCAAACTTTTTTTGTTAGATAATTTTTCATAAAATTGAAAGTGCCAAGGGTTATTTTAGAGTTGACATGAAGATATTTTGTTTTATTTTTGGCAGTTTGCATGGTTGTTGCTTTTTTTTTTTCTTGTTAAAAATAACTCCTTCCTGATGAGGTTTCTTGGCAATATTTATTGATCAACATATTGTTTATACTTTGGATAGCAGTATATTTATTTACTTTTGTTTGTTTATTCATTTGTTTGCTCTTTATCTGCTAAACTTTGCCAAGGAAACTGCTTTGTGATTGTAGTTGTAAATTTGTATATTCACTAGATAAAACCTGGAGTTCTCCTAAGTAAAACTGTTACTGCTTTAAAAAGTATATTCATTGTGCCTTGTTGATTTTGATCTTGGTCTAGTTTTAGGTGCAAAGTTTAATATTTGTACTAAAAAGTAGTGAATTTATCTTTCTTTAGTTTTCAATTCATGAATGCACTTTAAGTGAAAATCTCTCTAGATCACAAGTAGATAGTAGTTTCCCCTGTACATTTGTTGCCTTTTGCAACTCTTGTATTTCGCTTTTGGTGGCTCTGCATCGTTCTGCCTTACTGTTTGAGGGGTAAGGAAATTCAAATTTATTTGCAAAGTCTGTTGCCAAGTCATTTATCTGGTCAAAAATTGCTTGAGTATCATCATTTGTCTTAGTGTAGTTTAGGGTACTGTCTGTTTTGTAATGTTATATTTGCAAGAAATTTCAGCTTTGGTTTGGGTGTTATACTATATCTGTTCAATCAATGCCGATTTTGTGAATTTTGATCAGCGCTCATACCATGTTTACTCAAGTGTAGTCTAATCTTGTAAGACATTGTAATTAATTGAGACCTGGTGATTACTAAACAGTCGAGTATGTTCAAAAATTTTAACAGTTATCTTTTCTTTTTTGACTAGTGAATGCAAAGACATGATCAGTTTGTTGCAGAAAAAATTCACTAACTCTGAAAGTCAGTTTAAGGATCATAAATATTTATGGTAATTCTGCTGACTGGTACATTCCGTGCATTATAGATGTTAAGTGGTAGTAGCCAGGCGATGTTTGCGTGACCATTGTCAACTTCGTGGCTGCCTCTTCGTGGCTACCTCTTCTGACTAATGTACTGAGAATCTCAAAAGTGATGAACTGATCTTTTGTGTTTGGTGATGAACAAGTGTGCCAAAATAAAGTCTGTGGTGTACTTCAAAGATGGGTGTTCAATTTGATCCATCAATAGGTTTGACAGCTCATTTTGAGTTGCGCAAAATTAAGAGCTATTTGGTATACATACAACAAAGGTGGATGTTCAATTCATTTGATGGCTTTGAACCGAAACATTGCGTAAAAGGTAATTTGTGTGGTTTCACTGGTGTAATAGCATTTAAATGTTTGTGCTTGGTTTACACACTGCTTTACAATTTTGCTTGATGAAGTTAAGTTTATATTGCAAGACTTGATGGAGTGGCTGCAAAAACTTATGCATGATGGAGAAATTTTTGCTCCTAAATTTTGAATTTTTTTTTATCATTTGAATAAAAGTTTAGCCTCTAAATTTTATTTGTCCATGTTTGTATGACTTCCTCTTCCTCGTTTTTGCTCTGGAAGAACATTCTGGATGCAGTATGTTTTGTGCCATAACAAAATTTACATACACATACAGCGACTGACAGCTGATCCTTTGGCGCATGTTTACTGACCAGCATGTATCTTTGGAAGTATTTCAATCAAAGACCATTCTAGTTTGACAACAAGACTTTGGGGAAGCAAACTGCCTGCATTTATTCGGTGCACTTTGGATGAGTATCTTAGCTTAATTCAGGTGAAAGCATGCAAAACACTTAGGCAACTTTAAAGAGAAGCTAATAACGCATTTCCGGATTGTGTGCGCCTAATGCAGGTTTGACCATACTCAACTGCTGAAAAAGAAGATATTGAAAAACCACAAAGTTGATGAGCTGTATGAATTTTCAAATGACTAAAGCTGTGATTAAAATTTTTAGACGAAAAACAGATAGGAGAATTGAGGAGAATTGAGAAGAATTTGAATGGATGCGTTTCGCTTCAGTTGATATGTTACTGTAAATAATGTTGTTTTACATTCGTCTTCACAAAGAGGACTGCCAGGATCAACATTGGACAAATGGTGGAATCAAAGACAATCATGGAGGTGTTAACACAACTGATGCATTTAGTATGTGCAGAAGCAACTTAGATTCCAATTTGTTTTAGCTTTTTGGCAAAGAAAACGACATATTATCATTCAAGTTTGATCGATACATTTATCAGCTGAAAATAACAGAAAACACACCTAAGACACTTCAGTTTGTGAGCATTTTCTAGTAGACCCGCTAGTCAACCAAATCAAATTTCAAAGCCCACACCTGGAATTGAGACCCCAGAGCCTACAGTACAATTGTTTATGCCTAACTGAAGATCAGTTTTAGATCTCAACAAAGATATAAATACACCAACTGATATTGATGGAGCGGGCAAACTCTCCTTAATGCTTTGTCACATGGGGTAATGGATGGGCTAAGCTGAAGATGAAGAAGTTATCAGAACGTAAATGCAAGGGGAGGAAAATCACTGATATTGTCAGAGAAAATGAAGAACAAAACAAATGGGAAAGAAAATGATAACTGGCAAAATAGGGATTTTATTACTTGCTTTGGTTATCGGATAAGAAGTGGTATTGTGGTAACATCTCAGACAAGGATTACCTTGTGGATGTTTTCAACGGTGCCACGTCTCCTTATGTATTTATTCTATTACCATGGCAAATCAGGGCTGTCATTAAGTTTTGAGTTGCCTGTACCCTTGTTCTCCACACCGGCTGCAAACTTGTTACTTTGTGGGTGAATTCCCTTCACAACAGGCAACAGGCATCAAGGGAAAGTCAAGCATACTCAGCCATAACAGATGTTACGGTTATGGCTCTTAATGACACCCCTGCATTTTGCTCTATTTCTTAGCAATACCAGTGGGCTTTAACTTCATTTTTCGCCTTTCTAGCTTTATACATAAACGATATACTACGTGTTAAACACTCAGTTAAGTACATCAAGATTGCCAATGTTTACAGACTATCCATTTTTCAAGTTGAGTGGCTCATAGCAACTTTGATTGATCTAGTCAGTGAACTTTAAAAACAAGTCTTGGGAGAATGAATCACTTAGGTGGGGAATATAGCACAACAACTTTCTCTAGTTGTCATAATTCCTGGACTGGGCTAAAGAAATTGAACTGGTTTATGTGTACCATGGTGCCTCTTGAGCACAAAACCTCTTTTGCTTGATGAGAAACAATACCATAAAAATTCAGTTTAGTGCTTGGAGACTTATTAAATTTGTCTTAATATGGGGGAAAAGTGATTATACACATTTTTGTTTGTGTACAGTAATAAGAGTTTGTCACTTAAGAGAATGAACCTTCACAAGTGTACACACACCAAAACAATAGTCGAGTGTGGTCGCTTACCAGAGCTTTTAGCCTAAGAACTTTGTACCTCAGTCTCAGGGAAACCCTCTTTCACGAGCCATAAATCAATTTGAACTTTTAAATCAACAAGTGCTAAAATTGCATGCGATCAAGTACTCAATAGTTTTTTTAGAGTGTTCGCAAATCAGTCAGAGTTGCTTGTGAGAGCTTAAACACAAAGGAAACAACCAGTTGGTAATTCCCAAAGTGGTCAGTTATGGGAACAGTGGTTTATGAGAGTGTTCAAATACAGAGTTTGGGTGACGTTTCAAATGGGGCTTCCCAATGGTGGTCATAACTAGAGCTTGAGAGAGAGGTCACTAGGAGAGCCTTCACTGTATCTGCCCCAAACAACTACCTTTGTAGAACTTGACAAAATCTAAAACTTCGTGTGCTTTCTGCCAAAAACATCACTGATTGATGGGGAAGTGACTGTTGTAAACAAAACAGCCTTTTGCTAGACCTAAATTTAAATTAGTCTTTTTCATTTTCCAGCTTTTTGGACAGGGTGGACACAGTCAAGCAGGCAGACTACTTGCCAGTAGAACAGGTACACTGGGTTATAAATTTAACTATGTACTACTTGTCTCTAAAGCTATAACCCCGTAAAAGTATCACCTTTTGAGTGATGAATGGCAATAAAAATAGCAGGGGATTGCTACAAATGTCTTCCATTCTCTAGCAGAGAACTTCCTAAAGGGCATTTTCATGGCAGCGGTGCTGTGTTCCAATCGTTAACAATAGGAAATGTTGGCAGATAGCTAGAATGTATTTTCCAATGGAGAAGCATTTTGCTGTTTGGGAACTCAGATATGCTGCTGTGATGGGATGCGAGTGTTTGAGGAAATGACATCACCCTTCATGACTTAAAGGGCCCTAGTCAACCATACCTTTGCTTAAAAATGTTTACATACAAGAGTTTGCCTAGTATATTTTATTCAAAGCATGTTGAAATGATAGAAATCACTCTGAATCTACTAAGGATAATTAAACGTACTTTCAGGAACACAACTTACAGTAAAGCAATAAGATTTTGCTTTACCATGCAATATCAATAATTTTGATGACGTCGAAAATGGCAGAGGCTGACCAGGGACCTTTAATGTCTGTTGTTGCTCATTATGTCACTTACTGTTAAACTTATGAAACTGTGAGCACCTAAAATATGTCTGGAATGTTTATTGTGTTATGACCAATCAAAAACAAGATCTTCTTACCCAGTTTTAAAACTGCTACATTGATGGCTTTTATTATATGGCAAACTGGTTAAGAATGAAAAGGAGACTTCTGGTTGGTTCCTTGAACGGTGCAAATTTTGACAAACCTGGATTAGTTTCCATACACTTTTTAAAAAGAACTTGGGCAATATTTCCCCAATACAGACGTCTCACTAGTTCAATAACATAGTCTAAGAATCTAGAGGTGCAACAGTACTCCTTACCTTCACCATCCTGGCCAGGACCTGAAGAACATCAAAGTCATTACACCAGTCTAAAGAGAATTATATTTTGGGGTGGAAACTGCATAAATATACCCTTCTACTCAGGGTAGGAACCAGAAGTGAAAAGAGTAACCAAACATAATGGCTTAGATCTGTACATGTAAGTGTCGAAAGCCACTGGCAACCTTGGTAGTTCGATTTTACATTACCTTGTTACCACAGTTTGCTAATTTACTTACTAACCCATAAAGGTACAGTAGAGTTATATATCCCAGAAAATTGTTCCTTTCAGGATCTGCTCAGGTGTCGTGTACTGACATCAGGAATCATTGAAACAAGATTTCAAGTTGACAAAGTGAAGTTTCAGTAAGTGCTGTTTTGTTTTGTTCTTTGGTGGTTACCAAAAGGTTCCTGGCATAGAAGCACATCACTGAGCCTTTCAATAACACATGGACTCTGAAATTCAAAACCTAACTAATGATTGCGTCAATCATAATTTTGACAACGACCAATAAACTTTGAAAGAGTTCTTCTTTGGAAGTTTTTCTTTGGTTGGCACTGAAAGGTTCCCGACATAGAAACACATTACTATGCCTTTCAATAACATACAGACTCTGAAGTTCAAAACTTAATGTAACAAATGTGTTTTTGGCTGCTGTCAATCACAATATTGACAACAACCAATAAACCTTGAAAAAAAAGAAACAAAATGGATCAGTAGCCACAGATGTGACCCACGAAGTAAACTTTTAATCTGTTTCCTGAGAGGTATGCTATAATGATTGACGGCGGCATAACAGTAAACCATTGATTGACCAGAGTTTGCATGTTATTGAAAGGTGCAGTGCAATACAGGTCAGAGGTGAGCACCCATTGTACAATGTAAAATAAGTAAAATGCACAAATGTTTTCACATTTGCGCATTTCAAAAAGCATGTGTATGCTTGTGTTTCTTCTGCATATTTTTGCTATTGTTATAAGTCTGCATGCAAGCCAAATAGTCCATCAGGTTGGCGCTTATCTCTGGTGTCTGTAGCATGAAGTGACCAGGAGTATTTCTAATCCTCCCCCCCCTGGAGATGCTAGTTCATTGCAGGGTTAGCCCCCAGCATTAAATTTGCTGCTACCCATTTAGACACCTGGGTAGAAAGAGGACACAACACAATGTCCCTGGCCAGGGCTTGAACCCAGACTGTTCAATCCAGAGGGAGGTGCACTAACTCTGATGCTCAACAGGGACAGATCCACGAATTCCTGAAAGTGGGATTTTACACTGTAATAACTTTTGATGCCGTCGGCGTGGATGATGAGCGCTGCAGGGGCGAGCTTCTAGGAGGGACTGGGGCCATGCCCCCCCCCCCCCCCGGAAATGTTTTTGATTGTGACCTCTAAAACAACATTTCCAGCATTCCTGATGCTTGAAAAGCATTTTTGAAGGCATCATATAAAATCTGGTGTTTCTCTCTTATCAACTAGTAAACCAAAAATAATGATGCATTCACAAAATGTTCATTATCTTTTCCATTTAATGAATTGGTGGAAGTGAAACAACTTGGTGTAAAACAATTTTGTTGTATTATTTTATGGCAAGTCAAACAAATAACAAAACAAACATGCTGCCAATTGGGGGGGGGGGGGTGTTGCAACCCCACTCAACTCCTTCAAGCCTCCACGCTATTGTTATACGCTACCATGAATCTGCTGTTTGCCATGGTTTTGTAAATTCCCAAGTTATCACATGCTAAATAAGGAGAACATCGGCAAAAATTTTGCAAGTTCCACATTTTGGCAGTGGTCACATCAAACCAACATGTTTTAACCAAAAAATTGGCTGATTGACATATCGGTTAGTCACAGACCCGTCTAAATGCGTTCTTCACAAGAGAAAATGAAACATCAAGGGTGCCAATTATGCAAGAATGGTTAATTTGCCTTCTTTTCTTTTCCATTTGAGTGGCTGCCGCTTACGCTACTTGCACTGGCTCCCATATTTGTTATCAAAGGAGACTTGTTTCTCTGAGGTCATTTGTTCTTGATATTGCAGCCAGTAATCAGACCGAGGGAACAAGTCAAAAACATTTAAATAATAGCGCCTCCTCATTTCATTTCCTTGTTTGAGGAATAACTGTGAAAAGGGTCAGATGGACCAGGTTAAAAAATGATTTTAACCAGCCATCCAATGTGCCAAACTGGACTAGCCGACCAAAGTTATTTTGCTGCCGTAATTTTATCCAGAAATACTTAAAGGAATATGACAGTTTAATGGTTAAATAAAATAAAATTGTTTGCTTTGCCAAAATTTGGAAGCCTCCGAGGCAGCACTTCTACTTCTTTGAAGATTGGCGAAATTTTGGCAATCCGCAAAAATTTGGCAAGTTTGTGAAACTGGGGGTCGCACTTAAGTTATGCTACTTGTTGACAGATTTATTACTTATATAATAACGATAACCTTTATTAAGGTGGTCAAATATATTTAGCTGAATAGCTACTTTACAGACATCCCACGAAATAAAAATAGCAACAAAAATCTATTTAAAGTATATTTACAATTCAAAATAACAATGGTCATATAATTATTTACAATCATCTTATATTACCAAATTATTAAAGTTGTATAGAAAAGACGTGTATTTACATAATTTAAATGTGAGATTTAAAAAATCCAGCTTTGAAATCAAGTTCTTAAATGTTCCAATTTTGTTAACGGCACGAATTTTGTCAGGAGGTGTGTTTCAAATCTTTATTTAACTTGGTCAAATGCGCTTAGCTAAATAACTACTTTACAGACATGCAACAAAATAAAAATAGCAACAAAAATCTATATAAAGTATATTTACAAAATTGGTTCTGATGTGACCCAGCCCATATAAACATAATGAAGTTTCTCTGTATGATCAAGCTACTTGGGTCATGAAACTTTTCTTGATCACTCAAGTAATTAGGGTTCCATCACCGTTAACACACACTGCCTCATTGCTGTCTTTAAGTTTTGAGTCAGCTGTTGCTTTAATCTTCACACCCATGGATAACAATCTTGATGTGAAGTATATATGAAATAATTCATATTTGAACTGCGGTTGTAGATGAAAGTGAAGAATGATCATCGCAGTAAATTTTCAAATTTAAGCAGTTGGAAAGAAGAAGCCTGATTAAACTCATCACAAATAGATGAGCTTGGGAGCTGGTGCCTTAAAGGTTAGCAGGCTGCCAAAGCCATAAGCTGCTAGGAGGTATCCATGGCGACCCTGGAAAGCAGGAACCACCCAGTGAGCATCCGCTAACCGGCACCGTCACACAGAAAGAAATTCAGTGGAAATTACTTACCTGAAGAATACTTACCCTGACCAAGAACAAAACGGGAGGGAGGAGAGGGTGCAAGAATCCGCAGTGATTTGCGAGCAAAGCAGTGCAACTGATCCGCAACAATCAGCAGAATACACTACAACAATTATGCAATGAACCATAAACCCCTGCAAAACCCCTGAAGGCCGCCCCACAGGTCACGTACTCCCAAACGGGAAACCGCTGGCTGCATAAGCTCATATTTAACGTGCCTAAATGACATTAGCTGGATGGGCACGCTAGCTGGCTGCATTTGCTCGAGTTTAACCTTGCCTAAATGATATTTAGCCACATAAAAAAAAATTCAGGGCTTCAACGGGATTCGAACCCATGACCTCTGTGATACTGGTGCGATGCTCTACCAACTGAGCTATGAAGCCACACATTGGGAGCGAGGTCACATCATTTCACTCCTCACGGGAAGATATGAACTCAATTAATCGACCTCGCTCCCAATGTGTGGCTTCATAGCTCAGTTGGTAGAGCATCGCACTGGTATTGCGGAGGTCATGGGTTCGAATCCCATTGAAGTCCTATTTTTTTTTCAGGCTTCTTCTTTCCAATTGCTTAAATTGGAAAATTTACTGCGATGATCATTCTTCACTTTCGATAACAATCTTGTTGCTTCGTGGGTTCACCCGTGTAAACATTAGTCATACTCAGCTGTGACAAGTGTTATGAGTTTTGGCCCTTAACTGCTGTCTTGTTGGATGAATTTCAAACACAAGATCCAATATTGTCCAATGTAAATACTAATGTAGCTTGGCACGTGAAGAAAAGCTGAAATTTCAGGTCAGAGCTACGAGGTTGTTTTGAATTCATAGTTTTAAGGAAAGTGTTAAATGGTGCTAAAAGCTTGCTCTTATGAACACAATCTTCACAATGTGTCAGTGAAAGAAAATGTTTTGTGCCACCGTGGAACTCCCAGACATCCTGTTGAATTGGTCAATTAACTTGTTTTCAATTTCAAATATACCAATTATTTAATGAATTGAATAGCCTTGAGGTTGATCAATGATAGTTCAGACACAGACACCCGACACCTGGGTATTTGTTGTTTCTTAAAGATTTGTCACACAGAAGAGGCCCAAACAAAGCCAGGAAGTTTAAGTTGCCTCCTTTTTTGCATGCCATCAGTCACATTTGTTGCTGTATTTTCCATTTTGCTTAAAATTGTTATGATTTCAAACTTTCTTTTTTACGGATAAAACAATGGCCACAATTTCTGATTCATCGCTTCTGCTCGTTTTATTTACAAAAAATATTATGCTCCAGATAACTGTCCACATCAATCACTATTGCTTCTAAACTTTTGGAAACAAAGTTTGGTTCTAAAAGTGTAAAAGTATTGTTATATCTCTGTTTCTTCTGTGCCACTTTTCAATTAGCACTGTACAGATGCAATCACATTTGCATGTTTTCACTTTTGTGTCAACACACTTTCACATGAATTTGTGTTAGCTTGTCGCTGAGTTGTACTGTAAACAAGTTGCTATATAAGATGGTGGTTAAGGCAAGCATAGTTGGAAAAAGTATGAACCACAATTTCCTGCCAGATGTTGCTTTTAGTGAATGATCAAACATGAAAATCTTCTGATCTTGACCAAGAATTACATGTCATAGGTAGTGAAAATGTTGGCTCAAAACTTAGTCATTTGACTTGCAAATAAAAGCATTGCAAAACAAAAGTTATCTACCGTGCATATCAACTGTAGAATAAAGTTTGGTGTAAAACATTGAATTCAAGGTCAATTAATGAAGGGATTTCTTTAACATTTTCAGTAGGAGGGTTACTGGTTTTCACAGATGGGCAAAATTATTAGAACTGAACTTCTTGATATGAAAAACGTTCCGCTGGATGGTCAAACCAGCCAGGCAAAATTGTCCTCACTGCTGGACAATTTGCCCAGTGCCCCAACCTTAATGAACCCCTCAAATGCAGGTGTTTTGTGAAACTGTAAACTAAAGCAGTATGTGTTTATCTTTACAGCATGTTTGATGTGGGTGGACAGAGGGATGAGAGAAGGAAATGGATACAGTGCTTTAATGGTAAGTATGGTATGGCATTCATTGTAAATACTGTTGAAACTATCTTTGTGACCCCTTATATGAGCCATTGGTGTTCTGAATTCAAAATATTTTAGCAAAATTGCCGTGTAATTTCGTTTTCTTCAGCAAATTCAGACACTTCCCTTTCATCACAGTTGTTTACACAACATTTTGAGTTGTTAATAAATTTCACATCATAGGGTTTCTATAGCCTAATAGTTAATTTAAATCATCCCAGTGAATTTAAAAAAAGGAAATTAGCTGGAAAATGTGCCATTAAATTTTAAGTTGTTGTTTGAGCCTACATATAAGCATCTCAACAGTGTCGGATATTTAAAAAAAGTGGGTCTTAGAAGACTTGGATTCATAAAATTAACAAGTTTCCACAACACGCTTGGCATGGATATCCATGGTATACCAGGAGCTGGTCTACTGGAGGAATCAGATATTTATAAACCAACGCTTACAGGCTGTTCTGCACTTCCCTTTTTTCTCTCCCTGGGTCTGTTCATTTTTCTTTTTCCTGCCTGCTGTTGGAGACTCTGGAACAGGCTACTAAAGTTATAAAAAGAGTATTATCATGAGCTGCAAATCCAGAATGCTTTGATATCAAGGAGGCTATGTCAAATCCTGGCCTTGTGTCTTCAAGAGTTCACTTATGGCTAAATACAAAATTCATTTTGTTAGTTCTCTTCAGCACTTCACTTACTTTCTTGACCTTGGCTCTCTCAGCACATTTTGTGAGAGAGTGAAGGCACTTTTAATGTAGCAATATTGAGCACCATTTTGACCAAAAATGTGGTGTGTGTTTGCGGACATAAGTATAAATCTTTAGCTGTGTAACTAAGCAGGGTATTCTTGTTCATTTTCAGATGTTACAGCAATAATATTTGTGGTTGCATGCAGTAGTTACAATTTGGTACTTAGAGAAGATCCTAGCCAGGTGAGTGTGTCAAAATTATAATTTTGTAAGTTCCAAGTTTAGGATCAGCTCTTGCTAAAATTGGTGAAATTTAAAGAAGTGATTTGAGAGCAAGAATGTATTTACATGTAGCTTGCAGGACTGACTGATTAAAACATCTTTCTAAGGTCATGTTCCATTGCCATTTGGGATTACTGTTTAAGGTGGTTAGGTTGGTTGCCTGTTCTGTGTTCTTTTGAGGAAAAAAGAACATTCTCAGTTGGTTTGATCATCCTTTTCAGCCAGCATCAAACTTGGTTGAGACAGTTGATTTGGTTGATGTTTCCAAATCTTGAACACTTTTTCAACTTTTGTCAGTTACAGTGATTGATAAATATAGCACCATCCTTTAAGCCAAATTAATGGAAATAGCCTAATTTGAAGAAAAAACTCAACCAATCCAACAAACTAATAAAAGTGATAGGTGGTGCAGTTGAGTATAACATGAGCTTACATTTGACCATATTTCTACTTGGATAAATTTACTAGCAGTCTGTCATGAATGCCGTTGTCTTATTGGCTACACAACTCAGATCACTGGCTATTCTGTTGTAGTTAGTGAGCAGTGTGGATTATTAACACTGGTGATTTTGAAGTGTCTGTGAAGAGGAGAAGGGAGAAGTTGAAATCTGTTCCCAAGTAGCATGTGCTACTGAGTAATAGACATCTTTCTCGCAAGAGCATACTAATGTGCTACCTTATGACATGAAATTTTTGCAACATGTTTATTTTGCGATTTTGGAGTGCGCATATTTCACGACACTTAGATTCCATGATTTTGCAAAAATTTTGTATTTTGATCACTTTAACTTGGTGTTTTCCAGTAACACACACACAATTCATTTCCTTGGCAGTGTTACTTAAACATGTCCTTGAATTTAGTAAACCAACTTTATCAAAGGTACAATAACATCAAAATCAACAAAAACACAACAGCAGGACAACAGTAACTAATGTGAGTCACTTTAATTTTCGCATCATGTTATGTTCGCGACAGTTATTGTTTGCGTCACTTTAATTTCGCGATTTTTTTAATCACAAAATTAACCTGTTGCGAAAATTTCTTGTAACAAGGTACTTAAGTCCTCGACGATTGACTGGCCAAGGTTGTTTGAACTATGTGCTGTCGCTTACAAAACAATTGTGTTATTAATGCAATAACAACTTACTTTGTTTCAGAACCGGTTGAAGGAATCTCTTGAATTGTTCAAAAGTATTTGGAATAACAGGTTTGTGACTCACTTAACAGAAACAAGAGTGAGACTAGCTGTTCTTACCCTTATGTCGTAATAAACAAATAGTTGTATTAGGGAAAAGGTCTAAGCCTGGTCTGAGTCATCATGTTTTGTTCTTGGACAAGTGCTGTACTTAATTTGTGGTTTTTTCTTCAAACAAAATTTACCAGTTGTCCTGAGTTGTGTTGACAAGTCCTTGAATACTTGCCCTGCAGGATAAAGAGTATATAATATATTGACATAAACTGTCTCACAAGAAAAACCCATCAAGAATTGTTGATTTTGGCGGTACAGTTTAAGAAGTGATTATAATGTGAAGTACCCAACTGTTGAAGTCATCCTTTCTTCAATGTTGTCTTTTGTATCTGTATTTTGTGTCCTTCACCTCCCCTTGTCCTTGGAACAGGTGTCTGGCAGACATCTAAATGTATATCAACCACGTCTTGTGCATGGCCATATCTTTTGTCTGTGCTAATCCTGTATTGGAAGGCCTTATGCGTTTGATGGTGCGACGAGGACTGATAAATCCTGTATTGGAGGACACTGAAATTAACTTACATGTTTTTTCCTCCCCCAGATGGCTGAGAACAATCTCAGTAATATTGTTTCTCAACAAGCAAGACTTGTTAAAAGAAAAGGTGCGGGCTGGCAAGTCCAAGATTGAGGACTATTTCCCGGACTTTGCTCGTTACAGAACTCCTCCAGATGGTAAGATAAATTGTCAATAAAGTAATAAATGGAAAACTTTTTTCATGGTTTTATCCAGTTATTGAAACATGAGTGGAAGTTTGAGAGAATGAGAATTGTTTCGAATGCATGCACCATGGAAGCATTTCCACAGTTTTGCAAGTCTCCCAAACTTTCACAAGACTTATAGTTTTTCTGACTCAGTAGAAACATGGCCAGAATGTGAGAAAATGAAAGGAAAATCACTGGCTTATTCGATAATTAAAATGTTTCTACATGTATCTGGTTATTAAAATACCTAACAGCTTTTAGCACAAATGATCTCACCAGGTGTTTTTCAAACAATCATTGTTAGGTTGTAGTCATCACTACATAGCAAAGTTTGATTTATCTGAAATGTCTAAAACTTGGTTATGTTAGTAAAAGGTGTCCTTATTCTGCCAAGTGAACGAAGTAAGCTTAATTTAACTGTTCAATTCCAATATAATTCTAGTGTGCTAGCTGGGGTCACTGAACTAAAACCTAAAAAGCACATACTGACCAGTTGGCTTTGTACTTTTTAGTACAACTGGTAGGGCCGTAGCCAGAAAAAAATACGACTGAGGCAATGTCCATGGTTAAATTCTCTTCCTAGGTATTTCGGGTGTTTATGATGAATAGAAACAACAAAAATGAAAAAAGAAAATAATAATAATGACCGAGGCAAGTGCATCAGATTGCCTGTTATCTGTTATGGCCCTGACTGAGGACCATTCATTTTAGTTTGAAAACTAGCGCTAGTTGCATGGATTGGAAGGTGCAAATCTAGGATAACCTGACACTCTGACTACTCAGTTTTCAAGTTCAAGTTCATTCATTTACAAGTATATCTGAACGATTTTGCAAAAACATGCCCACTAGGTTTTTGCCTGGATTTGGGTGCAAATCTAGTGACCTTAAACCCAGAGGGGGCGTCATCACGGCCAGGCTGGGCACATGGCCCAGGCACTGACCTATCTGCTGGTGGTTTGCTGGCAGCCAGCTGTCAAAAGCAGGGGGGAGGGGAGGATGTCTTGTACTGACACTCCCAGCTGGCTAGACTTTGAGTTGTCAGTGTTAAATAACCTTGGTATTGACTGTGTTTCTGGGTATTTTACTCAGTTGTTGTTTGAGGGTTCTGTGTTGACATGGCACCCTGCTGGAGTGGTGCATGCGTGAGGGGCCAACCTCTTAGCCAGGGGAGTGGTCAGAGGACTTCTGGCCGGTGAGACTGTCTTTGAGTCAATGAGGCATGTTTTTGCGTATTTGGTTAGATATCTTGACAATTAAAATGTTTTGAGTTAGCAGTTAAAAGGCAAAAAGGAAAACATGCAAAATTACAGGAAGACACTGTGTCGTGGCCAAGGGAGCCAAAGCTTTTGAGTTGGCCACTACCACAGTGAGATTATTTAGGAATCAATTAAAAGGTACAAAATATATAACTTCATCATGAGATGCTGATGACAATGTCATTCTTTTTTCCTTCATAGCCACGGCAGAGCCTGGGGACGAGGAATCAGTGACAAGAGCTAAATATTTTATTCGTGATGAATTCCTTGTAAGTATAGCTTTGCTGTTATGTGTTTGTTCTGTCTTGGAGTGCATTCCTTTGGGATGATCCAGATAAGGATCATTATTAAAAACTGGATCAATGGATAATGCAATTCAAGAGTTTTCATTGGCTTAGCCATTATGGTATAGGAGCAATTATACCGTGCACTACAAATGTGGGAAGCATATGCATAATTTTGGGGGCATTTTTATATGTATTTTACTTTAGTTCTATGATAGATTTTGGGGGCATTTTTAATAAAACAATTGCTCTTGTTGGATACGAGATGAGTATAGCCAACTCGGCACTACATGCCTCATTGGCGATCTATCATCTCATGTCCAGTGCATGTTCGTGGAATTGTTTAATAATCCAAGGTCTCATGGAGTGCCTTGAAGGAATCAATGACACACCCTGGGCACAGGGCAAGGACTGATCTCTTCTTTTGGTGTACCATGATGCGAGTGACCTTAGATCATTGAACCTTTTCCAGCTCACCCCAAAGAAATGCAATCTCGGTTGTAAAGCAATGCTGTGAAAACCCAGAACTTGGTTTTCACAAAGGTTAGAAGAATTTGGATGCCTGTCGTTTTACCTGGGCTTAAAGTACTTGGAATTCCCCAGTGAGTTGAAGATGAATGAAGAAACTTTGTTGAAACCACTTATTGTTCTGCGCCCTGATATCTGGACACAATTGAACTAAGGAGTATTTTAGAAGTGCGCAGAACAAAATTAAGTCCAGCCTAAAGTGTTCACATGTTTGAACTGCTGGATAACAATTTAGTACCTCCCAGTGAGTTCCTGTCATACATGTAGCTGTGGAATGATCTGAAAATCAAACCATTGTTGGGTTTTCTATAATCTAGATGTCGTTGTAACCTTCTTTAATTCTTGTTTAAATTAATGGCAGTGCCCCCTTAAAGATGCTACAACGTGGATTGCACATTTTCGAAACAGTTAGGCTTCATTTCCCAAGTTTGTTCTGTCAAAATCGTGCTTAATGTTGCTTATCTCATTGTTGTAGCTCCTGTGTTTGACTACCTTGTTAACTACATGTCTATATGTTAAATTTGAAGGGAACTTTGAACTGTTTTCTTTTCGTTTTGCAGCGAATCAGCACAGCCAGCGGAGATGGTAAACACTACTGTTATCCACATTTCACATGCGCAGTAGATACGGAGAACATTCGACGGGTATTCAATGACTGCCGAGACATAATCCAGCGAATGCACCTCCGCCAGTATGAACTTCTGTGATGGGTTCCCTCTTCTCCCTCCCCAACTTTTCATCCAGCCTTCTGAACAGCCCTTACCAAGGCTGCCTGCCATGTGCTGTTATATGACACAAACATTCAGCTGTTTTACTCCGCTATGGGACGGGGGATAGATAACAAAGGGGCGTCGGCCCAGCCATGAAATTATGTCAGATACCAGCCTTGTAAAGTAGTGTACAAAATGCCGTGGAATAATGTAGCATTTAGTTTCCTGTGGTTTTTCACAGGACTTTGTCAGTCAGTTAGCTGTAATGTTCTGGGCCGAGAAAAGGAGAATTTTGTTGGGGGTGGGGGACGGGGGATTTGCGCGTGGTCTGTCTCCACATTGAGTTCCTTGATTCTTGTTCTTCTGTCAAACTAAAACCATTATCCTTAAAGTTGAATTTCTTATCACAAGTTCCCCTGTCTTTCGGAGTTGGGAACTTGAGCACTAAAATTTGCTAGTTCTTGAAAATATCAGAAGTGTGCAGGCAAAGAAAAAGTGTTTTTAAGGTTGTTGACAGACTTAGTGTATAAAAAAAATGTTCTTTTGTTGTCCCTAAGAACAAACCATGGCAGCACATGCTGAGGAAATTTCAGTCTTCTTTTTTAAAGACGTGTCAAACTCTTAAAATCTTCTCTCTTATCCGTGGTATCCGGTACTTAAGTAAATTAAAGAAATACCTCAAATTAAGTAGCTATTTGTTATTCTGGAATGAATGCAACAAAGTCTTCTTTCATGTTCTTGTTATAAGAAGCCAGTGGCATTTCATTGCAGTGAACCGGGTAACCACGCCTTTTCTTTGTTTGCAGACATCTCTATAATATCACTATCAAATCTGAATATTGCCCTTTTCAAGTGTGAATAAGTACATATAATAATTTAGATTTATATTATGAACATGGAAAGGCTTTTTAACTCACCCTTATTGGTCAAGGAAAACTATAGTATAGGTGGCCTGAGTGTAACGTGACTGTAATTGTAATATTTGCCTCCGCCACAGTTCTGAAGTCCCCGATTTCCATGTTTCGTTGATTGAAAACTATTCAGTTGCTTCTAGTTGAGAAAGCAGAAGCGAAGAAAGATAAAAAGAGAGAGAGAGACAAGTTATTTAGGCCGGGGGAGTTTTTTTAAAAAGGAACCTGTCTCTATTTGCTCGTGATTATCATGATGCTGTACAGTAAATGTGTTAGCCCGTTACTTGGTGTTTCTTGGTGTTGTGCCCGTCAAAGAAATGTATGTAGATTAGTTCATGTAGATTTAATTAGGTGATAGAGAAGCTCTGCCCCTTTTCCCTTCTAATCATCGTTTTCTGTCCCCCCAAGAACTTGTTTTGTTCAGAAATTAGCTTGCAGAAATATGCTGCAACCTTCAACATATTGTATATTGACCCGAAAAAAAGAAACACAGATCTTAATTTTTTTTGTGACATGCAAGGTTGTATGTGCTATGTCAATCCATGTCAGTGTGTTTGTTTCTCTGTTTGTTTGTTTGTTTATTTGTATGTATGATTTAGTCTGCCTTGGTAGATTCTAGTGCTATTCCAGAATGCGAACAAAAGAAAACCCTTGGATCTGCTCTCAGAAGTATGACCAAAACTTCCCAAATCAGTGATTAAGACAGTTGATATCAGAGTAACTATGTAGAAGAGCTTTAAGCCGGAGCTGTCATATTAAGTTTTATGTCAAAATAAACTATTACTCAATAGTTCGTGTACAGTCGAAGGAAGGTGTGGTCTTTGTGTCCTTTGTAGTTGAGCGAATGCTTGTTTGGAAATAACGCGGGCATCCCGATGCCCCGTCCACAGAACGGCCGAGAAATTTGAAAGCGCAGCTTTATTTTTACGGTTAGCCCTACCGTCCACACTAATCCGTCATGAAAACGGAGCTTGTCGAAAACCGGGGAATCAAAAAACGCCGGCTTCGCATTTTCGCGCGGATGGAGAACATCTGAAAACGGAGCTTTTCGAAAACGATGACGTCAAGATAGTCTTGTGATTTCCTTTCCCGCGTTTTCGTCAAACACATCCAAAATGAACCGTGATTGCTGCGTTGTTTTAAATTTCTCCGGTGTAGTTTGGACGAAAAACATTTGATGCGTCTTTAGAGTAAAAAAGCCGTTTTCGTATTTCTCCGGCGAGATGAGGACGGAACCTGAGAAACCAGAGGTGTCTCGAGTGCCCGGAAAACTTCGTGTTACGATGTAGTTGTACTGAGATCCATGCTGTTTTTGGGATTGGTCGTTTAAGAGTGTCGAAAGCAATACCCAATTGGGTTGGTTTTGCATTACTGCGGCAAGCGCCTGGCTTGGAGCGGTTTTCAATTGAGTACCAAGGTAATCACTGGCCAAGCACAGAAGACAATCCAGTGAATCAAGCTAACTCGCCCCAAATACGTGTAGCTGACACAGCGCGCGGGAGAACGTGTGTGAGCGAGTCGCGAATGGTTTTGGTTATTTTTTCATTGGCCGTGAAAGTGACGTGAGATTTTTAAACCGATCACAGAAGTCAGTACTGTAATGCTAATCAAAAGCAAGTGCAAATTGCTTTCGACATTCAAGTGAGGCCGCGTCCACAATACACTAGAGAAATTTGAAAACGGAGCCTTATTTCTGCGGTTAGGACTACCGTCCACGCTAATGCATCACGAACTAGTAACGGATCTTTTTGAAAACGCTCTTCAAACCAGAGGAATTTCAAAACGCTGGCTTTTCGTGTTCGTTTGAACGGAAAATATTTTGAAAACGGAGCTTTTCGTAAATGATGGCATCACGATGTGATTTTCCTGACCGAGTTTTTCTTAAACACAAATCCAGAACGATTGGTGAGTGTTGCGTTATTGACTTCCGAGAACGTGGACGGAAAACATTTCATGCGTTTCCAGATTGAAACCTCTGTTTTCAAATTCTTCTGGGGTAATGTGGAGGGCAAACATTTGATGCGTTTTCACAGTGAAACCTCCTTTTTCAAATTCCTTCCGGCGTAGTGTGGACGGAAAACATAAGATGCACCTCTGTTTTCAAATTCCTTCCGGTGTAATGTGGACGGGGCCTCTGAAAAGTCTGAAAAGTGCTCGAAAAAAACTCGCGCCACATTGTCATCCAATCAGAAGTGAAATGAGAACCAATCGTTTTCCCGCGCTTTGTGCCAGCGAAATGTATTTTCTTCGAGGTTTGATTGGTTCACGGGATTGCCTGTGTCCTTTGTGATAGTCTCAAGTGAGTACTTTGGTTTTAGTGTTTCCGTCAGTTCAAAACCGCTCCAATCAGTCTAATTCCCCGCGGGAAATTAAAACCTACTGAGTCAGGTCCGAAAATCTGCGTTAATTACAGGCCGAATGCGGAAAACCCCTGTTTGTTCTTCGTTGAAGCATTCGACCAATCTTGGGTACGGTTTTCGTAAACTGTGACCCATCTACAATTTTTAGCTCTACAATTTTTAGCTCGGACAAATCAATTCCATCCTGTTAAAAGTTTGCGGTTACAGCAGACAATTCCGGAGTCCAGTTTCCAACGTCGAAATTCTCCCTTCCAGAATACTTCACTGCTCCAGAACGCCTAGGAAGTCTAGGAATTAGATTGCCTTCGCATTGGTGCAAATCTCTCTTCCACTGAGAAACCAAAATGTCTTATTTTGAGTTCCCTTTCGTTTATAAACCATCAATTTAAGTGCAAGCTACTTTTTGAGTGCGGTTTCTCCTTTTTCTGATCGCGTTAGATATTTCCAATTACTAATAATTTGCTCGCTCATTCCGGTAAATAAATCAGAGAATGTCATTGGTTCCGTCTTGCATCGTGTTGTGGCTGATCATATAACCTCATATACAAACGAAGTAACTGGATCCATTTGGACTACCGATACATATTTAAAGTGACTGGATGTCAGTTTATTCCATAATAAAGTATAATAGCCTTCGTGTTTGTGTCATTTGTACTAACATTGTTGTAGGTTTAGACCACGGCGAAAAAGCAAGTAGGTCCAGTACAGTCAACTCACGCAGCCTCTTATCTGGGTCAGTTGCTTATAATGAAATCGTGCTCGTGACGATATTTAACTCAGTTCAGCTCTCTTAGTAGTCTCAAAAAATTTCTAACCCTCTCCGGGTTGTAACAAAAACAATTAGATAAGTAAATAGATTACCAGTTACCAGATAATGATAATACCAATAATTTGTACACAGGGGCATTGAAAACCTAAAATAAAACACTACGAAGACATGAACAACCTAAAACAACCTAAGCCAGCTTAGAAAGAAAGAAGCTAACCACCTAAATCTTTCTTAGTCGTAAACAAATTACGCGAGACACTCAACTGCTATTAGGTAAGGATTCCATTAAGCAAGTCATTCATTTCCAATTATTTTATACTGCGGTCAGGTGACCTCCCGCTTGTTCCCCTACAGTTCAGGTTATAAGTATGCAAATCGCATCACCTATTTCTCAAAACAGACTTTTGTCGTGCGGCCTTTGTCATGTAACCTCGATCCACGTAGTTCCTGAAGGCAACGATGAAAATTACTCTTTACCTGGCTGTTCTTATCGTTAAGGTGATATCTGACACTCCAGTTGCTCTCAATGGCGATGGGTTTGTTTCCTTTGACTTGAAGTCAATACGAAGCAACCGTCGGCAATCGAGTTTACGTTTGAGATTCCGTACCATCCACCCAAATGGTCTTCTCGTCTACAGTAAAGGAACGATGGGTCACTTCTTACGGATGGAGATTGTCCAGGGAAGATTGCAGTAAGTGAAACTTGTGGTCTGACGCTTGCAGTCAAGAACGCCAGTAGTGACTCAATGAAATTCTGGTTCTAGTTGGTAATGTTGAATCGAGCTCGAAAACAGCGTCGCTCTGATTCTGAAACACATTTCATATCCTTTGAAGTTAGACGTATTTCAGAGCCTCTACTTCGTATCCGATCATTCCCATAAACTATTGCATGCTAACTTGCCGGTGACTTACCATACACGCGTGTAGAGCACCTTTAGTGAACACGAAGAGTAAATTGCAGTAGTGCATTAGTGACTTGAGAAGAATCTAATATGTGCAGTCTTTATTTTCTTTTTAAGTCAGAAGAACATATTTAGCTCATCAGTTCCATTGGTCAGGTCTGGGGTTTCTTTGATTAGAGATGTTGTGTCTGTTTGAAATAGGAACAAGAGATGACACAGTGATCGAAATCAAGATGAAGACCTCTGGTTTTCATTCAATATTTTCCTCGAAACCAAAAACACCTGATCGACAGAGTTATTATTACTTCTTTTTGCCCCCACGTCAGATGGTTAGGTCTGTGCATATTCAAAGGTGGGTGTCGTATTGTAGTGGATCTTAGCTGACCAATATTCATATTTGCTTGCTCCCAGGAGACATTTCTAAATATTACAATTACTAATTGTGGAATTTTTTTTCGGAACCACCAACCGCAAAAATATCTTCGACAACTGAAACGCGAATAAATTTAATAAAAATCGCACCCAAGTGGCTTTCTAAAGAAAAATCGATTTGAAAAGGTTTCCTCAGACTTGAATAGGTTAACCTTTCTTTTTTTATCCGTATGTTTTACAACCATAGGTCGATAAATGAATAAATAGAGATGAAAGAAGGAACTGAATTATTGTCTGAGATATCATCGAATGCTATAGGCTGATAAACTGATCCTCAGAACGATTGTTTTTAAAAGTTCTCTTTTACAGTAGACACTCAAACCAGGAACTCTTGACATTTTATTGTAAATTCTTCTTTGGGTGACTATAGAAAGAAGGCTCTTCATATAATGTATCAGTGTTTTTATGGCGTAAAAACGCTGAATACTCTTGTGAGTATGGAGAATGTTAAAACTGAAGCCGTTCTGAAGACAATCTGCATTATCTCAGAATCAGATCAACACTGGAATACTGATACGCTGACTCGACGCATGGCAGTAAGTTGCATAAATGGTGGCTTGCTCCAATTTTAGGAAACAGAGGATCCAGTTTCTGTGAATGTCGACTTTGAACCAGTCCAGTTTCCGCAACAGGAAACCACTAGGAGTATTTCTATTCTTTTCAGACTCGATGCTAGTCTTTCGCAGGTCAATACATCGTTGTTGCTACCCGATTCAGGTCATAAAACGATTCATTTGGGAGGTTACAACTGTTCTGTTTGTACATACCACCTTGCTATCAGTTGCGTGTGGCAAATTGCGCAAATGTAACCTCCCAAATGAATCATCACGTGGTCTGAATTGGGTGGCAACATGTAAGCACGTCAGCCGAATCCATCTATTCAATATAACTTTTAGGAATCGCTTTCGCATGCCATCCGATCGATATTCATATTTTGAATGCAGTTAAACTGAAAATTATTCCTTTTCTTTCCTTCTCAGTTACGAGTCGTATCTTGGTGCTAGTCAAAAAGGCGGTGGCATTTCCACCATCACTTCCTCAAATAAAGACCTGAACGATGACAGATGGCACAATGTCACGCTCACTAGAGACGGACGAAAGTCCGTTCTGTGCGTTGACCAGATCACTACTTCCGACATATTTCAAGGTGACAACGAAGATCTCAACTTAGACGATATTCTTTACGTTGGTGGAATGAAAGTTGAACGCCACCGACGCTTTCACATGACGGCAGCGCGAAATTTTCGTGGATGCCTTCAGGATGTAAAATATGGCAGCACCAACGTCCTAGTTGGTGCAGGGACTGGAATCATTGGGTTTGCAATTCATGGAAAAGTTTCATTTAAGTGTAGATCTAGGCCGAATCGCATTATTTCTTGCACAAATCCGAATTTAAGCGTGAGGATTCCTTGTCGAGGATTGAGCCCTGCCAACTATTTCTTCACTGCAAGTTTTCAATTCCGTACCCATATCAAAGAAGGTCTCCTCGTTTCATTCATCGCCCCTCAAGCAAAGTTTTATATCTTCCTCTGGAAAAGTGCCCTCGTCTTTGAAGTCACCTCCATGAATGGCTCGAAAACAGAGCTAAGACTAGGTTCTAACCTTGATGACGGCGAATGGCATCCACTGACATTACATTTCGCGGGCTCGTTAATTCGCCTAGGTCTCGATGGACAAGAGAAAACTGAGCACGTAACTTATTCCTGGTTGATTACGGATTCCACGAAGCTTCGACCAAAGATTTTTCTTGGACAAGAAAGAAGACGAAATGCGATAGAATCGAGCTTTGTTGGGTGCATCTTAGATTTAAAAATCCAAAACCGTGAAATAAATTTCAAAGATTTAAAAAGTAGAGATACCCAGAATACGATCTCGAAATCTTGTCATTTGCGGAATCGATGCGAGCCGAATCCTTGCAAGAACGGAGGAAAATGTTCGCAAAACGGAAAGCAATATTATTGTAATTGTGATTACACAAACTTTGAAGGAGAAATCTGTGAAATTTCTTTTTACAAACCAACTTGTGAACACTACAAATCTATGGGATTGCGGGGCAGCACTTTTTGCCTGTTGGATTCTCAGGGAGTAGGAAACCCTTACACTGCACTTTGTAACGCAACAAACTCGTCACGAACGTACACAGTGATAACGCACAATAAAATGACAGAAACTCTGGTGGCAAACGCGAAACTTGATTTTTCGGGCTCCTTCTACAAACATGACATAACCTATACTGGCTCCTCTGGAATAAATCAGATCAAAGCACTAATTCAGAGGAGCAAACATTGCCGACAGTACATAAGATTCCATTGCTTTGGATCAAAACTACTTAACACGCCTCGCGGACCCTCACACGCGTATTGGTTATCACGCGACGGGAGCAGGCAGGAATATTGGGGCGGAGCTGAGCCCGGCAGTAAAAAGTGTGCTTGTGGAATGACGGATCCTCCCTCCTGTGCAGTAAAAACGAAGTTCTGCAACTGTGATGTCCGTGGTGAAACTTGGCGGGTGGATGCCGGGTACTTGAGGGACAAAAATACTCTACCTGTCACGGGACTCCTTTTCGCCAAGAAAAGCAAGAGATCTGAATTTGCACTGGGTCCCTTGGAATGCTGGGGATATGTAGACGAACACTTCGAAGAAACAACGAACCAGAAACGGAAAGACAACCAAATCGATTATCGATTAAAAAGGGTTTGCCCTACAGCACGAAATATGAAGAAGCAATTGACGGAATCAACTCTTGGCACAGAAACCCCAGAAATGACTCCAACGTCATCGGAAAATACATCCTGTAAAGCGGAAAACGGGACTTATCAGCAATGCCCAAACTTCATCTCCAACCCTGCTGAAAAGAACTCGAACAGCACTGGTGCTGGGCCAGGTGGAGATCAAAAAGCTTTAAGTCGAAACAGTTCCCTCCGATCAAATGAAACCACAACCGCCGCAAGAATGGACGACAACGTAAAAGGAGATGGGCTGTCAGTAGTGGCCGTCATCATGATATCTAGTGCACTCGTAATGTTTATTGCTCTGTTTATTGTACTTGACAGAATCAATCGTAAATACAAATCTCCTTTCCCTTGTAAATATATTGGAGCGCCGAAGATCCATGTTTGCGATTGACAGAGAAACTCGAGCCATACTTGGGTGTCTCAAAATTGTATGTTAGCTCACGGTGACCTCAGAGGAAGGCAGGATATCCAATCCTTATATATGGTTACGAGAGAGGATAAAGGGAAAAGAATTTATCCCTGGTGTAGACCTTAGTCCCAAGGTAATCTATTTTTAGACATGGTTCCCAGTTCTTCCGCAGATAATGTTTCCACAAGCATTAGGTGGATGTTTTCGTGGAAGATGAAAGTGAGTGTAAGGATGCTTGAGCTGTTCATATGAACAGAATCTGCTTCACAGGATTGGCTATTTCTAAAACCTCCTGAGATTTTCAAAACCGGGAAAAATCCAAACATAATTTAAGAAGGATTACCTTGTTAATTTGGCTTATGTGGGGGGTTAAATAAACATGACGAGGACGATAACACTATCGGTTAGTCTTAAAGCTTGAAATCTTTTTCCCATTCCCGTAGTTGTTTGGATGTTTATTTTTTTTATTTCTTTTGTTATGTATTTGTTTTTGTCCTGCATGGGTTTGCAGTCATCTCCCAAATCCTTAGAAAAAACAAACTTTTGTGATTATGATTCAGAAATGTACAGGAAATAAAAAATATACATTTTGGTGTACTCATGACACCGTTGTTAAGGAAACGTATGTAAATATTCTGCGACTGAAAGAAGTCCGCTAAGTATAATAATAAGTATAATAGTAAGTATAATAAGAATGAGAAAAATAAATTACAGTGCTGATGAGTCTGATTCTGATTACACGTTTAGACTAAAGTTTTATTTGCTCTATATGTAAATAATATGCAACAAACAGATATATACAACAAACAATCGAATTAAGTATAATCTGTTTATTCTTTAAGAATGTGAAACAGCACCTTTCTGCGTCGGTCTTTGTGTGTTACTTAAACTTAAGCAGGAGAGCCGGGCGGGAGAGCCGGGGCTATCCCGCTCTTGTTGTAAACTTTCGCCCGAAAATATCGCATCGTCCCGACTAGCAGCTCCTGGGTCTCCGAGTATCGGAGTGAAAACCAGCCCAGCCCAATTCGTGCGACACTGTTTGTCTAAGTTAGTTTTTTGTACTTTTATGATGCAGATTTAGCGGACATTATATTGCAAAAACAGACCCATTGTTATATATTGTAGCAGCTATGTCTGTGACGTCAAACTGCTAGAGAACACACAGCTTTGGAGGAAGGGAAGATCTACTAAGAGTTCGGGGTAGATAGGATTTTGAATAATAAAATATGTGGCAAAATAAAATACCTCGGATGGCAAAGTCATAAAAATTCTATCGTTTCCGATGTTTACGTCTCATTAAAATTCTTGCATTCGAGAGCCCCCTAGAGGGTTAGACGTCCTGTGTGCTTATCATTCGTTGGAAGGAACTGGATGGGAAAACCGACTATAATGGTAAGGGGTCTGGTAAAATCACCAAACCAACCGAACGGGAAAGCGCTTACTATTTTATGATTTCGAATTCGGTTTTCGAATTGCCCTTGAGGAGACTGAAAACTAGAGAAACGAGCAAATGGAGAGGAAATTTCTCTTGCATGTGATTGGCAAGTTGTTGACGTTATTCGATGCACCAGAAGATATGCTATACAGCTGTTCTGAGAAAGGTTGTCCAACAAAACCGTACACGACAATGCCGAAAGGTATTATGGGTAATGGGGGTTCATGGTCCTTGATTAAGGCTTTAGGTGTTTCTCAGACACAGAGGGAAACAGCACAAATAAATGTATTTATGCATTCTCTTTCCTTGTTGGTAAACACCGTGAACCTCAATCAATCAACGTCAAACTCTTTCTACCCACAATACCAATCGGCATTGTCGCGTACGATTTTTCGCTGTTGTGGGACAACCTTTGTCGAAACAGCTGTATACTTCTGACTAAGGACGACGCGTCGATCGCGGGGGACAGCTGGTCCCAGTCCACCCCAGACCATAAAATAGCGAGGCACCCGAGGCACCTTGTTCCGCTGAAGAAAAGAAGATTAGTCAATAGCTGTGGCTTCCCCTGCTTTCTCTTGTCGCAGAGAAAGTAAAGGTTCAAAGGAGCAAAGTGCTTGTATAAAGGTAAACATGTTGCAGCTGTGTGAATATCGGATGAACATACAAAGATAATTACTTTACCCCAGTAACGTCAGGTCAGGGAATTTGAAGCCCTTCGCCATCCTCAGTTTACGCCGAAGTTCATGTCACAGCGACTTGCACTAGTTTCAGAGGACTCAAATAGTGTATCGATTTTTTAATCTCTAAATCACTTGAGGATTTTAAGAAGCATAACACACGCCATGCACCCCCACCAAGAAATTGGGGGAGCACCTCTCGGATTTAAAACTATGAACCACTTGCTCATGGTTACTCATGTTATTGCTCAGAAACCTATTTATAATCTCAATCTGTCCTATGATAATATTTGTCTTCGTCACCAACTCAATTTTGCGGTAGTAACTAGTATCTGAAATTAAAGTGTTTAGGGTTTGGGACCAGGGCTCTTTAGGTGAGGCACAGGTAGTCATGGAGGCGTGGTAGCCTCATGGCTAGTGTACTCACCTCCGGTTTAAGCGGCATGGGTTCCAGCCCAGATCGGGGACATAAACGTGTTGTGTTCTTGGGCTAGACACTTTCCTCTCACAGTGCCTCTCTCCACCCAGGTATATAAATGGATGCTGGCAAATTTAATGCAGAGGGATAGCTCTGTGTAATAATCCTATAGGTCACAAAAATTGACTCGGACTTCCCCCACCAATTTTGACTTTGAACAGTGGACCCTAAATCAAACTTATGATTACCTTTAGAAAACTCATGCTTAGAAAGGGTCCCAAAACTTACTGGTGTATGTAACAAATATCTTGTTCTTATCCTCAATATTAGACTGGATCTAGCATGTAATAGTGACTAATGTAAGGGAATATCATCTAAACCAGTTTCATGCCATTGGCATCTGGAAACATTCCCCCAGTTAATAAGCCCTGCATATTGAAAGCTAGTTCGATTTCAATCTGAAAATGAGTTACTTACAGTATGCTTCCTTTTAATAGCCAAAAAGTCGATATTTTCACCCTGTCACACTACTAGATTCTTTAGATAAATAAGATAAAATACATGACTGAGTGTGTCTTTATTTGAGAATGAACTTTATTTATTCATTAACTTGTTGGTTCATGTACTCAATCGTTGTTAATTGATGTTAATTTAATTAGATTATACAATTATAGTTTATTTATTGTAGGAAAAGGTTACTTTTTTATCAGGTGTAAGTTGAATATTTGTCAAAATCAGTACTCTATTTCAGATAAGTTGTGAGTTTTTGTACCAGCTTTCCTTAATGACCTCCAAAACACATCCACGGTCGAGTGTTGATCGATACCCTCTAAGCACTGACTAAGGACCAACTGATGATCAAGTGTTGATAGAGTGTCGACCGAGTATCGATCAGGATGTTGACTGAGTATTGATTGAAATGTCGATCGAGGGTATCAATTGAGAGTATCAATTGACACTTGACTGCAGATGCTTTTAGTACACATCAAGTAGTGGACATTATAAGAGTTGGCAAGAGGGAAGGGAGGTTAAGAGAGCTTATCACCATACAGGACTTATTCCCAAGATAATCTCTTTCCTGACCTCAGGAATCTCAGTCCTGAGGGTCTTGAAGTGATCAATCCTATGACCCAGATGTTACTCACTAGGACAGTCCAAGGGGTAAGATTATTTGTGAGAGGACTGGATACCAAATCTAGAAATAACTTTAGAGGGATTACCTAGAGAATTAAAGGCCTATGTGGGAGATGAAATCTTGAGACTTTAAGATTCATGTTTCCCATGAGCGGCTAAAGGCTGGGGATCACATGACCAGAGCGAGATGTCGTGTTTGAAAATGTCATGTTAGTCATTTACCTCAAGCTTTATTGCCTTGAACTTTATTTTATGCCTGTACAAATGCTGAAATTGAATTAAGTAACCCTTTTTCTACAAATGGGATAAATTTTTCAGGCAAATAAGCAATTACCCAGCCTTTTGTTGTTGTTTGTAGAAAGGCACTGATCCTTAGTGGAAATCCGATATGGCGGCGGCTTAAGTTGAATGTGTGTTTTGTGATGCTTTATTCTTTTAGAAAGCTACACACGCCAGAAAACATTTTATTTTTCAAACTTGGCATTATTTTGACAATTTGTTGCATTTACAGGGTGATTTCTATTCACTCCAATTTACTCCAAACTAAATTGATTTACATCTGAACGGCAGATGACAAATATCTAACCTCAAACCACAGGTTGACATTCACGGTAAACATGGATCTAAAGGTCTCTAAAATCTCTTACCCTTCACCCTCTTTTGGAGTTGGCTGCATTAAAACCCTGTGGGAGGCGCAGTGACCTCATGGTTGGTGAGCTCAAATCCGGAGCCAGTGATCCGAGTTCGAGCCCTGGCCAGAGACATTGTGTTGTGTTCGTGGGCAAGACACTTTACTCTCGCAGTGCCTCTCTCCACCCAGGTACTGGCAAATTTAATGCTGGGGGGTAACCTTGCAATGGACTAGCATCCCATCCAGGGAGAGTAGAAATACTCCTAGTCGCTTCATGCTACTGAAACCAGGATAAGCTCTAGCCTGATGGGCCACTTGGCTTGCATGAAGACTTTTACATTGAAACCCAGTTTGAGGCAATGCTTACACGTGTACTGCTCCCCATGAGGTTCACCTGCTGTTTGTTCCTTGATCTTCCTTAGTAGTTCTTAACATGATGTCAGTATGACTTTCATGAATACTGGTGTGAGTTCATCCTGGCCCCTCTTACTGCTCTGTGTTCGTTTACATGCTACTAATACAAAATGTCATATACCAGGGCAAGACATACCAGTGTGAGTTGACTATGGCTGCTCTACCAGGGGCCCATTTCTTGAAGGTCCTGAAAACTTTTCGCACCCGGAAAGCCGTAGCAAAATCTCGAAGCTTATGCTTACAGAGCTGTTTTATTCACATATTTTTTAAATGAACAGAGGTTCTTATCATACAAGAAGTTTCAGGCGTATGCACTTCTCCGTTTCTAGATAGAGATGAACTAAAAATGGCTTTGCGGGCCTGAAAAGTTTCTGGGACTTTCAAGACATGGGCCCAGGTAGGGTACGAAAACGCACACTGGTATCAGATTAAACAAAGATTGACCCCTTGTTCTGGTACAAAATCAGTTTTCTGGTGGTTGGAACTGTTAAGCACATGTTTAGTTTAGTTTAGGCATCCAAGCCAAGATGGTGTCATGTGACCCACATTAGACATCTGATAAAACATGGTCTGAAATAATGCAAGTTTTCAGATGTAATCACCCCAGCCCTTTATTCTATTCATAATTTCTCTATCAAACAGACTGAGCTAGATATGGGTTCAAATTAACACCCCACCCTACAAAATAATCACAGCTCATTGACTTTTTAAGCAATAATAATCCTCTTTATATCTGTTTATTTTCTTTTTTTATGTACTGAAATTGTTTGGCCTTCAGAACAAAACTACTTCAATGTAGGGCCAGGTTAAGTCTGCATTTGAGCCTACTGGTCCATTAGGCCATAGCCTCTATCAAAGCCATCCTCCCCGAAAAAGACAAAAACGCAGAGTAGGCTTAATCAGGCCAATGCTTATTTTCTGGTTTGCGAAGCACTAAGTGAATAGGGGTATTTTTACTCTCCCTCAGCTATGGACGAGATGCTAATACATCATAGGGTTACCCTCCAGTGGCAGATCCAGACCTTGAGCTAAGTGGGCTGGGGGGGGGGGGGAGGGGTGGGGGTTGTTTTGCTTGCCCTGCCGGCTTTTCTTCCTTCTGTGATTTTTTCTTTTTTACCCAAAATAAGGGAGAGGGGGAGGGGGGGGTAGGCTCCCCAGGCCCCTCCCCTTTAGTGCATTGGTACTCATGTATACTCCTGAATAGAAAGAGACATCATGATAGTGAAGTAAACAAAATTATCCTGACTCCTGGGTGGAGGACCACCATATAAAAAGGATGGAGCTGCTCGTCGTACCTTTTAGGGGTTGAAAAAGCGGTTTTGGTACCTCTGAGGGTGTTCAGCCTCAAAGGGTGTGCAGTCGCACAGCAAGAGCGTTTGTAGTACCTTTTAGAGTGTTGAGTCTTAATCGCTATAGTTTTAAAATTCTGAAAGCGTCAGTTAAGGTTACCGTATACCTTCAGATCGGCAATTTTCTTCACATTTGGATTTTTGGGTCAAAGTAATGGTCGAAGAGTAATTTCTAATTTCTAAAAAAAAAAAAAAAATGAAAAAAACGAAATATTGGCGGCGAAATGGAGGTTTTACGTTATGGCAGGAATTAAAAGTTCCCTCTTGATTGACAGCCCAAAAACGCGTATGCAATCAACCGAGACGACTTTCGCGGGAATATCACCTATATGGATACCACGAATTGGCTGGCTACTCACCTTCACTCAGTTGATCAGCATTGTGAATCCAAGCATTTTTCGTATTAGGTGTAGTTCCATTAAGTTATAAGTAAACATGGACCACGGAAAACTCCGTGGACCAGTTCCAAAAAGCGAAAACAGCGAAGAACGAATGAAAGTACATCTCGGAGTTTGAAGAAGGGAAAAATGTCCTCGCGGATGAAGCTGTGGCTATCGTATCAAGCGGGCAAAAAGATCGAGTCAAGAGAAGAGAAAGGTTCTGTAAAAATTTGGGAACTTGACAGCGATAACATCGATTTTTACAGTGACTCTTCTCTTCTCGAGAAAAAAACTTTCCAAACGCTGATTGGCTCAGTGATCTGAGAACCCAGTTGAAGGCGTTTGTGGGTGAAGTTTGTTTGCGAAGCAAGAGATTTTTCCTAGCGCTGTTTTCTCGATTAAATTTTTTCGCTTGAAGCAGACACTTTAAAGAGTTACAACTCAAAGGGAATTTCTTCGATTGCCCTCAAATTTGGACAGTAGCTAGATTAACATAATAAACAAAGACGTGTCTGCGAATTGTTTATTTCGAAATATGTTTTCTCCGAGAGCGATTTTTGTACGACCCCTTCACATTTTTTAAATCCTATTTCGAAAATGTTCTGTAACTTTTTACTACAATTGAATATGGCAAAACGCAGACACGCTTTTTTGGCGCTTTTTGTCCTTAAACCGGGGAAAAAAATAAATTGGCGAAAAACAAACTTCGCTTTGACTTGTAGCTTCCAAAAGGTGATTAGGGCGCTCGTGTTTAGTGGTCCTGAAAAAATCGGCAATTCATTTCATTTTAAAATTCTTGGTATAGTTTGATAGCCAGCCCTATAAGCTTTAATTTGATATTGGGGTTTAGGTATCTACCGCTTAAACCGGACGCGCTACATCGCTTGGACGCGAGACACCCACGGGGGCCCTGACCAACTCACCTGCACTCATGCGCCATGTAAGGTTTTATCATTTTCCCATGCTATATGGGCAAGTTTTTCAAGGCCAACAATTTCAGCACCAAAATACCGTTCAGTCTAAAATAAAATGTATGTTTTGCTCATGTCAATAGGTAAGACATCATTAGAAAGACAATTTCATGGCTAACAGTAAAAGTGAAAACAGCCCCCAGGAAAGGGTTGATGTGCTATCTGGTGTACCATACAGAGATCTATCAGACCTGATGGCCCATTACCAGGCAGACCGAATATATAACGAGTCACAAATAGTAACAGATAAACTTGAACAGTTCAATACTTTTGTCACAGAAGAAATTCTACCACGTATCGGTGAAGTAGATTCCAGGTTTGATTTTGAAGAGGTTATCCCAACTGGAAGCTTCAAAGAACATTCTGTCATTAGCCAGAAGACAAATTTCCAGAATTATATCGAACATGAGTTTGATTTCATGCTTGTGTTGCGTGACTTGAGGGCACATTCTGAGGGTGTGTCTTTAGTTGATTGTGTAATTTCAGGCAAAGAGAAACAAGAAGCTTTTAAGCATGTTGTTCTCAGTGGCGATAGCCTTAAAAGATGGCAGGATTGTTGTGTCTTTAGAGATGGAAATCATTTGTTAGATGCAGACAAAATCATGCAGTCGTTTGAGGAAGCTGGGGTTACAGTCATGAATGAAATGATGGAGAGAGAGGAGGGATTTGTGCCAGGTTGTATTGCCATCAGTAGAAATGGACCAGCTTTGACACTGCAATTTGACATTGCAAAGCTACCTCTTGAAATGCAGTCTCCATACCCGGAAGACTGGCAGGGTGTCACGCTGCGCAAAGCGGGATACAACTGTATTAACAATTGGAGTATCGACCTGGTCATCTGCGTTACAGCTGCAGATATTTTCAATACCTATGATAGCTGGACTTCCAGAAAGCGGAAGTGGCCCTCAAACGACGTAGAAAAAGAGCTTGTTCGTATGTCCGCCCATTTGGTCGCTAAATCCATTGACTCAATCCCACATAGTTGGCGTCTTTCGACATCAAGGGCTGAACTTATCCTTGCAGATTACATCATTGAGACTCAACCACTGGTACGAAAATGCTGGTTAGTGTTAAAAGCTATATTGAAAGCCCATCTCTCGCAACCCAAATTCATCACCTCTTACAATCTGAAAACTATTCTGTTCTACACGATGGACCATGTCCCTCCGGGTTACTGGACTGAAGAGAATCTACCCGAGCTTCTTTTAGCTGTTATAGACGCAATCAGTATCGGCCTGGCTACCCGTGCATTTCCTCATTATTTTCTACCTAGTGTGAACCTACTGTCACAATCCGCCAGCGAGGATCATGTAAATGGCCTGTTACAGAAATGTTATCAGGTGCGAACAAAACCAGGCAAGTACTTAGCGTCAACCCCAAATTTTGAGACTTATTTGACGGATCTATTGTGACCGCCTCGCGGGATTTCGTTCCCAGATCTCTTCAACTTCAAGACGAATAAGACTTGGAACGAGATGAAACCGCGACGACAACGGTAGTAAGAACGTCACCAAACCAAAAGGTTAATGCGCAGAACAATGGCTGTGTACGTACGTTATAAATCATTGTACATCCCCTGCAAATAAGGGTGGACAATTTGACTTTTGAGGGGGATGGGGCTTGGGGTGAGTTTGAAAGATTATATTAAGCAATTAGATTTCTATTTAAACAATAGAGTGTTTGCCTCGAGGAACTATCGGCTGATAGTTGCCCAGCGGAAATTTGGTGTTCTTAAAACAAATATTCGAAGCTTCGAGGGCAAATATGCCAGTTTTAAGAACCTCAAATTTCCAAGGGGCAACTATCAGACCTATAGTTCCGAGACATAAACACTCTATTGTCTTTATCGTTCACCACTAAATTTTCTTCCGCTCGCCAGTTCAAAAATCATCTTGAATTATTTTCAACTTTTTTTAAATGAAAGCCGTGACAGCCAAATGTGAAATTGTAAAAGGAAATTGACAAAAACTCACTTGATAATTTCAAGTGTTTATTTTCTATAATCACGCTTGTTTACAGAAAAATTTTCACGGACGAGTACCAACCATCCGGGTATTTTCCTCGGACGAGCACTGTGGGCTGATAGTGTCTCTCCGCGGATAAACACTATCGCGTCACGTGATCAATTTAAACCAATACGAATCGGAGAATATTTAGTGGCGAACTAACACGCATAGAAATCGAGAGCAAATAATCTAATTGTTTTAGTATATATCAACTAGTCGTTCAAAACTTATCTACATCATCTTCACAGACACTTTGAAAATGCCCAGAAGCGGCCGTCATTTTGTTGCAAGCGCACACTGCTACGCTACTCACTCTCTATCACAGAATAGATAGTGAGTAGCGTAGTCAATCAGAGAACAGGATTCGTGATAGAATGCTAGTAGATTTTTACTAAAACTAAATATCCTGCAAGCGTAATTGTATCCCCCGAAAAACTTTGCACATGACTACTACCGTAAAGAAATTCACGCTCGTTCTGTGAGCCGAAAAAACATGCATGTTACAGGTCATTACACGGAGAGGAAATATCATGCATACCCACGTCCCGAGAAAAAAACTTCCTAGAGCACTGAGGGGTTAAAAAAAATTGTGGCTGTACTACAAAATCAAATATGTCTGTGAAGATAACCTGCGTAGAGGCTCCCGTCGAGCCCGAACGAAACGAAACGTCCCGCTCCGATCGCTTCGCTCTCCGAATTCTTCAGTTTAGCGCTCGTCCGCTCGCTTTGCTCGCCGAAGTTTTTTTCCGTCCTTGCCGGGAGCCTGTACTGTTCGCAGGCTACTGTGAAGAGGATTAGATAAAGTTTTGAACGGCTTGTAGGGTTATACTGAAACAATTAGATTAATCGCTTACGATCAGGGGCGTACCGCGCCGGTAAGGGAGCGGTGGTCGCCTAATCTCCTGAGGCAGAAGTTCATGTTAAAAGAGCTCGACAACCAACATATTAAACAAGAAGACGCGCTATATAAGGAAGTCTTCCCTGTGAAGATCCAAGTCTCATTTGTCAGTCACCGTTGACGTGCGCGGGCAAATTCAAAATGGCGGGCGATTTGAATACACGAAAGGTAAGCTGCAAGTGAATTAAGTGTCTTCGTTGTCTTTACTTGCAGTAAAATGAAAGTATCTTTATCTGAGAAAAATTAGTACTTCACAGATCACTATTTTATTGGGCGAATCTTAAATCGAGGAGCTTATCGGTTGGCTTGGTTCAATTTGACCAAAAGAACGAAAAACGTTTTTCATACGAAGCGAGGAGATATTTTACTCCAGACAAAATAACCTACAGAAAAGTAATTATAATGATATTTTCTGACCGTTTCTGGTTAGGTTTTATTGCTTTGACGATTAAACAAATACTAAGCGTTTGTTGTTGTTCTCTTCACCGTCTCCCAGCTTGATTTTTTTGGGTGAATTCAAAGTTAGGGGGAGGAACTTATGCCCTTTTATAACGCGCTTTCGTGTTTAAGGGTATCTCCCCCCACCTCTCTAATTATATGACCGTCGTTTTTGTTTTTGAACATGTATGACCGTCGTTGCAAACATTTTAAAACGAACCAGTTTTTGAAATATTTTATTTTCAATCTTATTCAATACTTTGCTATCGCGTTTAATTTTTCACCGTAAACGTCGATAACGAAACTATTTTCCACACAATCCCGCGAAAATCAATTTTACTTTCTATTTTCACTTGACGCAAGCGGGTTTTTTTTATCATCGTTATCATAATTACGTCATAACCACACGCCGAGGAATTGATAAGCATGTAGCTCATATGTATTTTCAGTCCTTGGCTGTTGATGTTTTAAATCGGTTCACCATTCAGTGTTACGAGCCATTAAGCTGTTATCGAGCACACTGTAAAATAAGTGGCACGAAAAAAGAAAAAAAAAACATTCAGATATGAAGTGAGAAAACCTCCTACGAAGATTAATTAGTGCTGCTCACAAACCTGACATAAACTCGTCGCAAATAGCTCTTCACTTTTTTAACTCCCCAGACTTTGTGTTAAAATGAAAAGTTCTCAAAAATCATGTTATTAGACTCGGGCATATACGTGGTAATTTTATGTAATTATATTTCTGACATCTCACATAAAGTGAATGGTTTTTCACTCCCCTAAAATTCAAGGCTTTTGGTTTCACTATCAAAGATCAACTATCACAATATGGTTATCAGCGGGGTAATTTAATTTTCGTGTAATTTAGTTTCATCATCGTTTTGAGTTATTGTACTCTGATTGTATTCTAATTTACACGAGAGTAGTTTTTCTGAGACCTTGCCCGCTACGTGAGATTGCCCTAGATATTGCAGATAGTTTAATCTCTTAGTCCTGAACAAGAGAGATTTATCAGAGAAGATGGTGGAAAATATTTTACGAGTAAAATGCAACTGCTTAAAGGTGAAATGTAATGAGCAAAACTAAGAATAAGATTATGCACTTCACATTAGTAAAAGAGCTTATTTTAAAGACATATTTCCAAGTCGCTAACCTTGAATTACTCCTGATATTTCCCGGCTAGCGATACATTGTAATATAATGTTCCAAGTTGTTGAGTCGTTCGCGATTTTTGCTGGTTGTTAGAATGACAATTTTGTAACATTATAATCGCAATTTCCCTTCCAAGATTAACCCCAAACGAGTAAAACATTTTGAAAATCAAAATAAGAGTAATTCAGATTCACAGTCAATTTGCAACTGATGAACCGAGAAGAGAATGTATTCAAACAACATTGTCCGGCGAAAGTGTCCAAAATGATTAAAAAAAAAAAAAATTGTCAAAATTTCTCAGCATTATAAATTTCACTCCGACTTGTTGTTTTTACTTGATCTGAAGAAAGTACGAGAAACCCAAGCATGGCAGACTTCCTGAGGAGAAGAAAGATAAACTCATGTGTGAAATAAAAAGCTCAAAATCAAAGCTATTTTGCGATCTAAAGACAGACATGCTTTTAAGATTGCTTAGAAACTTGACGACATGCTAATAAATTTTAAATGTAGTTAACGGTGCAAATAGATCAGGTTCACCATTTTTGAACTTTTCTCCTTTCAGGGAATTTTGTGACAAGATGTTATCACCGAAGGTACATTATTCAATAGTCTTTCTATTAAATGAAGATAAATTCTGGCATAAAATATTTAAAATGCAGGCCGGCTAGTCAAAGGAATAATAAACCTTGAAGTGACAAGGAAAGCCACAGAAATTCTACATCCACGCGACAGGAGAATAAAGCCCGTGCGTTGAAGCTTCCAAGGGTTCCTTTTGATTTGGAACACCTCCAGGGACGTCCATGATCATTTGCTGGTATAAAGAGCCAGTTAGAAACGTAGAATGGAGCGCATTTGATAACACCGAGTTCAGATCGCTTCCCGTGTACTGTGATTAAAGTTAAAGAGATCCCGGCCTCCCTATGGCAAACTTGGTGTCAAGTGGTAGAAAACCAATGCGGCACGTATGGGAGAGTGATTTATCGTAAAAGCTCATTTCTCTCGGGAATAGATAGGGATTTTTTAATTAGTGACCCAGTCTTGATTTAAATGAAATTCATTTCTTCCGGGTTACATAAGAAGTCCATCAGTTAATGTGTATCGATTTAAAGACGCTTTCCGAAGCCATCATTGTTTAGGAGTTTTGTAGATCGACACAAGTTCGTTTTAACAACTCTTGAATGCTACAATCCTTTAATTACGTACTGCAATTCTTCTTACTTTTCAAGGGTTATTAAGCTTGTTTTCATTGCACTGATTCTGCGGAAGAAAATCCACACAGCTCGTCGAGAAAGTGTCAAATAAAACACCTGGCGATCTCAAACGAATATAAAACAATTAGTGTTTATTAACTCGCCATTATCTCATTGGCTGATTGATAATTTCCAAACCCCTTCTAACCAAATCTTCTGTTCGGCTGTAGTTCAGCGACCAAAACAGGTAGATTCCTCTTGCGGGGAAGACTCGCTGCATTGTGCTTTATTCTCTCATGCAAATCAGCATGATTCAAGGGGTACGGAGCGCCCGCAGCGGCGAACTAAAGTTTGTTCGCTTGTAATTACTCACTTCAAATCCACAACTGTTCTCTTTCTTTGAGGCGTCACCCAGCGTCGCTTTTGCAAAGGCGCGATGGGTTTCCCGCGCGAAATGGGGATTTTACTGGTTTTCTTCAGTCTCACCTCGACAAATGTATCTGGAGATCAAGTTCGTCTCACTGGCGAAGAATTTATTATCTACGAGCCAAGAAAAGCCGGGGATCCTCGACAGACGGTGATTAAGCTGCGATTTCGAACTATTCACACAAATGGTCTTCTCGTGTACAGCACGCGCTCGGGGAACAATGATTTCATGCAACTCGACGATTTTCTGCAGCTCGACATCCACCACGGTCAAGTGCGGTAAGGTTGTTGTTATTTTTAACAAGTTGAAGTGAATGGGAGTGTTCTGTGAAATTGTAAACAGTTAGACATCACTTTCTTCCCGTACAAAATGCAAACAAAGTGAAATGGGTAAGGATTTCATTTTACCACGTCAATTTACAGCTTGATAGATTGTGATAATGGATGGCCTTGACATCTTCACACGGAGGCTAGTTTTGTTGGAGATACGCTCCAGCTTCGGTTTTGAATCCATACAACTTTCCAAAGTTCTTTTGGAAAGAAATAGGAAATACGTCACTCGTACGTTTAGTTCAAATGGAACTGATTCACTCTGTAAATGTGCTGAAACTCAAATTTCTCATGCTGCGAAAGTTAATTCCAAAAAGGCTATAAGCAACACTGTAAAAAATATGAAATAAATGTAATTTTCTTCGTCGCGCACAATTTCCCGTTCCTAAAATAAGCGCCGAACAAAACAAAGCGATATTTATTTTGATTGTTAAAAATAGACTGTCAAAGTAATTTAGTTTTAAACAAAAATTTCACCTTTAGAATATGTATCGATTTAGAAAAATGGTAAATCAAAAAATTGTATGATTCATGAAGAAGCTATTAGAAATCTTGTTTTAAATTTCTAAATCTTGTTATCTTGGTCATCGATGCAAAATTCGTGGGTTTTTACGATCAAGATATGTTTACAATGATTTCTCTTTTTCGGTCAAGTACTGTCTAGTATAATTATAAATATTTTGCCCTGGCCACCAACTATGACGAAGCAGTACAATAAATTAGCGGGACTTCTATCGAAATTAAAATAATATTCGCTCCAACTATTTTCCCAGAAGACGTTAAACCCTAGACAAAAAATTGCAGTCTGTGTGTCGCAAGAAATCGAGTAGATCTATATGGAAAAAGCTCGAAAGAGGAAGTTTGAAAGAGAAAGGCAATCATTGTATTTCTCTGCCTCGAAAGGAATTGAGTTTTTCTGCTGGTTTCTTATGAAAAACAAAATAATTGTATCGTATCAGTGTTCGTATAAAACTTGAACGTTCCTGAATTTAAATTTAAATTCAGGTGATCACGTCGCCAGTTCAAGCTCATTCATTCCACAACCAAACATTAACAAAAATATGTTTCAAGGCAGAACGTATTAAATTTCATTAAACTCAGAACTTCTGGACACTCGGAATTATTCAATGAAACTGTAACGTTCGCCGGGTTACCTGCTTTTTAAATGTCCCTCTATTGGGCGAAATTACTTTCTGCGAGGCAGTAGATCCCCAGGCTTTTTCTAGTTCATCTATTGCAAAACTAAGGAAGTAGAGCGCTAAGGACCGGTCATTTTCTGTGCTTCTAGCCAACCGTTTCTTCATGGCTACATCTATAGCTCATCCTTGTTTTTCAAAAATGCGCTCTCTGAAATTTCTCTTTGCGGACATAGGCTTAACACGGGTGATATGGACCGCTGGTTTGGGTTAACCGAGACACCCCGTTAATGCGGACTCTTTCTGTGGCCTCCATTGCGTCAGCTTTAGCAAATGCAACTGTACTGGACAACACAAAAAAACCCAGCTTTTTACAATGGCCTTGGCCACAATTTTGTCCAGCTGCCGCATTGATTTAATTTCTTTGCGCAAGTTAATTCCTAATGGCAAATTGCAGATTATCTTTTAACTCCTTTTAAAATCGTTTTAAGATCATTCCTCCTTGTACTTTCTGCTAATTTCATAATAATTCAACCATATACTCCCCCCTAATTGATTTCTAATTTTTGTCCTGTAGTTACCAAGCGTATCTCGGAGGAGATCACCTACTTGGAACGCTGAAGATAAAAAATCCAAAAAAAGACTTGAACGACGGCCGCTGGCACAACGTGACTTTGACACAGGACGGTCGAGAAGCAAAACTGAAGGTAGATTCTGTTAGTTCTTCGGGTATCATTCCTGAAGCGTACCAGGATCTTAATTTAGACATCGTGTATATCGGTGGCATGAAGTCCGCCACGTACAGGCATTACCACGTGAGAGGGACACGAAATTTTCGAGGATGTCTGGAAGATTTGATATTCCGTGGTAAAAATCTAATCTCAGGGGCAAAAGGTGAACTCCTTGGCTACGATGCGAACGGAAAAGTGTCGTTCAAATGCGAGGAGCTCGACTACAGAGTTGTCACTATGTCCAATCCAAATGTTGGCTTTCGAGTGACTGTCAAGAAGTTGCCAGCGGATAACGACACGTTTTACGCCAGTTTTCGATTCCGTTCACACGTCGAAGAGGGTCTTCTGTTATCGCGGAGCGCAGTCAAAGTCAAGCTTCACCTCCGCCTCTCGGCTGGAAGTTTACTTTATGACGTCACAGCTCCTAACGGATCAAAGACCGTGCTGAGCCTGGGTTCTAATCTTGATGATGGTGAATGGCATAACGTGAACGCCAGTGTTAGAGGGCGAGAAGTTCGTCTGCAGTTGGACGGACGAACCAGAACGAAACCGTTGAATCACTCCTTGTTGATGCAGGAGTTTGCTAATAGATCTCGTTTAAAGATCTTCCTGGGCGGTTTTGACGACAACAGAGACTTTCCTGGCTTTGTGGGCTGCATTTTAAACCTGCAAATTGACAGCCAGAAGATTATCCTGAGGAATCTCAAGAAGAGTAAACACACTAATGAGGATTTAAAGTACGCCTGTCGTTTGGAGAATCGTTGCCAGCCCAATCCGTGCAAAAATGGTGGCCACTGCTCGCAGAACTGGCAACGGTTTTATTGCGACTGTGAACACACTCAGTTCGAAGGCGACACATGCGAGATTTCGAAATACAAGCCGGCTTGTGAATATTACAGGGCTATGGGACTGAAGACGAGTATGCGCTGCTTGGTAGATTCTGTAGGAGATGGAGATCCCTACACGGCGTTATGTAACGTAACGGACGATCTCAAACGAACGTACACCATTATAAACCACAACAAAATGACCAAGATCCGAGTTAGCGAGGCAAATATCGTCGGGACGCTTTATAAACACGAAATAACTTACTCGAACTCGATCAGTATGCAACAAATTATAAAGTTGATAGAAAACAGTAAAGAATGCCGCCAGCATATCAGATTTCATTGCTTCAGTTCAAAATTACTTAACACGCCTCGCGGACCTTCACACGCTTTCTGGTTGGCACGTGACGGCGAGAGACAGGATTATTGGGGCGGAGCTGAACCCGGAAGTAAAAAATGCGCATGCGGAATGATGGAGCCAACGTCTTGCGAAGGCACGGCGAAGTTTTGCAACTGTGATAACAAGGATAGTCAATGGAGAGTAGACGAAGGATATTTGACTGATAAAAGCGCCTTGCCTGTTACTGGACTGGAATTTAACAAGAAAAGTGCAAAATCGGATTTTACACTCGGACCATTGGAATGCTGGGGAACTATAAAGGAGAAAAAGATTCCCAAGAAGAGCGATCCTTCGATCGACATGACTCGATTAAAGAAAGCTTGTCCAAAGGCAGGGCCGTCCACACCATCCTCAGCTCGTACTGCCTCAACAACTACCACCCCAACTCCGTCGACCACAAAGAGCTTGTGTCCAATTGAGGGAGAACGGGAATGCGCGAATGCCTCTTTATCATTCACTGAGGTCACCACAACACCCGCCCCCGGAAAAGTTAAAGAAACAAGACAAACAACTCCTCTAGATCCGGAAAAGAGCTTGGAAGATTCAGCGAGTGAAATATCTACAATAGCGATAGTTATGATCTCTGCCGCGTTAGTTGTCATCATTCTACTTTCAATGAAGTTTGCCCTCCCTCGCGTCATAATGTGCATTCGAACTCATAGCAAGCGCGGTGAGTACATCGTCCCCCCGGCTGGATCATCTGGATATCCAGCCAGATTGCTGCCGCTAGTAACCAAGCGGTCGTCGATCCGGGGGAGGCAGTTAACACAGTGTGGCGCCAATGGCAGATACCTAGATGGAAATGCAGCGGGAGGATTGAAATCATATTGGGTGTAGATATGGCTTTTATATATGGAAAACATAGCAACGCAAGTCTACGGTTGGCAAGATTTAAGAGACTGAGAGCGGGCGGCTTTCAGAGACTAGAACTGCTCGATAGAGAATACTCGCTATAACAGAAAAGTGCATTTGGACCAAGAGAGGATGTGGAGTATGAGAGTTGTTAATCTCTCATGAAGGCCTCATTCCCAAGACAGCCCCTTTCAAGTCAGTTTGAACACTCCCGGTTTGCTAAAATCCTACGAAGGTCTAGAAATAGCCAATCTTGTGACGCGGTTTTTTCTCACGTGGACAGGTCAAGTAACATTTTCGTAAACCCTTGCTACATTTCCATGAAAACATCCACGTAAAGCGCGTGGTATACGCCAGAGGACTGGGTACCACGTCCAAATGTAACTTGAGAGGGATTACCTTAGGAGAAGGTGGCCTAACTCCCCTCTTGATTTGAACTGCGCATGTGTGAAAAGTGTATGTGTGATGATTCTTATTGTCAGATGACGTAAACAATCTGACAAGGTCCGTAGACGTACACTGCCTTTTGAGAATAAGACTGTAGCTTTGATCAGAACAAATTACAATAATCGTGTATCATACGAAAAAAATTATTGATGAACGTTGTTAATTAGATATTCGTGAAAATTCTCGATTAACGAGAGCCAATACGCTTTAAATTGCACAGAAACGGAGTTTTAGCAATTGATTTTATCTTGATAGAATGCTTTTAACGACTTGATCAAAATTCTTGGTTTTGAGGGCTATTAAACAAGAATTTTACATGTAATTAAAGGTTTGCTGATATTAAACTATGAAGGAAGTATATGAAATGTACATACATATTCATTGTTTTTCACATTGTCTTTTTACAGTCCTCGATAAAGTTTACAGAAAGTGCTTATGTTTTTTTTACAACGATTCAAGAATGGGGCGTACAGAATAAGCTTGTCACATCTTTCTACATCAGGAGTTATTGTAATCGAGAAAATATTGTACAGGAACGTCGTTTCATCTTTTACTGGAGCTCAATCAAGATATTTCAAGTCTGTTTTTTCTTTCTGAGTCTTAAAGTAACAATTTGTAAGGTATAAAAGAGCAACGAAGAAATGATAAACCAATACTAAACAAGGATGATAAAACAAACTTCCGGTTCAGACATCGGAAATTTTCAGAGGCGAATGATTCACATTTCAAAAATTCAGCAATTTTCGGATTTTCCGGAAAAGAGGTCAACCTCGCGAGGCATACCAAAAGTTTTGGAAAATTCTTCCCGGGAATTTTCGTTCCATTGATTTTCTCCCGGTATTGCCCGAATTTTCGGTTGAATGGTTCACATTTCAGAATATCAGCAATTTTCGGATTTTCCGGAAACTTTTCCAAGGCTTTTTTCGTACCATTTGTTTTTCTTTCGATAGTTCCGGAATTTTTAGTGAAATGGAAAGTGTCCGAGCAATACCCAAATTTTCGAAAATTTCTTACTGTAAATTTCAATTCAATTGATTTTCCTCCTGGAATTTCCGGTATTTTCAGTTGAATTGTTCGCCTTTCGAAAATTCAAAATTTTCGGAATTTACCAAAATTTTCTTAGGAAATTTCCATATCATTTACCTCCATTTTGAAATTTCCAAAATATTTGGTTGAATAGGAAAAACCCCTTGCCTACCGTTACAGAAACCCAAATAGTCTAGGTAAATCTATTCGGAATATAGCTCACTTAGGTTGTCTCACAGAAATAGTACGGGAGAGACAAACACCCTTAGCTATTGACCTCCTCCTCTTATATCATATTAAGTCAGCCAATAAACTTTTCTTAACCGTTTTATTACATGATCAACTATAGTAATGCTATAATTGGTTTAATGAGTTAATCCTGTTCTAAAACGTGTTCTAATTTAGGAATGCGAAAGGCTAAATATCTATTGGTTTATACGCGGAGTAAATGCCTTGAACTCCCGTCCCGGTGAGGTAGCTTCAGCTACTTAACACTTTACTCTAGATAAAGTTTTATTTACGTGGTGCTGACAAGAGCCTTGGAAAATGTTTCTATTTTCTATTTACTAAAACTAATATAAAATGTTTAACCTGATTGGGTATTGACAGGCCTTAGAACCGTTTTCAATCGAGTGTCGAAAGGCCAAAACCAAAGTAGTTACTCTGGCCCATCCCAATGGACACAGACAATTCAGTGGACCAATCACAACTCGCACCAAATTCATGTGGCCGACACAAAGCGCGGGAAAAAGTATATGAACAAGTAGCAATTGATTTTGGTTTTGCTTCTGATTGCATGAGAAAGTGGCGCGAGATATTTTAACCAATCACAAAGCGTAGTAAAGCAAAGCCAAGGCAAATGCGAATTACTTTCGACACTCAAGTGAAAACCGCTCTATTGGGCAGTAATTGGTCATGTTGCTCGTCAAGTCCATGTCTTTGGACAATGAGCGCATCTCAGCATTTACGGCTTTTTTGTGAACTTGAAGTTGATAAGGGTGAATTAACCGCTGTAGCATGTTTGTGAAGTTGATGGCTAATCATAACGTCAGCTTCACAAACTAGATCACAGCGACTAATCTACCCTCACCAACTGCAAATTGATTAATAGATGAGTGTTTCACTTGCTCGCTGATGAAGCCCTAAAAATTCCTCAGAAAGCAATATTTATGTTCATCACTTACAAGCTCACGGTCCATATTGCATAACTAGAATAGAATGTCCTTCATTGTGGGTCTCGAAAGTACTGTCATTTCTTTCTTTTCATTTCTCAAAAAGTTTAAATCTTGGTTGTTTTCTTTTACTTAAATTTTGAAATGGTTAGGATTAATTTGCGGGGAAAATGGGCTAACAGCTCTTCGTGTCGTTTAATTCGGTTAGTAACCATGCTCATCTGTAACCATTATGGAGGGAGCTTCTCTAAGCAAAACATTGGTTGAGTCATCACTGCCAGTGTGACGTCACCTTTCGCTTCGATTAAATTCAAAATGGAATCTTTAACCACCAGACTACCCCTTTATGGTCTCCCAAATTCTCAGTAGGGAGTTTAAGAAACCACGACGGCGACGCAGAGGAAAACGTCGATTAAAAAATGAACTTAAATTTTACCGACGAATCTCGCGATACTCTAAAGTCATTTAGTTTGTTTATCATTATCAAAACTATGTAGAAACTCGATATGGAATACAGCGTTAAATTCGAAATAGAAATTTAAAAAAATAGCCGTCGTCGTTCGCGTTCTCCAGACAACGCAAAATGTGGTCATTTCGCGTTGTTGTTTTGTAGAGGACGGCAAAGAAATGCACGAAGACTTATAACGCACGTGCTGAGCCATTGTTCTGCGGATTAAATCTTTGTCTTGGGACGTTCCCGTTGCAATATCTGTCGGATGATTGCAAGCCCAATGGGACTCCATGCCACTTACCATGCTATTACCATTATCCATTTTAAACGTTTCTCCTTTCAATAGGAGATAGAAACAAAAACTCAATGAAGGGAAAATAATGAAAGAACAGCAGCCTCTTTTTGTTAGTTTGTGATCCCACCGATTTCGCCGAGAAAAGCTAGATAAAGCGAGCACTTTGTTTATGATAAACCTGGCGAGAAACAATGTTTTCTTGTTCTTTAACCATTAGATGCCTAGCGGATCATTGCTTTTCTCAATGAAGTCTAAATAGTCAGTTTTACCAGCAAAATAAACAGTGATTAGTATTTTGATTGACACAGCAGTTTTAAAACGCCATGGTTTACTGACTTCCTTCCCATTTAAGTTGAATTATATGAATAAAAATTGGGCACAACATAGAAAACAAAAAACCTCCAGAAGAATGGCATTTTGGTTTGCTAAAACTCCTTAATTAACAACTTAAAACATTCGGAAAGCCGATCGACCCGAAGAATGAGCATTCAAAGACTCAAACAGGAGTCTGGTAACTAAGGTGCTTCACGCTTTGGCACGCAACGCGTGCGAATAGAAATGCGCACTCCGACTATTTGGTCGCCAATTACAAGCCTTGCTTCATTTGATCGGTTCCCATTTACCAACAGTTCCATAACACACACAGACTTCGTAGACATCAGAATACATGCCTTTCGTCATGAACATTGACATCAGTTTAAACAATTTCTTCTGCAACAATTACAATCCATCCTGAGAAACAAACACATCAGTGTCCTGTGTAAGAAAGGAAATGCAGAAAAACAGAACATTGTTAGAGGATGAAAACAAAGGAAAACGATGAAGTTAACAAAAAGAAAGTAAACTAATGATGACTGCGATAATATACTGCACTAATGTGACTAAAAGAACCGTTTCACGTATACATTAGTGGTTTAAAGTCACAAATAAATCTGTTACTTTGAAAGACACTAAAATTTATGAGCTCCTAAATTAATCTATGAGTAAATTCACTTGGTAAGGTCCCCACACGTTCCTGTATGTATCTGATTGTTTTTAGCAGGAGGCCAAGACAGATTGTAAGGTCCAAGTCAGGCGTCGAATTTCACATGAGTCGAACTAAACTGAGCGAATTAAGTTCATAATAAGTTGGACGCTCGACTCAACTGAGTTCGTCCGACTGAATTTAGATCGACCAAAACGTTTGTTCCGTCTGAAGCAGATGAATAGAACGTGTTGGCTTATGCGAACAGGTTATTTTTTTTGACTGGTTATGGACCAAGATGCTGTCGAAGTGTATAAAACGTGTAAAACGAAATAATAAAAGTGTCTAGCTCTGTGAGCGGGCGAGATGAATGAAATTCTACGCTGTGAAATACGGCTATCTTGCCCGCCCGGGATTACGCGCTGTGTTCCCGCAAGGAAAATGTTCCCGAAGCCGAACCAGGTTCGCCACATAATAAATCCCTTATTGACCAAGTTTGTTTGGTGAAGATGGCTGAACATTGCCCTCGTTTTTTCCTGCGTGTTTCTGGACCACGACTTCTCGGTCAATAAATACGCAGGAAAGAATTTGGCCAATATCAAGCCAATTTGACCTCACGCTTGGTAAATAACTCATATATGTTGAGCGAACAGGTTTGGTCAATAAATGATTTATTATACGACATGCAAGATACCATTTTCTTGCGTGATACATCGGGCAATCTTGAGCGGGCAAGATAACCTCATATTGCCCGCTCGTGTAGCCAATCTCAGAGCATGACATGACTTGGCTCTTCGTGCCCTCTCGCAGAGCGATAACAATGTTATAATGTCTGTTTTACACTTTTTATCGCTGTTACCTTGCTTTCCTATTGACATTCACAGTTTGGAGGTGGAGGCTGAAAAGGACACGTATTTTCTGACGTGCGAATCCCGGTGGACTGAGTGGTAGACTGTTTGGCCGTTGCTCATGTTGTAGGCCCCAACCTCTACTCCGCCGTGATTTAGGTCATCCAGCTGCACCACATCCGGGGAATCCGTGCGTACTGAGTGACGATACACCTCAATATCCGGGATACTCTTTTTCCTCCTACAGTTCTTGCAGGAGATACAGCACACATAGGTGCGGCCAGAGCGCTTCAGGAAAACGAAGATTATGACACATACGAGGAGTATAAAGGCCAACACAGATGATGTTATCAAGATGATAAACCGTGCGTCGTACACCACACCTCCTTTGACGCGCGTTATGTAAGATACACTGCCGTTAGTTATGACCAACATCTTGGGTGCCGTCTTCGGCTCGATTTGCGTGACGGGAGGCAGCGTGACTGTCTTGCCTTTAGTCGTGATGCTTGAGTGCACTGTCACGCCATCATTACCTGTGGTAATGGAAGAATGTACTGTCACACCATCGCTCTTGGTCTCGTGACTTAACACTGACGTCACCAGGGTTGAGTTTTTATTCGTTGCAATAGTGGTCGTCATGGTAACATGATGTTTTGGGGAAGATAGAGAATTTCTATTGTTACCTGAGGTTGGTGTGGTAGTGGACTTTTTGCGTACTGTAGAAGTTTCCTGTGGACCCAGCGTGGCAGTGAGGGGGGTACTTGATGTTGTCTTTACATCCACTGTGGGGGGTGGGTTGACCAGTCTGCAAGCGGACGAGATAAAATTCGCATTGCTTACTTGTCCGGAGGACTGGCCCGAGGAACCGAAGCATTCTAATGGGCCGAGAGTGAAGAATGAATCTTTGGCATCCGAGGAAAACTGCAGCATGTTTACTGGTAAAGAAGATTTGTCTGTTAAATAACCTGTCAAGGAGGGATAACAGTGAAATATGAATCAACAACGGCACATCAAACTGTTGTGAATCATAAGCTGAAGGATGAATGATTATGTGAAATTCACCTAACTCATTATCTGTGGAAGATCGAAGTTTAGAGTAACCAGTGTACGGTAGGCGGTACTAAGAAAGGTGGAAGGGGGACATGAAAAAAGGCGGGACGGAAGTGAGGGAGGGATTAGTTTTTGGAATTTCAGGGGGTGCTGGTCTTAAAAAACTATTTACAGTGCTCCAAAGAGGAAAAAAAGTGGTTTTCCTCTCCTTTTCCTTCTACGCTACAAAGACTTATAATTTACAGATACAAGAGAGCCAAGTATAAAAGTTTAAATCGATAACCAAAGGTCTAGATGATGCCTGCCTTTGTAATAAGCACAACGTCATACAGAAGTCACACAACACTTAATGGGAAAGCGTGACGTGACAGTCTAGAACTACTGCTTTTAAAAACAGAAGGAGGATAACTTCTAGAAAAGCATTTTAACTCACCCGAATCCTCCCTCCACTTGTCGTCGCTATCTGCATCACAATTACAGTACTTTGAGGGATCCACACAGGTCTTTTTTACTCCACATGCGCACTTGTTACTTCCAGCTGGGGCGCCTCCCCAGTAGTTCTGTGGGACAGCGGTGCTCGACAACCACTGCACATGCTCAGGACCAATGGGAGAATTCAATAGTTTGGAATTATAACAGTCGTACCTGATGAATTGGCGACAGTTTGCGCTGCGCTGAATCAGTGCTCGGATACTGGCCAAGTTACTCACGTACGAAATACGTTGGAAGTAATGACTCCCAAGATCCGTGGCGCCCAAAGTAACCTGATGCTTGCCTTCTTTGTCGTGATTAATAACTGTCTTGGCAGCATCGGAGGCCGTCATGTTGCACAGCACATCAAAGGTCCCCAGAGGCCCGGTTCCATCAGGGTCCACTTTGCAATACGCGTCCTGAACCATTCCCAGTGCCTTGTACTCCTGGCATGTGGATCGGTAAAGAGGGATGCTGCACCGGTCCCCATGGTAAAACGTTCCTCCGCAGTCACATCGAAAAGCCTGCCATGTCTGGAGGCAGCGGCCGCCGTTCCGACAGGGATTAGGGAAACACTTGTTGGTAATTTCACATCGGTTTATGACCGCTCCGCTTATCCGAGAGCCGCTCAAACTTGTCAGCCTCACCAAATTCCCGTTAAGCTTTATTCGGTGCATACAGCCAACAAATCCTGTCTTCTGTGTTCCGTAGCCAATGTAAACACGACTTCGAAAATCGCCGATATCTGCCAACCACGGGTTTTCATGACGTAGTTCTGGCTTTCTATCTAGCTGCAACCAGATGTCCTTGCGAGTTACTCCAGCTATGACGTCATGCCACATGCCATCGTTTAAGGCTTCACCGACGCTGATTTTAATTGGTTTATCGGGTTCCACCCGAACTTCAAGCTCAAGTTTTCCAGATACCAGAGAAAGATACAGGCGAGCGCGCGCGCTCTGTTTGTAAACCAAAATACCATTGCCGTCGTAGGTGCGAAAACTGAGCTCCACGGAGAAATTTTTAGGGGAATGCTTGCTAAGCTTCAAATGAGTATCGGGCTCTGGAAAATTGACAGGAACATAGCTAGTATCTGGACAGTAAAAACGAACAAAACCGTGAGTGTCATAATCATTATCGTCCATCTTAGCACCATAGAAGATGTCGATGAAGTCGAAGTACAGATTTTTCAAGCAGCCATAAAAATTCCGTGTAGACGGAACACCGCCAGACAAGCTCGGATCCAGACCTCCAACGTAGACGAATCTATCAAGGTTAAGTCGGACGAAAGAGCCCGGTGTGGTGGATTGACTCCTGAGTTTATCGACAGTGACTACCAGCGTGTGCTGATTTCGATCCACTTTCACCTCATGCCATTTGTTGTCTGACAAGTTGCTTCCGAGGAGCACTGTGTGTTTCCCAGAAATGGTTTTGGAACTGCCAAGATTGATGGTAAACCTAAAAAATTACAAAAAAACTTTTTTTCGGAGAAAGAAATTGTAAATATGCCGCCACATTGACGCTCCGGGCAGCGACAAAACAATAAATGCTAGCTTAGGATTAACTTAACTTAACATGGGTTTCAAAACTCCAGAATTCACTGTTTTTAATGCCAGAGATTTCTGATTAGCCATCTGCGTGAGCTTAGATGTTAATGAAAAGACTTTTCAGCTCACGGATACAAGTGAGTTGAATACAAAAGTCCAGCCAACAAAGTTTTGCACTAAAGTCTCTTAAAAATAAAAGAACAAAAAACAAACAAACAAAAAAAACAGAAGTCAGTTCCTTTTTTGGCCTTTTCCACGAAGCAGAGGTAAGAGAGACCGCTATTACAAAATATCGCTTACATACTTTGATAGCAGTTAATTATGGGCATGCAAATTTTAAATTAATTTACATTTCAAAACAGCTCCAGGAACTGTGGACACTGCACTTCGGTTACGATCGCAGGTGACATTGAAAAACATCAACAGGATGTTGTTGGTTTGTAACGAGAGAAATAATTCTCTTGTCAATCTCGTGTCAGTTTGAACTGCTGGCAAATTTCTTCATTTCTTATTAAGCCTCGACAAGATTTTTTAAATGTTATTGGAGAAAATAAAATAACAGTCCTCAGTAATAATTATGCGTAAGCGGAATACACTGTGTAAGCGGTTGTTTACAAGCCAGGTGATAATTACTTTAAGTTTGTAAATTACAGTTAAATCGTGTTTTTATAAGGGACAAATTGCCGCTAAACCGCTAAGGCACAAACCAGACGTCCTCAAAATTCCGCAGTAACCCATGTTTCGTTTGTCCTAACGGTATTTAGACTTGTGTCTCTGAAAAAACGTGAAAAGTAGACTTGAACTAGCATAGCAGCGCTTTAAATTACGACTAAATCTTCTCTCATTCTGTGCGTACATAACATATACTGACTAAAACAACTAGAAATATTGCGTGAACAGCCGAGGGGAGGTAAACTTCAAGTAGAGTTTTGTTTTCAAGCATTTCTTTTTCCCCAACAATAAATAACTTGTATAGACGAGCACGTACTACTGGCGAAGTAATTAACCTCTTGTTCCAGACTAAATAAGTGGACACAAAATAAATACAACAGGCACATACCGCTTATTATACCATCAAGTTGATAAGTTCTGTGTTGACCATGAACTAAAATATTGACCAGTCTTACATTGAAGTTATTGCCGACCAATGTTACAGAGGGGACTACTTATCAAGTTTGCACGACTGAGATTTATTTAAGATAATTACGCACGCAAGCTTATTTCAAGGTCAAATAAGCAATTGTTGAAAATTTCTTTCAATGAGATCTGAGATCTGTGTCGGTGCATTACGGTATGTAATACCAACTGATTATTTTCTGCATTCTTGTTACCCGTCTGCTTAACAATCTATTGCTACAGTGACGAGACTTGTTATTGATCCGTTAAGGGTTATAGAATTTTTTTTATTAGTATCTTGAATAAAATATATGCCACTTAACACTGAATAAAAGTACGCTGCGAGACTGAGCCAGATAACTATCTAGAAAGTTACAACAACTTGACTATAAGTCCATAAAACTGAATAATCGCACGGTCTTGAAATATATCCCATAACCAAAACGAATTGGCTCCGAGTCACTTGTAGCAATATGAAATACAGTGGCATTCACAATGACGTTTTATGTATCTTTGCATGCAAAAAAAATCTCAAACAGTCAAAGCTCAGTTTCTCTGAAAATTTGTTGATTGATATTATCAATAACAGAAGCTTCTGTTAATAATAATGAGCCATGTGTAAGATACTCTGTGGTAATAATTATTCATGCGTTTTAGTTTCACTCTAGACATAATCTAAGGAGAAGAACTAGTTCCGAAAGATAACATTTATCTCACGAGGTTTTCATAGCTTTCTCAATTCCTTCTGTCCCGCGACAGGTGTAGAAGGAAAACGTTACAAAGAACTGTGCATTGTTTTCCTTGATATACAAACATAAAGAAAAATTTGGATTTTGTAAACTATTCTCTTGGGGAGGAATTTGACAATAAAGAGACGCTATTTACATTGAAAGAAAACTCCACCTTAAAACTCTCCCATTGGTTAAGAAACAAAAGCTTAAAAACGAGGGCGTTTTTTTTCGAGCTAAAACTTCCAAATTGCAACAGAGACTTAGTTTAAAATGTTATTCATTTGTCACTTGGAGGAAGTACTTCTTTAGAAGAAAAACATTTTTTCTTGAGTAAACGCACTATGTAACCGTAAAGTTCTTACAACAGCTAAACATTGTTATCGAATGAAAATAAAATTTTAGGGAAGAGAAACTAGACAATTTTCGGGTTTGTTTTGTATTCACCCATGTTTAATTCAACAATAGGTCTCTGCCCAGCATCGATACCTAACAAAGGCGGCTAGACAGCTGTGGATAAAGCTTTTAGGGAAGGAAAGCGCGGTTATTTGCGATCATTTGTTAAGTTGAATTCTTGGCTCAGGCGTTGTAGGTGCGAAAGCGTATGCTTGCTTTTGACTAATTGTCAGCCGTGCTATAAGAATCAATTCGCGTGCCTCAGTCATTAAGTGAGTGATACTGCATTATACTCGTGCAGATAACAATGTGCTATCCAGAATTCTTTAATACCTGTAAGCGAAGCTGAGGTATAGATCAACTGTCTTTGTTCAATTTCAAAACATCTCACTTCTTTATTCATCCAATTTTCACCTCCATTCATTGCATTTAATCCGTGATCTGTCAATATAGACCCTTTCTTTGTTTACATTCGCAAACGCCAGAAACTTTTGACAAACTTTGCGTTGGAAGTTGACAACAAGCTAAACTTGAAACTAGAAACTACTTTTAAAATCAGCTTTCACTTACCCCCAGAATGAAAGAGAAGTAACACAGAAAACACATTTTTAAATGTTTACTCTCCGAATCTATTTGTAGTTGTAGAAAGAAAATCGCTTATTACTTCGGTGAAATATCTCTTAGAGAATTGAATATTTGTTTTTCGCTACCCCATCAAATAATGGACTCTTTCTGGGTTTCTAAGAGTAATTTAGAATGATCTCAGCCTTACCTTAGTCGTCCATGGATCAATTCTATCGTGATGAAATCTCCCTGAGATCCGCTGCTGTGAACCATCAAGCCCGAGGGACGGAAAGTTTTGAACGAAAACGTAATGTGGTTTGTTTTCGTGGCAATACTATTGGAACGAAGATCATATGTAATGTAGCCTGTTCCTTCCATGTTCACTTCAACAGCCGAAGCCTGAGAAAACAAAGCGTTTATGAAGAACCAAAAGACGCAAATCAAGAACCCCCGACACGAAGTCATGTTTGATTACGGCGTCAAATTCACGAGCCGTGTCGCCCAAGCTCACACTCGCTCGCCTCTACAATATCCTCTTATCACGACTGTATCTTTTCGAAAAAAGAAAACACTATTTGTTTCCACGAACTTTCTTTGGCTAATTAGCGGGAAAACAGCGCTAATAAGCGATAAATAGCACTCTGGAACACAAAGAGACAATTGCAATAGCAGACGATTGGATCGTATTGATATATTGTGTTAATACATTTCGCATTGAGCCCAATCACATTTCAGTTTGTGGGTTTTGTGAAACAAACCGCTCAGAGCTATCAATTCCCTGTATAAAGATGTGGTTGTAGACGCTGTAATGATCTGAATTGAGTCAGATCCTTTATAACGCGCCATCTCGCTTACTTTTTGTGCGATCAGACAGCTTTCTCGTCTTTTAAAACGATTTAAAAGTCAATTCACAAATTGCAAGGAAAATTCATTTTACGTATCAAGCGTATAGAAATGTCATTTATTTATACTTTGAAACTTAAGGGTTCCCACCTGCCGTGCAAGTTATGAAATTTTGCTTAATTTTCTCCATATAAAAGAGAAAGCACTATTTTCGTAGCTAATTTTACGACCCGAAAAGAAGCGAATTAATCTTTAAAATGCGTCGCCAAAACTGCCCCTCTCAAAAATATTTTCTATTAAGAAAGTCTCTTAGTTCTAGACGCAGAGAAAAGAAAAACATAATTTATTTGGACTATAGTCCCTTCGGTCAATAAATCAGTAAAATATATTTTTGAAACGGTTTATGAAGATGATTTACAGAGGCTTAATTAAGACAACGGAGCACTAATTTTGCTTCAGTGTGTGTAGTTTGAGACTTGTCATGATTCGTTGCAAACAGCGTTGTCTTCGTCGGAAGAACGTGAAATATTATTTATGAACTGGGATATTTTCTCCATGGAGTAATTTTTCTCTCAACCTAGCGAGAAACAATTACACGCCGTGTGAAAGATTCCTGAAAATACTAACTGATTTAACTGTTGAGAAGTTCCGCTTAATTTTTCATGAACTAGTAAGATTTTTTTGTAAGCAGGAAGACAATGTTTTTTTTCAGGTCCGTGGATTTTGCCCAATTTCTGGATGCTAAAGGACAGTGAATCAGCAACACAACTCTTTGCCAAACAAAACTAGGTGAGGGATTCAGATTGAGTCACATTAAATTTCGAACTTTAAAGGTGGTACCACCGTACCATACAAATGCTTTAAAAATTGTAAAAAGCGGAATCTTGACATCAGTTATCTCGTTTTGGTTTTTGAGCACCTAAAAATAAAATTAAAGGTGTTTTCAACAGGTTATAGCGTTGCCATGGTAACTTGCAATGTCGGAATATGATCACTACAGCTTGTTTACCAATGTTTGGGCATCTGCTTGATGTCATTATTTCAGCATCGACTGAAAAAAAATATTAGTATTAGTCCATCAAAGGTGAGCCACCTGAAATGGCTTTGTTGTGACGATGTATATTTTGGTCATTTGCGACGTAGTTTATTTCCTTCGTTCTAATAAGGCCCTGTTTTCAAGGAGGTAGAGTAACCATAATATTAGGCTTACCCTAGCAAGAGAGTTACCCTAGCTTCTCTTTTTCATGGAAGTGTTTACAAGGCAGGTAGGGTAGCCCTAGCGCTAGGATAACGCTAGCTTAACACAAGGGTTACCCTAGCGCCAGGGTATCTTGTGAACGCTCTGCTAGGGACAACCACCCTACCAGCGACAACTTTATTCGGGGTCCAAGAAACAAAATATGACAAAAATACTGGCAAAACGAACGAGTTGTGGCTTAAGAAAGATTGTATTAATTCACAATCAGTTTTATTTTTGGATAGAAAGAAATTCGAATAACAGCTTTATGCGACGAAATTTTAGCATTTATGTTTGTCTTTATTGTCACTAGAATATTCGATTGTAGAACTGTGCGTAGTTTTGCCGTCAATTGTATCCCAAACCAAAGAAGCATTACCGTCTGGGATTTTAATTGAGCTTAGAAATTGAAATGACTTCTGCGGAAATGATATTAAAATTATAGGTTGCATGTGTTACTTCCCAGATTAACTAAAGTGGGACCAGCCAGAGTTTGTCCGGGGTAGTAGGGTAACCCTACCTGAAAAACAATAAGGTAAATGCGGGCTATCTTTGACCCTCTTGCTAGAGTAAGCCTTGCACTAGGGCTACGCTACCTGCTTGTAAACAGGGCCAAGGATCCTTAGACGTTGTGGAGTGCCTCCCGTTCAAGCGGTCCGCTGCCCGTTCCAGCAGCATTAAACGTAATATGTCCTCAGCGGTAAAGTCATCATGCGAGCTGAGTGGCCCATCAGGCCGGAGCTTATCCTGGTTTCTGTAGCATGAAGCGACCAAGAATATTTCTACTTCCCCCTGGATGGGATACTAGTCCACCGCAGTGTCACCCACAGCATTAAATTCACCAGCACCCATTTATACACCTGGGTGGAGAGAGGCACTTTGAGAGTAAAGTGTCTTGCCCAAGAACACAACGCAGTGTCTCCGGCCAGGACTCGAACCAGGACCGCTCGATACGGAGGCGAGCGCACTAACCATGAGGCCTCCGCGTCTCCACCCACTTCAACTTCATAATAACCAATAATATCAATCAGCGCAAGTTTTATTAACAATACTCTTTGTAATTTCCCTCCATCACAAAGACCATGTACCAGCTATCCTGGAAAATGCTACGTCTTTTATAGAGTACAAAAATAGCTGGATTTTATGCGACTACCAGGCACGCTATTCAAAAAGTTTTCAAACGATTTAAACTTAACAACTGTAGCTAGATTCAAACGGCCTGCCACGTATTTCAAAAAATTACTTTTAAAACTAGAGGACAAAATATATCTGCTGATACAAAAACTGTTCTTATTTTGAATCTGTATATCCAAAATATTTCAAGTTGACGAAGCATCGATTACAAAGGCGAGAATACGATCCTCGAGAAAAAAATAAGAACAAACTTAAGGGAAAAGCTTTCGGCTAACAGTGTTTAAAAATACGAGCGTTCGACTCTGCGACCTGTGACCTGATAAAAGGGTGATGACGTCCTACGCTAGTAAGAAAATACTATTATTAAAAACGGAGTCGATTATCGGATCAGTCAAACAATGGCCAAACAGAATGTGGACATAATTCTTGCCCATTCCCAGGGAAATACAGCATTTGTGGCAAAATTCCTGAAAATTATTTCCAAAACTATATTCTGTTGTATTCTTTTTATCACAACTGTACTTTAGATTCTTATTCACCGCATTCTTGGCGTATTACCCGTCAAGACTGAAGTTAGGAAAGTGGAAAGCTCGTATTTTTAAATCTTGTTACCACAGAGCGTTTCTTTAAAGTTTTAACTATGATTCATCCTGGCTGCGGCAAATGGATTTTTTTGGACAAAAAGAAACTTACTGAATGACAAAGTTCGTTCAAAATCTGTATGAATGGCGCTATTTCGGTGAAATGAAAGCATTAATCTCTAAATTACAATAAATACCTCTCAATAATAAACTATTTCAAACATTTATACCCCATGAAAGTGAAACTTAAATAGCGCCATTGGCTACAAACTTACATTTCGCGTAAGAGCAAACAGATTCCAACACGAACGCTTCCAATTAAAAGCGATATCCATTGTTTTGGTTGTATTATAACTATTTTTTCAAAATATTTCCCTTGTGGAAAATAATCTATTAATTCTAGTAATTCTTTTTTCAGGTTTTTACACTTACTCAAGTTAGTTTTTACGATTGTACTAACATAGTAATCGGGCTGACTTAAGGAAAGGAAATATCTTTGCATTCTGGTTCTAATATTCCTTCAATCTTTTTAGTACAGCCTTTTACATTTGGTGAAGTGATCCTTCACTAAACAACTCACTATAAATTCAAACCGGTTTGGTAAAAATGTCCACCCGAGCATCCTGTACAAGAGTAAGTTGCACGACGACGTCAGTCAATACTTTACCAGTTTTCTCTCGGCCTTGTTTCTTAAGGCCGCCGGATATGGAACAAGGAGCTTTAAGCAAACCACGACGGCAACGACAACTAGAACAACACCTAACAAAAGGTTTAATGAGCGAAACAATAGCTAAGCACGTGCGTTATAAAGCTTTGTACATTTCATAGTCGTCCTTTGAAAACAACAACAACAACAACAACAACAAAAAATGACCGAATTCTGCTTATTTAGGAGAACGTGAGCCACGATGGCTAATTTTTCGTATTTCCTTTAGGAATTGATCGCTGGCATTACATTTAGTTTGAGCACGTTTTTAGACCGAATGGTGTTCTGAACAGATCTACACCATTAGAAAATTCCAAGGTAAACTACAAATCCATTTTTTACAAGAAGTCGTCCGCGGCGTCGTCATTGCTGAAGCTCCCAATTATACAGGACAGATACTTTTTACAATGAAACCCGAGTTAAGAATGCTGTGTTCCTACGGCGTGAAACTACCAGGAGGAATCGCAAGTCAAAGATAGGTTAATCAGAACGGAACCATTTGACAAAACACAACTCTTACAACGCAGGCAGATTCTTTGTGCCTCACTGAAGTAATCCCGCCCACAATTGAAAAACGCTATATCTAGCGTCCTCGCGTTTACCGGGTTTCATTGTCAAGTTAACTTAAAATACCAATAGCAAAAAAACCCTCTCATTTTATAACTAATGTCGCTTATACTTGGTCCATTTAATCAGCGTCTGAGGAGAGCGATACAGGAACATCAGCTTTGCAAATAGATCTTCTTCCAGCTCTAGCTCTTTGCTCTCTCGCACCATGAAGATGTCGAGACACAGTTTGAGTACTTTGTCGACGTTTGGCATCTCGTCGAACATGATACGGTAAGATATGGAAGTGAAGAACAGACGGACAAACTTACCGACCAACCAAACGAAACCCACGTACAGTCCAATTATTCTAAAACAGAACACGACACGAAAGTCAGCCACGGTTATATCATAAAGCAAATGAAGAAACCTAAACCTTGTATTACATTTCCCTCTTGTTCTCAAATGCCCGTCGTGTTTTACCACAGTCAATTACATGGCTGTGCCTCACAAGGACTGGGAACTACCGAATTCACGAATTTGATTGGCTGAAATCGATATTGACCGCGGTCTAGATTTTCCCTTCCACACCGGTATCTCGACCGATTGAAAAAGTTGCAAACTAAATACAAAAATATTGACTATTTTCTTCCAAAATATTAGTTCCAGAAAATATTCATATTATGGAAGTGCCAAGCCTGATGAGGAAAAAAAGTAAACAGGACGAGCAAACTTTGGCAGAATTAAGTTCAGTTCATCGCCGTTCGCAAGCAAAATTTCAGCTAGCACAAACCAGTTACATTAACCGAATTAAATTGTTCTTGTTTGCCACATAATAAACATCTTATTAACCGAGCTTAGTCGGTCTGTATGTGAGAATCTTGACCTCGGTCGTGTGCACAGACCTCACTGCGTTCGGTCTCTACTTCCGACCTCGGTCAAGATTCTCCCATACAGACCTCCTGCTCGGTTAATAAGAGCTAAGTAATACACGACTTAGGCTTCTTTATTTGTTAAGTAAAAGGTGGTTCTAACTTTGTGGAGGAAGCCCTAGTGTGTGACCATTCCAATGAGAGCTACTGAACAGTGCTTTCATGAAATACTGCTTACTATGCCGTACATGGTGGTCCTAACTTTGTGAATGAAAACCTACTGTGAAACCATTCAAATGAAAGCCTCTGAGCGGTACTTTCGTGTGGCGCTGATTAAGAGCAAGATTAAAATTTAATCATGTTTTTGGTACCCAGTACTGGTGAAGAAAGAGAAGTGAAGAGGTGGCACTAGATCATTAAACGTTATCATTTCCAGCACATTCTCCTTCGCGCCAAACAGTGGATCAGGACTTTTCTGCGTCAGCTCCCACCAATCAAAGACGCCCTTCGAACGCATGCGCAGGCGACAGGTCACGTAGTTGGATTTGTCAATGGACAGGAACGGTGTAACGGAGCCACTGGCTGGGACGCGTACGAAGCTTGGGAACAAGTCCTTAATGACCCTGTATAATGAAAGAAACAATGTTAAAATGACGGATAAGACATTACATTTGTCTAACTGGGTTACTACTTGATATTATCATTTTAACATTGCTCGGTGATGAGACATATCACGGCTATTTCATAGCTGAAATCACAAGCTTGGAAAATAAGTTACAATGAGATCACATACACATCATCACTGGTAGAATTTCCTTCTAACATGTCAGCTAGTTGAGTTTTCGTGGCATTGTCGAGGGTCACCTGGGTCACACCGGATATTGTCTCCTGCGCAAGTGCTGTTTTAGGTTCCCTAAATATGGAAGAAAACGTCAGCTGAAAGGTACTTCTGGACCATGAGTTAGAAGTATGAGACCACAAGGAGAAAGAAGAAACGCACAGTGAAGAAGTAAAAGAAGGAACAGTAATTGCAGTTGCGGAGGAATACTTAAATGACAACTAAAATGACAAAGGGATGAGAACGTCATCAACACGGTGAGAGGCTGAGAGCGAATTCGTACGAAGGAGACTGAAATATGAAGAAACGTCGAGTGTAACCCCCACCTTGTGAACTCATAGCTGAACCGCATTGTAACATTGTCATTGTTGTCGGAAAGATACTTGGTCATCAGGTCCCGGGACGGAGGACTGATGGTCCAGATGGAACTTGAGTTACCTACAATCTTCACTTGAACCACGGTGCCTCGACCTTTAAAGTTCTGCAGGAATGACTCCACCTGCGACGAGAGACACTTACAGTAAACACCAAACCACTTCAAATTATTAAAAGTAAATTGTAACTACCATTACATGGTGCATGGGATTCGCAACGAAACAATGATGGGTCAATCGTAGCTCCTATACATGTTCAATTTAAATTAAGGATTTCTTGTGGCGTTTGAAACTTCAAAAGATTTCGCGTATAGAGAAAGGTGGCTGGTGTCGAGCTCGCTTGCAGAATGATAGTCCTTTGTTATCGGTGCGAGATTGCGAAAAGAACCTGACAATTTACCAAAAGTAAAATAATCCTTATTAGTGTTCCAGGAGAAATTTCGTAAAGAAACGCAAGTGATGTATTGTCTTTCACGTGTTTATTTCAAAAACACAAATCGCACCAATACTGCCCTAGAATAGGGAGTTTAGGAAAACCACGGTTTAATGAGCAGAACAATGGGTGTGCACGTGCGTTATAATTCTTGGTACATTTCTTTACCGTCCTCTACAAAACAACAACGTGAAATGACTAAATTCTGCGTTGACTGGAGAACGTGAACCACGGCGGCTAATTTTTCAATTTTTTTTCAAATTTATCGCTGTGTCCCTTGATTCAGTTTTGTGATAGTTTTGACAGCGATAAACAAAGTAAATAACTCTAGAGTACCGCGAAATTCGTGGGTAAAATATAAAATCATTTTTTAATCGACGTTGTCGTGAGGAGTGCGACGGATTCTTCCAACGCGGTGCAAATAGTTTGGTCTGACATATTATTCAGTGGTGGATCTAGGGGAGGGGCCCCTCCCCCCCTTATTTTCGGTAAAAAAGAAGAAATGACAGGATGGAAGAAAAGCCGGCAGGGCAAGTGAAACACACCCCCCCCCCCCCCCCCGCCCGCCCTTAGCTCAACGTCTGGATCCGTCTGGATAATTAAACAGTGGAACCAAAGAACTTAAATCAGGTCATATTTATTTTTGCCATGACAATTTGTACAGTCCGGATAAGGCTACAGTACCTGGGTTTCAGAGTATCCTCCTGGCCGCTCCTGCTTTATCTTGTCGATCTCCTCATCCGTCAGTGTGTTTAAAGATTTCTCCTGTGCACTTACTTTAAAAAGTGGCTGACGAAGAAAAAAAAGGTTACACAACAAATAAAAATTAACAGCACGGTGCAAAGCCCGTTAATCTAGGAACCGAAATCTTGTTATATTACCACAGTAGACGTTTGAAAGGGGTTCTTAAATAAGGAAACTCACTGCGTGATTTTACTAGAATCAAGAGAAAGTTCTTCCAATGACGAAGACGGCAGCCATAAGGTGTGGATGTACTAACACTAGGATTAGAGGAAAGGAAATTTGTCGCGGATGGAGCAGCTTGTTTTACGCAGCACCATTAATGCAGCTGTTCAAACCATTGAATTCGTGAAACAACAACAGTATTGATACAACGAAGGAAGCTTTAGTCCTCTGTACCTGATTATGGATGGCCGTCGCTCCCTGCTCACAAGACGGACAACTTATTTTTTGCATTCTTTACGTAGCATAACATTTTTTCGCGTAATTGTGGTAAATTGCAATATTTAGAGAGGAAGCCACATCCGCCTTAGCTGGTTTTCATGCAGGCCTTTGGAGTGCTGGTTTTTGTGGAGGGAGGAAAATCAGAGAACCCGGAGAAAAAGCATCGGAGAAAGGCGAGAACCAACAACAAACTCGACCCACATATGGCATCGGGCTGGAATCGAACCCGGGCCTCACAAGTGGGAGGCGAGCACTCTCAAAACTACGCCAACCCTGCTCCCCTAAAACGCTTTTTTTTTTCGCGCTGTACGCACCTGGTATCCACCAATGGAAAGTGTGAACGTGGCGTCCTGCGGTAGGTTGCTTGTGTACACAGAGTTGATATACGACATGAACAGAAGAGGGAACCATATCACGATCACCAGCAGAGCCACCAAGAGGCCACCTAAGCCCAACTTGCTCATGGTCCAATACTTTTGACCCCTCCCTTGGAACCATGTCTAAACAACGGAGAGAAATGTACAGAGATCGTTAAGAGCCCAATGGAAAACTTAAAAGTTCCCAAACTAAAAATGTTCCTAAAGTACAAAGCTAAATTGGAAGCTTTGCTCTTAGTTAATGGACGGAAATGGTTAAGAAACCTGGCAAAGTGTGTTGTTGTATGTTTTTTGTTGGCCATTTCGGGCGTTGACCCTGCACGAAAGCTGGCAAAAGGCAAAATGTGGTTATGTATACTCATAACTAACCAATAGAAGCATTGCGATTATGAATTCAGGCGTAGTCAATAAGCATAAAACAAGAGATGTGCAGGGTCAAGGACCTGCCAACATAAATCTGATTGCTTCTTTGATGTTTACCGGGCTTTTTTACCATTTCCGTCTATTTACTATGCTTTGCTTTGCAATTTGGTAGTAAAACATCCTAAAGTTAGTGGGCTCTTCTCTTCGAGATTTTCCTTGGGCTCCTCTTCGCGACCTTTCCAAGGGTACTCACGCAACACACCTTAAGGACGATGCCTACTTTTGTTAGTGCGCACACGTTCTGCGCATCACGCAAGCATGGTTTAAGCGCCACGCGCGCGCTGGGTTGACAGTGACGCAATCAACTACGCTACCAAGTACACGACTAAAATGAAAGCAAAGTTTTCCTACTGTGACCAAATCAAGTTTAATGAACCTGTACTTAAACTAGGAATACCAGACTAGCAGCGTATCGCTAACCACTAACTGTTAACGTCTTCCAGCTGAAAAACTAGCCGTTATCTGTCGAAAATTATACTGAAATCCAATTGTAAACATGTACCTGCACATGGCGTAGTACGCGCGCGAAACAAGTATGAGATACGCAATTGTTTTACTTACTAGGGAGGTGACAGGAAAAAATGTTACAGGCACCGTAAAAGTTTTCAAAAAAGATCAATAACTTTAAAAAACGCGTGGTTACCCCTACATTTTATGTTATGAAATGGAAGTGGCAAGCCTATTCAACACGTGATTAGTTTCTGGTTGTGAGCGAAAGGTATTTAGACAGTATTTTGGCTGATCCAGAGGAAGGCTGTCAGAGACGTTAAAAACGCTGTGGCAACGATTTTGTTGTTAAAAACATACCAAAAATGGTTTTTATGTTACCATTTACCATGTAGTTTTAAGGTCTCTATAAATGTGTTTGCTTTTCTGTATATAAAGGCGAATTCTAAGGAAATCTGTGAAGAAATATCCTTTCCTTCTTTTTTCAAAAAAATGCTGATGTCAGCATTTTTGATGAAATTCAAGGCTAATTATTTCGAAAAAATGCGTGGCTACCCCAATTTTTCTTTGTGGATGCCAATAACCCTTACAAAGATCTACTTTTTCCGCGTGGTCCTAACCTGGCGCAAAAACCTTTGTATTTAGTAGGCACCGTCCTTAAATTCGCTCATGCAACTCATCTTCAATGCGTCGCGTAAAGAAACAGACTTTGTCTTCCTCAGAGAAAGCAACGCTTCTTAGGAACGTTGTATAATTACGCTCGCAAAGGAATTTAAATAACAGAAACCACATAAATATATCCATCACTTCTAGCACAACTAACCTTTTCTGATTCCCTGTAACACTTCAGTACATAAATATTAGCATAAATATCTTCCATCTTGAGCCAGTGATACAAGGTCAGGGTGGTATCCGTGCAAACCCAGTCTAGTACACTGCGCAGCTCCAGTAGGAAGGGAATGGCCTGGAAACTAGCAAACAAAACAGCTAATTGGCCCATGTTATAAGGAATTTCGAATTTTGAAAGATGAGTTTAAGAGGGAATCTACCAGAAGTTCAAGTAACAAGTGGACAAAAACTTTGTACCAAGATCATTTACATTGTATTGCAAACTTCTACACGACTGTTTTGAATATCTGCTCAAAAGAAATCATTTCTAACAACACCAAATGTCGAAAACAAATTTTGAAGTTAATATGAAACACTTGAAAGTACACTTGTGAAATGAAACGGATGACGAAATTTTACCGGTGTCGTCACAATTTATCTGAACTTTGAAATTTATTTCCTCGACTTACCGTGTGAAATTGCTTTTCGTGTTATTTCAGGCAAATATTTATATCTTTGGCTCTTACAAATGCAAAAAGAACTGAAATATACTTAAAATAATTCTGGTAAACGGTTTTTTTCCACTAAAAACTACAATTGCTCGATTTCCTATCGGATTTCCTCTTAATTCATTCAAAAATCGCGACACTTCAAGCGTTGATCACTAGGAATCCACCTAAACCACACAAAGATTCAATTTAGCCTCCACTACTCATCCGGACCCACAGCGTGATTAAATTGGGCGCGTTGGACAGCCACCAAACTCTAATCTCGCTGAATACTGCGCAACTCGAACCCACCCCAACCCTCTGCTCCGTGCCGACAAAATAGTAATTTAGGCTAATTTGAGATTATCACAAATTACATAATGGACTTACCCTTGAAACAGAATACCGCTGGTCAGCGTATAGCTTTTCGTCAAGAAATTACCCAGAATCCTCGTAGGGTAACCACATCGTACTTGGTAAGCGGACAGTCCAAAGTACATACACTTAAAGATGTACATGAAGATTGCTGGAATATTCTCGATGAAAGCCCTTGAGAAAGACGATAGGGATACATGTCATGATAAGAGGGCGGCATAGTAAACTTTACGTTTGTGAATGACCTTAAAATCATAAAATTATTAAAGCTATGGAATCAATTTCGTCACTTTGTCACGGAAACCTTTTTCTCGTTTGTTCAAAATGAGTCCAACTTCATCAGATCATAGTAAACTATGATCAGATAGTCTGGTACACCGACTCCATTCCCACCATCTTTGCTCAGTCCTATATTAGCGCTTGTATCATGGTTTCAGCACCATTCTGTCGTACTAAACTAGTTACTATCATGAGTTACAATCCATCAAATATTTTCTCTGACACGAGATTGGCCTAAACGCGTAACGTGACTGAATATTCCCAGACAAAACTGGAGAATATCCGAGTGATATTTCCCAGTTTTCAGATCCCCAGCGTGTTGCGAAAATATTTCAAGGATAATAAACACAATAGCCCCATTTTGATTTGAAAATACGCTCTCGGAAAATTGTTCGCTTATCGGAGCAGGTAATTTCCGCGAACAAATATCCAAATGAAGGCTGGTGCTTATTTATTACACATATTAGGGTAACGATCTTTTATGTGTCAAACTTTGTGTTCTCACCTCTGTGTCACAAGTGGCACGATGAAGAACATAAACACGTGGAATAATATCACCAAACAGACATTGTAAATCAGCTTTGCTATCACAAATTTTCTAAGATATAAATATCTGAAATGAAAAAGAAAACTTAATCACACTCAAGGCATTTTTATGTCATCTCAGGGCACGAGGAACGGTTTGATTGCAGAAAAATGTTTACCTGTCAATGATGATGAGAAGAAACTGTGTTAACAACATGTAAAGGAAAGTTTTAGGCACCTACAAAAAATGATATTAAATTTCCATTTTAGATGTAAAATTTGTAATAATGACTCTATTACTTGTTACAGAACCGTTTTCAATGAAGGTTGTCGCACAATATTTTATTTACAACACAGTTAGAAAAGCCGCGCCATCAAAGTCAGTACACGTAAAGCGTGTATCATAATCCATTAATGCAGGCTAATGGTTGAGTAAAGTCAACTTCCCTACGCCATTTCCAAAACCAATGTTTAAAAAACAATGCTTTAGCGAGCAATGCTTTATACTCAACAAGACAATGCTTTATACTCATACTTTAGCGAGTATGATCGAGTTATGACGGACTTGGGTAGTTTGGAGAGCACTCACGGAACTAGAGTGTCTCTGAACCACTGCGTCAAGCAACTGATACGCTTCTTCAGAGCTCTCACAACTTCCCGCGTCATCAAAACGCGATAATTCACACTAAAACATGAATCAATTCTTTAACTGACCCGGCATTATTTTACTTAAAGAAACATAATCCAGATAATACGCATAATCTGTCTGTGTGAGTGCAAAGACGGGCATCAGACGAATTATGCGTCTGTACGGCAATGTGTGCCAGTATAAAGTCGCGCAGTTGAGGAATGACTCATCAAGACCAACTATTAACTTTTGTACGTCTTGAGCGACGAACTGAGGTGTTAGTGCGTCTGATAGTTCGTTCCATTTTTACATTAGAAGCAAAAAATTCTTCTGAACAGATTTACTATAATTATCGTCCATATGGCTGATATCGATGAAAAAACAAACAAACAAACAAAGTTAACATACCACGTTCTGTTCTATTATTTGCATGAACTGCGCTTGGGGCTTCGGCTGAAAATAAAGGATATGGAAATCAAACATAGAGAATCGATTTTGTTTTAGAAACTAGCATACATGCGACAATTTGTTATACCTCCATATTTCCTGTCTAAAGAAAAGTAGAAGAGTAAAAAAATTAAACAAATAAAACAAACAAAGCCGGCTCCGTAGATCAATATTCAGTCCTAATCGTACCCAGATTCGCAACCAGCCAATAAGAGGCCGTGTCTGCTGTCCTGATATCATCCTGTGTTATTAGGTAAGTCGCTGACGAAATGGCTAGGATATCATGGTCACTTGGCCGAATTTGGGTACGGTTAATACCTAACCGTGCCTTTTGGTACGCTTTGGCAGCATATCAGGCGAGTTTGGTCGAGCCATGGTTTATATTTTGGTGAGGCGCAGTCGAGCCAAAATACTCATGGCGAGAACAAACAGGCCTGATATGCCGCCGAAGCGTACCAAAAAGGTATAATTAGGTATTAACCATACCCAAATTCGGCCAAGTGACCATGATATCGTAGGCACATTGGGTCAGTGACTTGATATCGCAGGATATCAGGACGGTGATTGGCTAACTGCAAATTTGGGTACGGTAATCGCGGTTACGGCTTATATTTGTTTGAGAAATTCGTACTGATGTTTATTTACCTCTGGGGAGGAGAACGCAGACCAACTGAACACAATGATGATAAAGATGATAAACTGACAAGAAAACATCATGGCGTACACATCCACAGCACCCGAGCCTACTTCAGGATCATAAATACGACGGAAAAACGTCATCACAGGAAAACACAGCCCGCTAGGGAGAGACGAAATGAAAAGCTGAGGGTCAATAACTAAATTCATCCAATAAGAGCGCTTTATTACCGGGCCAATGTTGTCTAAGTATTGGACCAGGAAAACGTTCGATTTCTATTTTTAAATCATGATGCCATGAAGTAAATCTCTCATTAACCAAGCATTCTCGGGACCCTACTGGGAGACTACTGGATCTCAATCTTTATTGTACGTACTGTCAAGACCTCGGGGGCGACATTCTCGTAGTACGACCTTCGCATTTGGTTGACAAGATATACATAGAGGATATTATACGGTGGCGTGAAGATATGAAAAAAGTGCGTTTAAGTGCGTTAAGTTTAGGGTAACTGTCGACAAAGGAAATGAAATACGAGAAGAAACTCCAGCTATATACAGTAAAGCTTAATCTCCTACCGTTCTTGATTTCTATGTCTTCCATCCCCCTCCGTCGCCTCGGTGTCCTGAAAAAGAACACGTCATAACGACGATTAACATCTGATTTCTCCTTACAATATGAATACAAAGTCATACGGAAAGTTATGAATTGAGCAAAGGACAAACCTGTGATTGCTGAGTAGATACGCTACTCTCAATGGATATCGATCTATCCAGCATTACAGAACCACCATAACCAGCACCAAAGTGACCTGAAAAACATCAAGGTAAAGGAAAAAGCGACAAAGCTTGCAGGATCCTACAACAACGTAACTCTGTCAGGATTGCCACCCACTGGAACAAAAAATCTCCCTGACTTTTCCCTGACTTTTCACTGACTGTAAAGCAATTTTCACAGACCCTGCAGGATGACTAGTCTGGCCATGAATCAACAAAATTAAGGGTGGCCCAGACAATTTTTAAAACAAAATTGCCTTGTCTATACAAAAACATGTAATAAAATAATTTGCGGCAACCTTAAGATAAAATTCCCTGACATTTCACTGACTTTGAACAGGGATTGAGAAACTCCCTGACCTGACAAAAAACTCCCTGACTTCTCCCTGACATTGAATAAAATCTAATCTTCCCTGACATTTCCCTGACCGTGGCAACCCTATTCTGTGTACCTTAGTTTTAATTGTGAATACAAATCGTGACCTGGTTTACGCGCGCTTTCCCTCTCATGTTTTAGATGTTTTCCCGCGCTAGGAACGGGTGACATGTTTTCCCGCGCTAGACACGGATGACATGCTTTCCCACGCTTGCCAAGGATCATTTTTCCGCCTTGGGGCCCGTTTCTCGAAAGCCCCGGAAACTTTTCCGGCCCGTAAAGCCATTTTTAGTTCATCTGTATCTAAAAGCGGAGAAGTGTATACGACTGAAACTTCTTGTATGAAGGGAACCTCTGTTCATATTAAGAATAGGTGAATAAAACAACTCCGTAATCGTAAGGTCCGAGATTTTGCTATGGCTTTCCGGGACTTTCGAGAAACGGGCCCCTGATCAGTTGTTTTCCCGCGCTAGGTAACGACTGCATTGTTTCCCGCGCTTGACACTGGTTGCACCTTTTCCCGGGCTCGGCAATGGTCGCGTGGTTTCCCGCGCTTGGCACCGGTCGCATGATTTGGCTTGGAGTTCTAATTGGTTAGATGTGTGATTGCCTTGGTTGCGATTTTATTTCAGAACAGATCGTTGTACCTGGAGGTGAAGCGGGTGACATTGGAGGCTCATCAGTTTCATCTCCTTCTTCTGCGTTGGCATTGTCTCTCCACAAACCGTGCACCTGAAACAGAGACAAGACAAATTATGACTTGATTTTTTTTTTGATTTGAGGGTTACCTGTATGCTCAATAATTTCTTCACGAAAATCACATTTGCCGTCTTTGGAATGGCATATAAAGCAAAGCTGAATATTTTCCGAAGATTATTCGAAAATCATTCCGATGTTACTAATTCATTTTCGCGGAAATTTTCGCACACTTGCGACTGAGAGTTCCATCTTCCCGCGAGTTCCGAAAAGTGCCCGCCACCCATTCAAACGTTTCTGGTCATTTCGGAATGTTATGCGAAGATTTCCGATGAAAATTTGACGAGCCCGAATAAAATCCTTTCTTGACTGATGGTTGCCACAGACATGACTTTTCTAAATTCCCTGATTTTTCCCTAATAAAAAATCATTTCCCTGACCAAATAAATACAAAATGTCAGATCTAGTAGCGGTTTCTAGCCTCAATTTACAGCCGTTCATTAAGACTAATAAGTTTTCAACAAAATTTTCCTTCTTCATTGACGAAAAATATCGTTAAGATCACAGTGACCCCAAATGTTTCTTCCAGCCTTTAATGGTATTAAATCAGCCGTGCTGAATTATTTAAATTTTCCCTGACTTTTCTTCAAAATGTCAATTTTCCCTGTCTCAAAATAAATTCCCTGACTTTTCCCTAACCTTGAAGAATTTTTTTCGCTGACCATTTCCTGACCTGTGGCTACTCTGTTGAAGGATGACCCACCCACCCCACCCAAACATTTCCTAAAGAGCGTGTTGGATGGAGGATTGCACCAAAGCTATTCTACAGATAGATACTGAAGACAGTCTTACCTTCAGTGAATATCTGTGAAAGAAAAGCACTAGTAGCAACAAGAGATCATAGGCGGACGTGTGGCCATCTCGTTCAATTCCAATCAACCTTGGAGGACACAGCGGACTGTCCTTCTCCAACCCTTCCTCGCGATTACAATCATTGATGTCGATAAACTGAAACTTGAACAGGTACTTCACCACGATAACAATCTGTGTATACGTCATCACCGTGATCCAAAATATCTTGGTGGGTCTGGGGATGGACAGCATGCCCCACAGGAACACCAGGAAAGGTAGTGGTATCGACAGAACACTAGCGTACACCATGTGGTTTAAGATCATCAGCATGTAGCACAGGATGTCTGTGTTGGCTAGCAGTGCATACACGAATGCTACTGTCAGGCGCGAGATCCGCATGTTGGACTTGCGCCAACTCGCGTTCCCGTCCGCATCGTCTAGGTCCAAGTTGGAAGACGACCAGGCGTCATCATCCTCCATGGTAATGCGTGACGTCATACTCTGCGTGATCAAAAATATTCACTTGTACATGAAAAGTAGACGTCAAAATAAAAGAAACACGCAACGTGAAGGATGGTTAAACAAGTCATTGTGACAGGTTCACACAGGTTGGAAGCCACGGTACAGACGTTTTGAGTCGCGCTTCTCTTCTTTGGCGTGTGACGGTGTTATCGACGGTTCGTTAAAAACGTCCAGCTACAAATGCTAAAACGAGAGTTTTACAACTTATTCCTGGAAGTGGACACCGCTAAAAAGACACTAAAAAGTCAACTACGCTGTTTGCCGTCCAGCGATTAATGCTCCATATTATGATGGATGTAAAGAAAGAAAACCAAAAGAAACTAGAGAAAACAGAAAATGAACGTTTTTAAACGCGTCAACAGACGTGAATTTTGTGGAGCGAGGAAATATATGGATAGCTTCCGTCGGCGGAAAAAGTTAAAGCAGATTCCATTTTTTCCACAGACGCAAGTCGCCCATAGATTTGCGCTACAGAGCTTTACGCATTTTAATTCATCAAATTTACGTTCGTTGACGCGCGCCAAATAACGCGACAGTGGAAATCTCGCTCAAAACTAACAAGTACCTTGTTGTCCGCTTCGGGGTCCGATGCTTCTCCGAGCCGAACCCGAGCAACTGCATAACCGAACTTAGCCCGCCGAAGTTTCTCGATTCTCTTCTCCTTGCGCTCTCTCTTGAGTTGGTCAGCAATCTCTCGGTAGTGTTTAGAAATGTCATTCAGCAATTCAATGACCTTGTCTACAGATATAGCGATGTAGTAATACAGCCAGCTACACCAACGCTTTATCTTGTTAACAAATCCGTCGGGTTGCCCTACGACATCTTCGGGCATCTCCGGGGCGACAACAGCCAGGAAGTCGTCTTCGCCTTCGATTGAGCTGCTCGAACTCTTCCGTGCTCCGGATGAAGCTGGGTCTCCTGTGGCTTTTCTTGGTTTGCCTGTGTACAAGAAACAGAGATGGTTGCAATAAGAGTTCGCCAAGTAAAGTTTAAAAAGTTATTTCTCTTTCAAAGACTTGATGAACAAAAAAACCGGAGAAAAAGAGGCTGGCATTATCTGTGATTAAAGCAACAGGTTTGTGTTCGGTATTCTTATAATATGTGCAAAGAAAATAGCACACCTTTGTCCCCAGTCTCCTTGGTCTCAGCTCGGTCTCCTTCGGGCTCATTAGGACTGGGACTCCTGTCACGTGATGGGCTTCCTGTTGGTGATTCACTCTCTAGTTCTTCCTCTGATTCAGTTTCAAACCACTTGTAATCTCCAGAGTAGATTGCTGTACATAACCAGAGAAAGCGTTTATGTCAATTCTGTCCAAGACAAAACGTCTATAAAATTAAGTTGTTGTTTTAGCATAACTCAATGACCGATCTATCAAAAAGCAACTAATATATTTTCATTCCAGAAACTTCACGAAAACGCGAAGTTGAATCCATGTTCAAAGATTGACCAGCTCCCGATGCCGTCTTTCGATAACTAGGCCGCTCCTATGTAGCCAATCAGATCGCGCGTTTGCCTGTTAGTCGGTTCGTGTGTTACGCTTCGTATGCACGATATTTTGATGCAACGAACTCCAACGAACCTCAAAATGATAGTTTTAAGAGGTACATGTACAAAACACGAAGGGTGTCATAACAACTCCAAGAAGCGAAGAGACACCAGGCAGAGACCCAGATTGCGAGGGACTATGAACAACAAATCATATCAAGCCTGTTCTTCTATTTTTCTGTTACTGCTCTTTAATTTGTTTTAAACTTGGCTTAACTGAACATATTACGTCGGTGTGAACAGAGTTAAGTTGTTTACCTTCATAGTGTGACTGAGGCTCGTATTGTTCTCCTGCTGGGTGCAGCTTGGCAAGTTTCTGTTTCAGTTTGTTGAGTCTGTTTTAAACAAATACGAAAAATATATTAAATACATCAGGATCCAGTGTCACTTTAGAATATCAATACAAAGTCAAGCGGCGTATATTGCGGTACAGCAACAAAAGCAATTGGAAAACGCTTTCCTCCGAATTAATTACTAAGATGTTTCCATTGGATAGTGATTCATCCCACGAGTAGCGTTATCCACCCTTTGAACAACTTAAAGTCTGACAAGTACAAACATTCTAAGTCCGACAGTCGTCAAGCGATAGTGTAAGTGTAAAGAATGCTGTACTCACGATTTTTTGATGCGATCCATTTTTCCTTTGTCTTCTCGTCTCACTGCTTCTAACTGGGTACGAACATGTTCATCAACTAGTTCAGCTCCCCTGAGGAGAAAAATAAACGACCACGGATCTAAATTCACCAAAGAGGAAATAGGAAGGGGAACGTATGAACAACTTTCACAGCTTAGGTTTGTTCCGTTTGTTATAGCCTGAGTAGCTGGGGTGATTCGGGAGGGGGTGATTTGCGAGCGAGTGATTTTTTGGCTGCAAAAGCCGCCCTTTTATTCTTCTGCAAGCGGCTTCCCCAGGATTCAACTCGACTCCTCACCAATCCCCACAAGGCTTCGCGCACACGCGGCTTTGCTGCCAAAACAAAAGCACTCGGCTACGTACAGGAAGAAGAGAAAACAGACAGCAGCCTCTCATTTGTCGTAGTTTCGCACCGACATGTTTCCTCTCGCACTCTTTTTACGCTTCACGATAGACAGTCTTATTACTCTAATCTTTAATATCGAGATACAAATTCTTCTAACTTTTTCCTAAAGCATTTCTCAGGTTGATAGCTGAGAAAATTAATTAATTTATTCTCGTGGTCAATGTACTACACTGTACGCTGAAATTGTGTTTAGGAAAAGCTCTACGATGAGATATGCCAACAGAGAGATGACATGACTTACAACGAGAAATGGTTTACGTTATTCTCAGGCTATCCATCGCTGACTGGTTCCCTTCTTAAACGAATGCTTCTTCAAACTGCGGAAGCTGTTACTTTCCTGGCATTATTTACAAAATTGCACTTTTCGATGCCACGCTTTTTACGTTACGGACATCAAATTAAAATGGATTACGGGAGAATTTTCCGACATCTTCAGTGAAATCAAACTTCGTGGAGACTCGGTACATACCTACTTGCCATGTCGGCTTGCTCTTTGTGATCTCGCACCACGTGCTTAAAGTAATCTGATGTGAACACACGATACTGCATGACAAGAAAAGTGAAGCATGCGCAGTCCATGGCGAGTCCCGTGTCATCCGGAGCCACACAGTCACCGATGGCGGCTTGTGTCTTGTTCTTGTATCCACGTTGTCTTAAACAGAACAAGCTTAGCAGCTGTAACGCCCAACAGCCTGTGTGGTTTTTAACGTACTCCACATAAACACAAGACACGAGCTGAAGGAATGAGAGGAAGAAGGAAAATATCAGAAGTCGGGACTGTAATAAGTTTGACAAATTCAATACGTCGACGAGAATCGTGAATTCATCCCCTATGTTGTTCAATGACGTTATTCCACGTTATTCCAATTTTATGCCCGATTTTTCAAACCAATTTTTGATTTCATTGTAAGTAGTTGCTATTAACCAAGCGCGAGGGCCGCACTGGAAGAAGAGACCAAGGGCCGATCACAGAAATTATTAAAAACTTCATCATAACTGTTAAATATCCGAGCAACTTCAGTTTTAAGTGGACAAAACCCGTGTACCAGAATAATTTTAAGTATATTACAGTCCTTTTTACATTTTCTAAAAGCTAACGAAATAAATAGTTGCCTGAAATACTATAATACCAAAACCCATTTCCCATGGGAACTCGAGAAAATAAATTTCAAACGGTTCTGAGAAATTGTGTAAACACAGGAAAAAATTCAGCCTCAGTTTCATTTTACCAGTATCTTTAAGTGTTTGTTTTCGACATTTGGTGTTGTTAGAAATGATTTCCTTTGAGAGGATATTTAAAACAGTCGCACAGAGGTTTGCAATACAATGTAAATAATCTTGGAACAAAGTTTTTGTCCACTTGTCACTCGAACGTCTGGTGGATTCCCTCTTAATCATTTTGCTCTCCCACCTGTAAGCAAACTTTAGCAAGAAGCGTGAAATAATTATATCCTATGAAGATTTTCCACAATCTAAAGAGCCTCGTTCTTGGCTGGAGGTACAGAGCTTGTCCATGCCACAAGAAGAAGAAGCACCACAATATGAAACCAAAGTTGAAGATACTGATAGTACTCTGAACAGTGATGTAAACAACGGCTAGAGTGACCCAGTACATGTGTTGAAATACAAAAACCTGAAAATAAAAAACAGTCCTAAATCAGTCTATCAGTCTAATTTAACAGGGCGAATATTACAGTGATTAAACAGTGGGAAACAACTGTGTAAAAACCCAACACCATCACTCGAAGCACAGCAGTTACAAGAGCCAATCACAGCGAACGTAAATAGCACAATGGGCCAACTGAAGAACTCAAGTTGTAAATACACGTGATCGGCGCCAAGCGCGGGAAAACGCACGAGCCCAAATCTTGCGAGTGGCTATGTTTTGCGTCTCATTGGCTAACTTTTAAACCAATCACAGAGCGCAGTAAAGCACAAGGAATTCAACCAAAGCAAATTGGTATTACTTTCGACAACCAATTGAAAATCGCTTTATCACAGTGATAACATGGTACCAAACAGCAGTACAAAAGCCTAACACCACTGCCAACCATACGGAAGGAAAACCGTTCAGTATTGATTGGTATCGATTTACCTTGAAGAAGTCCAGCCAAGTGATA